>NC_044993.1:21127721-21432080 GCF_008728515.1 Papio anubis | reverse complement strand
AAAAAAAAAAAAAAAAAAAAAAAAATCCGGAGAGTGAGGGCTCAGAGCCAGCGGTGCTTGGGGAGCCGCTGGTCTGCTGGGCGCTCGGCATCTTTGTGGGAGAGCACACACCCCTTGTGACTGCAGTCAGTGAGAGCCAAGCCGGGGAGGGGTCCCTCTGTCTGGCTGCCGGCCTGTCTCTGCAGCCCCCAGGCCCCTTTCTGTTCGCAGCGTGCCCTGGACTTCAGGGAGAGCAGGGAGGCTGAGCCCCACCCACTGTGGGAGTACCCGTGCCGCAGCCTCTCTGAGTCCCGGCAGATCCTGGCCTTTGACTTCCGGCAGCTGGTGCCCCCACGGCCCCTGTGTGCCGAGGGCACCATGGAGCTAAGGAGGTGGGTGTAGGGAGGGCCCGGGGGGGCAGGGAGGGGCTGCTGCTTGCCCTTGGAGTTCTCACCCCCATGGTGAGCACAGCTGGCCTGGGAGACCCTGACACGTGGATGGGGTATTCGTCCTTCCCATGACCTTGCCCTTCCCTGTCAGAGTGGCCCTGCGTGTGTGGTGGTTCCCACGGTCCCGTGTGTGCCGGTCGGCGGGGGGAGCCAGGGAGGGCTCTGCTCACTCCCCACAGCTGAGGCTCCCTTGTTGGATCACACCTCAGGAAGATGGGAGCTTAGTTCCTGTGGTCACCGATGCACCATTTTCCTGAACCCTCCTGGGAGCTGAAGCAGGTCAGGGTCAGGGAGTGCTGCGGGCGTCCAGGCACCGGCAGCCCTGTCCCACTCCGGCCCTCACCCCACCTCGCCCGAGGAGTGACTTCTTCCCCGGAAGCGCCTCCCAACTCGGGACAGGCAGCCAGGCAGGGTGGGCGCTGCCACCTGAGCTCCCAGGGTTGCTGTCTGGGCTATCAGAGGGGCTTTCCAGCCTTCAGTGCCAGGCTGTGCCTCAAGCCCCCTGGACCCTGCAACCACACTGGCCCTGCCCCATGTGTGGCCTGGCTGCAGGGTTCGGGTTGGCTCAGGTCGGGGCTCGGCTGCGGCTGTTCTGGCTGGGGTTTTTCTGAGGAACATTCAGTTGGATGTGGCACTAGGAGCTCCCGGAGGGGCAGAAACCACAGGTTTCTGGAAAGCAGCAGGAGCTGCAGCCGTGCCCCCCTGCCTCTTGTGTGACTGCTTCTGCTGGGTCCCCCCTCTCCTTGGCAGGCCTGGGAGGAGCCACGCAGCAGTGCTGTGGATGGAGTACCACCTGACACCGGAGTGCACGCTCAGCACTGGCCTCCTGGAGCCTGCAGACCCCGAGGTAGTGCCTGCGCGCCGAGCCCCAGTGTGCGTGCAGACCCTGAGAGCAGGCGCCGCCTGGGGAGGCCTCCCTGCCCCTGTGCTCCGGGTGTGTCTCACAAGTTCTTCGGGCCAGATGATGACCCCCTGGGACATCTGGCCCCTGCGCAGCTTCTCTCTGCTGCGAGCTGCTTGGGCTGGAGGCTGGCCAGGAAGGAGGCTCCGGTGCCAGGGAGCTCTCACTGTCTTCCTGCTCTTCATCCTACAGGGAGGCTGCTGTTGGAACCCCCACTGCAAGCAGGCTGTCTACTTCTTCAACCCTGTCCTGGATCCCAGAGCACCGCTGGGCGGCCCGCAGACGGTCAGCTATGTGGTGGAGTTTCACCCCAGCACAGGTGACATCACCATGGAGTTCAGGCTTACAGACACCCCAGACTCACCACTCCTGAGCAATAAAGTGGCCTGAGGGCTGTGGGTTCTGAGTGGCTCATGGCTTTCTAGTGGGGAAGGCTGAAGGCTCTCCTCTCCGGGAGCTGCTCGGCCTCGGGGATGGGAAAGACTGCGCCATGTTGTATCTTTGCACTGCTGGCCTCTGGCTCCAGTTGTGGCAGGGAGCATGAGAGGGTGACTGAATTTGGAGCCCTGGAGGGGCGGGGGAGACCCCCCTGCTTGTGCTTCTGAGGTGCTGAGAAAGCTCCAGTGTGGAGACATCTCTCCTCAGCTGGGGAGGAAGTGGAACCACAGGGGGCTTGTGGGGCTGGCGGGTGCGGTTGTCCACGCCACCCTTGGCGAGCAGTCCCCATGGCAGGAGCCTGTCCTGCCCATCCCACTCGGGGATCTCCGGGTCCCTGCTCTTCTGGCTTCTACTAGGAGGGTGGAGACACTGAATGTGGCTGGGTCTCTGGGGCTTGAGGACCCTGGCTGGGCCTGGGTTCTGGCCCTCATCTGCCAGGTAACTTCAAGCCACATCCATAGGTGTCTGGCCTCAGTGCTGCACCAGCTGGTAGCCTGCCAGGACCTGAGACTGGACACAAGGCAGCTGTTCCAGAGCAGTTACTGAGATGCAGACCCAGGAAAGTGGCTATCAGAGGAGCCGCGAGGCAGCCCTGTTCCCTGTACCGCCCTCGGATTGGAAAGCCCCTCCTGCAGGTGGGGTACAGCGGGGAGCAGCCCCTGCCCAGCCCCACTTCACCTGAGAGGCCAGAGGCGCCGTGGCCTTGCTTCTCTCACACACTAACCCCCCTTGGTTATGTCCCAGCTCTCAGGTAACAGCAGACACCAAGTGAGAGAACCCAGTGGCCTCTGGCTCACAGCTCAGGAGGTGAGGCTTGTGCCAGGCCAGCCGAGCCGCCTGTATGAGCAGAGTTCCGGTGTCCTCGGATTTAGGCAGACTTGGGCAGCTCCTGTCCTGCAGTTGGAGGCAGGAATTCCATCCCCTGCCCCCAGGCATGCCCCTGAGGCCTGGCCCCAGCTTGTCGCTGAAATAAGTGGAGAACACCAGCCTTGAGCCTCACAGTTTTATTTTCTCCTCGTTATCCATCCTTCCTTTCAGCACCAATAAGGAAAAAGAACACCTCTCTTTTCAAAATATCTTATCAGGTGTAAAGATTTGTTTTTCTTCTAGGGAAGAACCGTCTGGATATATATTTGATAATGTTACCAAAACCGTAGGTGTGCTTACCATAGAAAACCCCTAATGTCCCGTGAAGATACAATACAGAAAAAATACAGAAATTAAAAAAGTTTTTTTATAACAGTATTTCTAAATCTCAGCAAGTTAAAAAGCAATAGTTAAAAAGCATCAAGATTGATATACTTAAAACTTAAGGTGGTTATGGACGAATGAAATGAACATTTCCTTCCTCAGCGGCCCCCGCGCCTCGTGGCTTCCTTTGAGACTGGGCCTGGGGCAGGCACAGAGCCTTGGTGTGGGCCTCGGGTGACCCGTGTGCCCACCCCTGCTAGGCCTTAGATGCCACAGAATCTGAGATTCAGCAATGTTTCACTTAAAAATCAGTGGAAGGGCCTGGCCTGTACACAAGGCCCAGGAATCCACAGGCAGCCACTATGGGACACGTGGGTAGGGGATCCCGGCCTTGGCGCTGAGGGAGGTGTGCAGGGGCCTGGGGGCCGCACGTCCTTACTCTGGACGCCAGGACCTGACTAGGCAGAGGCAACCTTGTGATGACAGAAAATGACTTGCCTAAGGCTGCCTGTGAGGTGGGAGGGGAGGAGCGTGCGGCCCTGACTCCCACACCTGCTGCCCTGGGAAGGGGGTGCCTGGGTGGGGAAGCTATGCTGGGGTCTGGTGTGGGGGCCCTGCCTGGGCCTCAGCTGCTCTCTGTGTACAGGCAGCCAGCATGGGCTTGGGGTCTAAGGGTCCAGGGCCAGCCCAGTCGCTTGTGTGAGCAGAGTCCCAGCTGCTTCAGAGAGGTGGGGGGGGCCTCCACAGCATGAAGCCCAGTCAAGGCTAACAGGCCAGACCCTTGGAGGGGCGGGCCGAGCAGAGAGCCCAGCAGGATGCTCTCCCTCAGCAGCCCCTTCCTGGCTCTGGACTCTAGGTGGCAGGGCTTGGATCCGGGCACAGACGGTGCTTCCCAGGCCAGGTGAGTTCAGACAGGCCAGTGTCACAAGGACGCACGTCCTAGCGCCAGGCTCCCCGGGCTCCGCAGCGTTGTCTGCCCCAGCAGAGGGCTGGGCGTCTGGCTGGCTGCGTGGCCTCTTCTTGGTCCCTCTTGCAGCTCAATGGGTGACAAGGCACAGCATCAGGGCACCAGCACCAGGAGGGGCTGACAACAGACAGCAGGTCCTGGTGCTCCCTCCAGCCTCGCCAGGCAAAGCCAGCCCTGGGCCAGGCTAGGTACAGGGCCAGGGCACCACAAGGAGCGGAGGTCAGCGGGGATTGTCAAAAAGTCCCTCAAGTTGAGTCTCAAACTATGAAACGGACAAAACCTTCGCGGCATGACAGGAGCAGCCCTGGCGTCTGTTAAAGGCAGGTGGGCAGAGGCAGTGCTGCCGAAGGGGCCTGGGGGCTGGAGGCAGATCAGGGACCACAGGCTGTTGGCCAGCTCTGCCATGCTGAGCCTGGGTGCCAGTACCACACCCTGCCCTGGGCATGCGGCAACTGTCAGCCTTGCTGCCCCAGCCCATGCACTGGTGAGGGCCAGGCTGCTGTCTGCACCTTGGCTTCCTGCCTCCTAGGCTGGGGTCCCCTTGTGGCCTTGGTGTTGGCTGGGGTAGCTGTTAAGGATGGGCCTGGGAGACCAGAACCGCAGACCCAGGGGGCAGGCAGGGGTTCCTGAGCTCAGCCGGCACGCGGGTGGGGCACGTCCCCAGGGAGGGATTGGTCCCGAACCAGAGAGGTGTCCGGAGGGGAGAGAGGATTGGCAGAAAGAAGAGGATGTGTTGGTTTTGATAGAAGAGAAGCTACAAATAGGTTATTTTCAAAATCAGGATCCCCCCACCCCCCTTTATGCTGTGAGTCCCTTCTTCCTGTTAAAAAAAAAAAAAAAAAAAAAGTGGATGCTGTCTTCTTGGATTCCCCGTTTATGGCTCCACTGCCCAGATGGGAGGCTCCCAGAGGAAGCCCGGGGCGCCAGAGCCTGCCGGACCCTGTTGTGCCTGGGCTGGCGAAGGGACCCTGTCTCGGGAAGAGCAAAGTTCTGTGACTTACAGACCCTGTGAAGTGAGGGTTGGTTTTGTGATTAACCTTTTTCTATTTTTCTTTTTAAAATGTAATCGCCCTTGAATGGGAGACCCTGGGAAGAGCCCTGGCTGGCTGGTAGAGACGCAGCCCTGGGACCCTGCAGGAGCCAGCCCACACTGGAGGCGGGAGAGCTGGCGGCCGTGCCCAGGAAGTGCTTCTTTGGCTGGTTCTGATTGTGTTTGGAGTTTGGCCTTGGGTGAGGCCCGAGCAAGGGGTCTGTGGCTACAGCGTGGCACGTGGCATGCGGGCAGCGTGCATGCGAGGGTGCAGGCATGCGAGACAACATTGGCAGCAGACAAAAATAAAGAACCCTGGACGAAGTTTAAGAAGAGATACAGAGAGTACATGAACCCGGTCCTCATACTAACCCACGGGTTACAAACTCGGTTGTGCTGTAGATTTGTAGAAAATCACGTTGTGAAAGAATGGCACTGGTTAGGCAGCCGGAGGCTCCCGGGGCGGGCCTGACTCCTCTGTCTGTCTGCAGTGAGGCCCAGAGGTGCAGAGCAGCGCAGCTTCCAGGTTCCCGGGCACTGACTGTGGCTCCCTCCCTGTCCCTGTCCTCCTCCCCCAAGCACCAGGAGCTCGATGGAGGGGACACGGCCCAGGGATGGGCTGCGGCTCCAAGGGCTGGCAGAGGCCCCCCTGCTCCAGACGGTCTATGCCTCCTCCTCCCCTGAAGACACAGTCAGTCGCATGGCTACTGGCAGGTGGTCCGTCAGGCCGGACAGCTGGGTGATAAAACTGAATTCTTCCACCTCCTGGGGCGAGTGGGAAAGGGGAGAAACAGCCTTGGTCAGATTCCAAGGGCATCCTGCAGGGAGCGGGCTGGGGATCCCCGAAGTGAGGCCCCCGGCTGGGGTGGGCTGGGACCTGGAGGACCTGGGGCCCTAAGGGTTTGAGGGAGTGACGGGGCGTGGGGTCTCAGGGAGTCAGCTGTCGAGGGCTGCAGGGCCCAGGCCCCACTCTGTCTTTGCATGGGCCCGCCCGACTCACGGCCTTCCAGTCCGGGCACAGCCCCTCCTCTGCGTGCAGCATGTAGTCGATGCGCCGGCCGTTGCCCTTCAGCAGCTCCTTCCGCCCCTTCTGGCCCGAGCTCTTGCTGGTGGGAAACGCCAGGTACTCTCTGCGGCCCTCCTCACTCTCCAGGACCCTGTCCACACACACAGGAGGCAGATGAGCCCCCATGCCCGCCCCTGGGCCTGGCAGGGGCTGTTTGTGGAGCCATGGTCTCCCCCCAGTGTGGGAGCGGGTGGTGGCACCAAAGCTCTGGGTTTAAGATCTGTCTCTCCTGCAGGCCCAAAAAGGGCCTCAGCTGGGGGCAGGCCTAGTCGCCTGCGGGTTCCTGGCTGAATCGGGGCTCCGGAGCCTGTCGAGGTGTCCCGTCCACCCCAGCCTGGCCAGCACTCCCTTTCCCTTTCTGAACTTGGACAAAACTGATCCCACCCGTTCCTCAGAATGGGCTTCTGCCCTGAGCCAATAGGGGGGCTGTTTTGGGGAGCTTGGTCTTTGCCGTGAATCTCGGGGACCCCTGTGACTGTTGTTCCCAGGTTGACTGGGCTGAGGGAACCAGGAGAGCACCTCCGAGGAGTCTCATGTGGGGCTGTCCCTACGTGGCTGTGTGACTCTGCTTATGTCACCGAGCCTCCAAGCCTCCGTTTCCTCCTCTGAAACGAGAGTGGTTGCTGTGGGCCCCACGACACTTCAGGGAACAGGCTGTCATCCCGCTTCTGAGTGAGGAAACCCATGATGGTGCTAGGGGATCCACAGGGAGGGCAGGACGCTGGAGCGGGGGGATGTGACATCTGGAATCCCTTTCTGGCACTGTTGCCCTGAGACAAGCAGTGTGCCCGTCTCCTTCCTGTCAGCCTGTCCCCTGGGGCCTCAGCACCACTGGGCCAGAGACCTAGGACCCCCTCCTGGGAGCCCCCACCGCAGAGGGCAGGCTTGGGCCAGGGCCTGGGATGGGAAGTGCAGTGGTGAGAGACCCTGCACAGGCCGCCAGGTCAGTGAGTGCCTGGACGGATGGCAAAGGGGCACCCGGTGAGGCAGGGCCTGCAAACATGGGCTTCCACAAGGTTTCCATCAGCCTTGAGATAAATACACTAATGACATTCAGAACATTGTTACAGCTCAGAAATGGAATCCATCACTGTCCTTTGCCTTTGATAATTAATTCCAGCATCAATGATCTGAGAGTTACTGGTAGTCACTTTTTAATCATCATCTCATAAAAAGAATTTTCTCAGCATAGGATGATGTTTCAAATTTAGTCTATAATCTAATTAATTGGCTTAAATTAGCTGCAAGGAACCATCGCCATGACTGCAGTCTCAGGCTGTGAATTATAAATTGGTTCTGCTGTTGGCCTCTCAGATGTGTTCTTTATGGACATCTCACTGGGCTCAAGAATGAATGTTGGCTGGGATGGAACTGTGTCTACTTTGAAAATGGTCGGTGTGTTATTGCTGCTGGTGTCTATTTGCCTGATTGGCACTGCAAGCTACCAAGCTGCCTGCAGCAGGCGCCATACCCAGCAACTCTTTCACAGGGGTCGACCTGTGGCCTGGGCCTGGGAAATTCCAGGCCCTCTCCCGTACCCAGCAGGCCGGGGCCCAGCTCCTGAAAACAGGTTTAGGAAACACCCCTAGAGATTTAGCAAGGCCAGTCCCCCTGGGCGTAAGGGCCTGATGTCCACCTGCCTGGCCCAGCTCCCAGCTCTCAAAAGCTATCAAAAGTGAGATGAGGGACAGGTTTCTGCCAAACAAAAGCCCTCATGAGCCCAAGCTGAGCTCTCCCGTGTGGGTCCTGCCCAGTCCCTGTCTCCACCTGAGTCAGGGCGTCAGTGCCTTGTCCCCAGCCTGGGAGTGCAGTGCTTACTTCTGCAGGTTGTCGGGGGTGCACACATCCTCATCATACAGGCCATTCGTGTCCAGCAGAGTACCTGCGGGGGAAAAGGGGACGACAGCAGTTGCTGCAGGTGGGGCCCAGGCAGCCTCTAGGGGGTGGTCTCTGTGGGCACGGGCTAGCCAGGGGCAGCAGAGTGGGGCCCTTCCCAGCAGTGAGGTCTTGGGGGCAGGTCCTAGTGGTCTTTGAGGGAAGCCTGTGGTGAGCCCAGTCCCCATCTTCCTCCCCCAGTCCCAGCTCACCGATGGCCCACGGCTTCTCCTCCCCAGGCCCCAGGCGGCAGGGATCCCTGTAGTGGGTGAACAGGGAGTGCTGCTGCTCCAGTTTGTCGTCTGTGCGGGGAGGGAGGAAACACTGAGGCATCAGGGGGCTTTGCTGTCCTACACGACCTGCGCCCCTGCTTCCCATCAGTTACTCCCCACATGCTGCCAGGTCCCCGTCCTTTAGGCCACTGCCCCTGAGTGGGATCTCGGTCCCAGTCAGGTGCCCCCGTGCTTCATTTGTCGCTGCTTTTCTGTGTCCTTGAGAACACCTCCCCGAGCACACGCCCTGGTCTTCGGCCTTCCCTCTGAGGACAGTGACAGTGACCACTATCCTTGGACAGAGGAAAGAAGGTCCCCACAAGGTCCGTATGGTCATCGGATCCACAGATCAGTTATTTACAGCAAGTGTTTGCTGTTTCACTGATGATGAGTCTTTTACCCTAATGGTTTAAGGCGCAATTCCCAGGGTTCAGATCCCTGTGCAATCACTGCCTGGCTGTGTGACCTTGGGCTGGTTCTGCAGCCTCTCTGAGTCTCAGCTTCCTCCACCACACCACGTGGAGACATGCAATGCTTCCCTCTCAGGGTTGTTAAGAGACTTAAGTGAAACAGCAATTAGAATGGCAGCTGGCTCAAAGTGAGAGTGCGGCACCCCGTTGATGAGTGTTACTAGTGGACTCGTCCTGCGTCTGCTTCAGAGGCCCCCAGCCTTCCTTGTCAGAGGTTCATTTTTAGGGCATCTCTGTTTCCAGCTTTCTAGGCAGAGCGTGGGCTCTTCCTGTTCTAGGATTTCCAGGGGGCAGAGAAATCAGTCTTGCTAAATACCCCACCCACACGCTCTCGAGGAGCAGGAATTCTCTGAGCTGGTAACGAAGTCTGTCTCGCTGTGACTGAGCCCACAGCCTCCCCAGAGCTGGAGACCCGAGTGGGGAGGAGCCCGGCCTCACCAGAGGAGCAGTTGTCAAAGTTGAAATCTCCGCAGACGACATCAAATGCCACCAGCTCCTCGGGGTTGGCTGTGCTGGACGAGGAGGTAGATTTTCGGAAATCAGCCAGCCAGTCCTGAAGCAGGTCCAGCTGCCCACACCGGATGGCGCTGTCCTCTGCAGGGCAGAAGTACAGAGACTGAATGATGAAGCTGGCCCCAGACCCCAGCTAGGCACCAGGCGCTGATCCCATCCCTAGAAAAGCACAGGCGGGTGGCAGCCCTACCTTGCGGGGCGTGCAGGTGTGTGCAGGCGATGTACCCGACGATTCTTTGGTCCTGAGGTGTGCTTCCCACCTGCACCTGGGGGAGGAGGGGGTCAGTGCTGCCACCTGCCAGTTGCCGTGGCCCTGAGAGCACAGGACGCTGGCAGTGCCCACCCACGAGGTCAGACCCTCACAAGCCAGGCTCCTGGCTAGATTCTAGGGCCCGAGTAAGGACAGGCCGCATCCTGCTTCTAAGAGCTTACGGATCTGGGCTGGAGGCGGATGCTGAAACTCTCGGCCTGTGGCGTGGGGAGAGCCGGTGGCCATCTGTGCAAAGTGTGGGGGAAGTGCCGAACCGCACCAAGGCTCCCCCAAGGCCCAGGTCCTGCCATCTCCCAGTGACCAGCATGGCCACGGCTCTTAGTTCCTTGTCCACTCCTGCCTGTGGCTCTTTCCTCCCTCCCTCAGTCACACCCTGGTGCTCTCTCCCTCTGAAATCTCAGGGGGTTGCCCCTGTGCCATGGTGTGGCCTCAGAGCCCACCCCACATGGTAAGAGGCCCAGACCCTGCCCCTTCTGGCCTCGTCATCTTCTGGCTACATAGTGAGTCATCTGCTTTATAGGCCGTGGTCCCGTCGTCCCCAGTCTTGGATGAGAGCTCGCTGGTCCGTGTCCCAGGCTGGCCCCTGCACACCCCTGGCTCCATCCTGAGCCCACTGTGGTGGCAGCCTCTTCAGGCCTCCCCTCTGCCCCAACCTCCTGCTTACCTCCTTTACCCAAGACAGAGCCTTCCACCCGCCAGGTGGCTGGTGACCCTGGCAGGCCCCCAAAGACGGGCTTAATACAAATGAGCATCTCCACTGTACCCCACAGGCAACTCGTAACTGCCCTACCCCAGGTGGGGGCGAGATGGGACCCTCGTCAGTGCCCGGCCCAGGAGAGGTGAGGGATGGCCATGGAGACACCCCACACAGAGAGGTTGCTCACCGGCTCCTCATCCCCTACCCCTGGGATTCCCTCCCTCTTGTGCCTCTGTGCCCTCCCTGAGCTGTGTAAATCCATTCCAGACTGGGTTTCCCAAGATGGGGAGACCCTAGACCCAAAAAGCACTCCAGGGAGGTAGCTGGGCAGGACACGCAGCCTGTCCCAGTTGTTGGCTGAGGGCTGAGGGCTGCAGGGTGGGTGCCCCGCATCTGTGGAGCTCACAGCAGCGCGAACATCACAGCCTATCTGCTCCGACAGCTTCGGTTGGCTCTGTCCTTCCTTTGCTGCTGCGGTCAGTCGGGCTGGTATTATCTCCTCCCTCTGGAGGTCCTCAGCAGCAGGTGCTCCCGGCCTTCTACAGCTCTCCATCCCCTTCCCAGCCCTAACATGCACAGCCTTCCTTCCCCGGCACCCAGGGGTATGGAACGTCTGGCTGTTCGGCCCCATAGGTTCACCATTCACTTCTTGCTCACAGACAGACCCAAACCTTAGCCTAACAGCATCCCTGCCCCCAGAATGGCTGTGAGATCACGCAGCATTGATGGTTCTGCTACAAAAACAAAATATTTATGAAGCTGCCATGCTCAAAAGCCCACATGAGGCTGGGCACGGTGGCTCATGCCTGTAATCCCAGTAATTTGGGAGACCGAGGTGGGTGGATCACCTGAGGTCAGGAGTTCGAGACCAGCCTGGCCAACATGGTGAAACCCCATCTTTACTAAGAATACAAAAATTAGCAGGCGTGCCAGGCACAGTGGCTCACGCCTGTAATCCCAGCACTTTGGGAGGCCGAGGCGGGCAGATCACAAGGTCAGGAGTTCGAGACCAGCCTGACCAACATGGCGAAACCCTCTCTCTACTAAAAATACAAAAATTAGCCAGGCGTGGTGGTACGTGCCTGTAATCCCAGCTACTCAGGAGGGTGAGGCAGGAGAATCACTTGAACCTGGGAGGTGAAGGTCACAGTGAGCCAAGATCATGCTACTGCACTCTAGCCTAGGCGACAGAGTGAGACTCTGTCTCCAAAAAAAAAAAAAAAAAAAAATTAGCTGGGCGTGCATGCCTGTAATCCCAGCTATCCGGGAGGCTGAGGCAGGAGAATCCCTTGGACCTGCGGGGCGGAGGTTGCAGTGAGCCAAGATCCCCCATTGGACCACTCTGGCCTGGGCGACAGAACCAGTCTCTAAATAAATAAATAAATAAATAAATGGCCACACGGGGGCGCCATCTCCAGGCAACTACTGCTCCTCCTCCGTGAGGATCATCTCAGGCCGGGCGTGCTTGTGCTGGGGTGGGGTGGCGCATGGACATTACTTTGCTGGGTCCTTATAACGGCTCAGGCACGTGGTAAAGCGATGCCACTTTTACCGTTGAACACACTGAGGCCAGAAGTTGCGTCGTGGGCTGGGGTCACAGGCTCACGTGGTCTAGGCAGCTTCCAGTGGGATCTGTTGGTCGGAGCTGCTCTGCGCTGCTTTCTGAGGGACTGGTGTCTTTGCCAGGTGTCTCCTCAGCAGCCCGTTTGTTGGTCTTAAGGCGTAAGCCTCTCACTCACCCAGCACTTGGTGTCACCTGCCCCATGCTGCATCCCGGGCAGGGTCGGACACCCGCAGGGAGGCCTCAGACTTGGCCTGCATGACGAGAACCCACTGGAGGGAGGAGTGGCGAGGCCCTGCTGCCTCCCACCCCGCTTCTCCCTCCTCATCGGCTGTGTGATCTTGCCAAGACCCACTTGATTATTTGCTGGGCCTTACTGATTCCTGGCTCGTGGCCTTGGGAGCCACAGAGCCTTGTGTTTCTCTTGCAAAAACAAACAATCACACGAGGGGCTGTGCCTTTGAGTCCTGGTGGGCAAAGACTGTCAACAGGAGAGGCGTCCAGAATGAGGCTCTATTGCAGGTGAGGAAAAAAGGATTCCAGTCCCTTCCTTCACAGAGCCACATTTCCCTGAAGGCTTCGAAGTCCCACACGGGAAACCACGAGGGCCTTCCGGGGAGGAGGGGACCGCTGGCTTCTGCAGCGAGTCCCTCCGGCATCCCGGCCCCTCTCCGGCTGGGCCCCTCCCTGAGGCAGCCCCATGTACTTCACTTCGCCGCCCTGGGGTGCGCGTGTGGCGGGCACACCACAGCTCTGCTGTCCTGCTGCTCTGTCTGATGGACAGACAAGACCCTGGGCATGAGGGCAGAGGAGCCCATGAAGGGAAGAGTGGATTGTGCGGGCGGCCGCTGAGGGAGCTCCATGAGGTAGTGTGGCCACATCCAGTATGGGACCAAGACAGGCAGGGGCAAGAGGTGCAGGGACCCCTCGTGGGGTTTGTGGCTGGGGCAGGGCTGGAGCTAAGGGTGGCGGGGGGGTGGGCGGCGGGGAGGTGGTACAAAGTGAAGGTCAGACTTTTCCCGAGGCAGTAGAGGGCATAAAAGGAGTCACACCTGGCCTTGGACAAGGAGGATGGGGGACAGCTGGAGGGGAGGGTGACCGAAACCACAGCAGGGCTGATGCAGAGGAGGGGGCCTGGGCCAAGGGAGCTGGAGATGTGGGGTGTACCCAGGGCCATCTGGAAAGTGAGCTAGGGGCCGGGGATGTATGGATCGGGCACAGGACAGAGCAGCCAAGGTGGTCCTTCTGGCTTCAGGATGGCAGAACCCGGAAAAGGGGCAGCCTGGGGCAGAGGCTGAGTCTGGTTTGAGAGTGAATGGGGATGTGTCCTGGAGGCAGCCAAATGCGGGGCTGGGGGCTTGGGGGAGAGGTCTGGGCCAGTTCAAAGCAGAGGGGCCTTAGAAAGGACAGAAATGGAAGCTGCAGAGTCCCACTCCCAGGCAGGTACCATGGTGGTCTCTGAGAAACCCTACTGCAGAGCAGCCAACCACGGCTCCAGCTCACTGCAGCCACGTGGGGTGTGGAATGTGGCGGGCCTGGGGCTGCTGAGAGAACCTGCAAAGTCTGTGAAATATCTTGATTTTAAAATATTGGTCAAGGTTGGGTGTGGTGGAAAACGCCTGTAATCCCAGCACTTTGGAAGGCCGAGGCGGG
Source organism: Papio anubis (assembly GCF_008728515.1). Classification (NCBI taxonomy): domain Eukaryota; kingdom Metazoa; phylum Chordata; class Mammalia; order Primates; family Cercopithecidae; genus Papio; species Papio anubis. Next base: position 21,418,747 of record NC_044993.1, on the reverse strand, counting down.
CAGATCACCTGAGGTCGAGAGTTTGAGACCAGCCTGACCAGCATGGTGAAACCCCATCTCTACTAAAAATACAAAATTAGCCGGGCATGGTGGTGCATGCCTGTAATCCCAGCTACTTGGGAGGCTGAGGCAGGAGAATTGCTTGAACCCGGGAGGCGGAGGCTGTGGTGAGCTGAGATTGTGCCATTGCACTCCAGCCTGGACAATGAGAGTGAAACTCCGTCTCAAAAAAAAAAAAAAAAAAAAAAAAAGGTCAATACAAAAAATTTTTTGAATGTCATAGATCAGGTTACAGTTTGAGACCCAGGAGGTACAGGAAGATGAAAAGAACTTTCAGGACAGAACCTGGGAGGAGGGGCTGTCCCAGGGAGACACTGTTGACCTCGGTGGGAACTGTGAGGGTGCCCCATGGAGGAGGGAAGTGGGAGGTGGGGAGAGGATGTGTGGATTGATCTGTGCAGAAGTGGGCTGGGGTAGGGGGCAGGGGAGGCCCCGGCCTCTGAGCCACCTGTAGTAGGGTGGGAGTGAGGGGCACACCCTCCCACCTTGGGCCTGACAACACATCCCCTTCTTCCCCAGAAAGTCACTCTAGCTGCTGAGACAAAAATACATCCAGAGAACAGAACACCAACGAACCATATGCCAAAATGGGAACGCTGGATCTATCTGTCAGGAGCTGCTTCAATTTCAGCATCCCTTGCAGTTAATGAAGAGCAGAAGACCCAAACTCTGGGCCTGGCACAGCCACACAAGAGCCATCGAGGAACCAGAAGTGGGGGCCAGGGCCCTTGCTGTCTGCCTGGCTCCCGCAGGGCTTGGAGACAAGCACCGCCACTCCTGGCAGGCACCAGGTCGTGCACCAGTGTTTCCCTGGGCAGGCAGAGCGTGGTTGCTTCTGGAGGGGAACTTCGAAGTGAGGAAACCCGCCCTGGGCAGGCCTCTGAGCCACAGCCCTCCCTGCAGAGCTGCCACGTTTTCATGTCTCACCTTAAAGGGACAGAACCCACATCTGAAACGGCTGCTGCCTCTCGGGGCAGAAAGCCCTGTGCTGCATCCACTGGCCAAATGATGCTTCAGAAAACTCTGGAAGCACCATGAGCGGCTTTTGGATAGAGAACAAAAGTCAACACTCTGAGCGTCTCAGGCACAGTGGAAGATAATGTATAATGACCAAATTACCACGGCCTAAAAACTCCTCCAATCGAATCCAAATTAGCAGAAATAATTATGATTCACTTTAATTAGTGACTATGGAAGCGAAACCATGGCTGGTGGGCAGACAGCCTGGCAGGGCAGCTGCACGACAGCCAGGAGGGAGGGCTGTCCAGGCCAGGGAAGCTAGTGACCTCAGTGAGCCAGGCGGTGTCAGGGCCTGGAGACATGAGGGTCCCATCTGCCTGCCTGGTGCGCTTGGTCTGGGCTGCTCTCTCTGCCTCGTATGAACAGACAGGGGCCCTGCCTCCTGCTCTTCCTCGCTTTATCACTGCCACCATCTCCACGACCACCATCGCCACTCTTGCGCCAGCTTGGAACCCTTCCCAGGTCTTACTGCTCTGGTCCACTCCCACCGTCTCCTCACTTTACAGTTGGGGAAATGGTGGCTCAGAGATCTGAGGAACGGGCCCAGGATCACCCAGATGGGTCTTTCTGAGCCCAGAGCCTCGGTGCTCATCCCTGCATTCTTGTTGACTGTGTCCCCGAGCCAGGGCCCTGTTGTTCAGCTCCAGGAAAGACCGCGTCTGCCTCCCACTCCAACCTCCCACTCCAGCCCCCACAATGATGACTCCCCACTGCAGCCCCCCTGCCCGCGTGGCTCTAGGACCAGCGGGCATGTGGTCCTCGGGCTGGGCCAAGGCCTCCTACCTTGAGAAACAGAGCTCCCTTAGAGGCCAGGGCGTCGTCATTACACTTGTTGGGGTAACAGTGATAGGCCACGTCCATGATGGGGTAGCGGCTGGCAAAGAGGAGGCCACTGTTGAGACACTTGAAGCTGCAGCAGCCCTGGCAGCCGTAGACCCCAACGTCGTACAGGATGTACTCAAAGTAGCCGTGCAGCTGCTCTTTCAATTTGGTGGCTGCCCGCTTGTCAAACACCTCCTGCAGGCACAGGAAGTCCAGGTTGGCGGGGAAGAAGGCAGAGACCTCATGGTCGAAGGCCTCGTCGGGGTGCCGCCTCCTACGCGCGGCCGCCTTCTTCACCACCGAGGCCTTGTACAGGAGCTTGCTGTTGGCACCTGGTTCCCCGCTGGCACTGGTGTCTGGCCCAGCTCGCCCCTTCACCAGGGACTCCCTGGAGGCCGAGGGGCTGCCCAGGCTCCCCGAATCCCCGTCCTGCTGATTGTGATTGGGCGTCTGGCCCCTCGGGCCCCCGCCAGCTCCGTTCCTGGCCTGGCCCCCGGGCGCAGGGTCGTCAGCTTCGGGTGGCCGGCTGCCCTCCTCACCACCGATGCGCACAATGCAGGCATCCTCCGGGCTGCTGCCGTCGACAGGGTCCCCAGAGGCTGGGCCGTTGGCAGCCTCGTCACCGGGGTGCCGCCCGCCGTCACCCTTGTACTCCACAGAGGCTGTCCTCTTAATGCTCCCGGGGACGGCCCGGGCCACCCCATCGCCGCCCTGTGGTGACACCAGGCTGCTGAAGCTAGCGGCACTGATGGAGGTGTTGGTGGGGGAGTCGATGTAGATTTTGATCTGGGGCCGGGCGGCCCCATTGCGGATCCTCTGCCCGATCTCCTTGGCCCGCGCTTGGGTGTTAAAAAGGTTGTTGATCCTGGCGAGTGAGTCGGGCAGGAGGCAGACGTTGGCAGTGGCGAAGCAGAAGCTTTTGCCAGGCCCCGTGCCCTTCCATTCACTGAGCAGGGCTGCCCCACCGGCCAGGCCCTTGTCTTCCAGCCGTGAATAGATGTAGGGCCGGCGGGCTGACTGCAGCGGGGACCAGAAGAGGAAGCCGAGAAATGCAAAGGGCAGCGAGGCCACCAGGAGGGCCAGGTAGATGGGCGTGAAGAGGGCGGTGCAGAGCAGCTGCAGGCAGCACGGGTCGTCCGCCCGCTGGCGCTTCTCGTAGGTGGTGGGTATGAAGGAGGCAGCAAGCCGGTCCACCAGCCAGTAGCATGGGAAGATGAGGGCCCAGGACACACAGTGCAGGGCAGACAGACAGCTGTTAGGAAAGGGGGTCGTGTACAAAACCATCGCAGCTCACTGGGCGCCGCAGCCGGCCCTACTACATGGTGTCCGTGGCAGCCGCGGGCACTTTCCTGGGCGAGGGTGGGCGAGGAGTTGGGGGCAGCTGGAGGAGGGGTCACCTCCTGGCGAGATGCAACTCTGGCTGGCCAATGGTGAGTATTGGCCAGTCGGTCATGGTTCACCTCGGTGGGCCATGCCTAGGCCTACTGCAGACCCTGCAGAAACAGAAAGTAGGGGGACTGTTTTTAGTGATCTTAAGGGAGCGGGTCAGATATGGGGCCGTCGCCCCAGCTCATCCCACTCCTGCTTCCCCTGGTGTGAGCAGGACAGTTCTGAGAACCAGGCTGGAGCCGGCAGGCTCAGCAGGTGGCTGGGAGACAGCCCCAGCACACCACTTCCTCCATCCGTGCTGTTCTCTTGGAGCGAATAGCTTGGTGACATGACTGCCCCTAACTAATCTTCTTGACCTTGTAACCCAATTGCTTGAAAATAGCCCTGGTTTCCAGAGAGGTACAGATCTGTGGGTGCAAAGGGAGCAGGCAGGGCATCCTAGAGGACGCCTGGGCCCACCCTAGCCGGGGGCCGCTGGAAGCCCTTCAGGAGCCAGGGCGGTTTTTAGAATGGGAGAGCAGTAACCCTGGGTCAGAGGAGCCACAAACATGGCCACTCGTCACGGAGTGCCTGCCAGGTAAGGACAGAGCAGGAACAAACAGCAGAGCAAAGGGGCCAGAGACGCCTGGAGCAGAGGGCAGTATGGCTGGCAGGGCCACAGGGAAGGGCAGTCCCCCTCCGTGCACAACCGGGCTCTCACTGTGGCCCCAGCCTGCAGGATCACACCAAGCCTGGTGTTTCCACTCCACTGACCGTGGGAGAAACCCCCCAGCAATGACGATCCCAGCACAGCCTGGGTCCTACCAACTTCCAGAACCATCAGAGTTCCCGACAGTCCCTGTGACTTTTGGAGAAGCTCCCTGGGGCTGTATGGGTCTGGCCTAAGCTTTAACCGCTGTCCCTCATGTCCTCCAAGATGCAGCCCAGTCGAGACCCATAGCCACCTGAATAAGCCCACCCTGGGTCCCCTGTGGGAGCCACAGTGGGTCTCGGAGCAGACTCAGAGCTCTGCCTGGGCAAGGCTGCCAGGTGCATCTATTGTGCTGAATGTAAAATCAATAAAGACAAGCATCTGGAGTGTTTGCCCAGCCTCCAGGGACCCACGTGTCATCACCCCGTCAGGGAGCCTGTAGAAGTGTAACCCAGACTTTTCATAACTAGAGCAGTTGGGCCACTCTTTCTCCACCCACTCTCTTGCTGACTCAGCCCAGCTCCTGCCCTGGCACTTTGGGGGGTCTGAGCCCACGGTGCCATCTGTCCTGGCCCCACACCTTCACCTCCTCCTGAATCCATGGTCACCCAAGCCAGGGACCTAGGTGTCACCAGACTCTGCCTTCATTCAGTCCCCATCAGTCCCTGCCACTCCTGCTGAACCCCCTGTGCCGGCCCGGGACTGCATCACGGTTCCCCAACTTTATCAGCCTCTACAAGGGCTGCAGGGACGTTCTCCGTGTAGTCCGCTGTGTCACAGCTGCCTCACACCTACTGGAGCTCCCTCAGCCCTTAGTGGGGAGCCCAGCCCCTCCGTCAGGCCTGCGGGTCTCTGCAGCCCCCTCCCCTGGACGCCTGCCTCTCACTCGTGTCCCATCCCTGCCTGCCATTCCCCATCCCTCCGCCCCTCGCCTCACTCACCCTTTCTCTTAAGACTCAACTTAGAAATTCCCTCCCTAGAAGACCTTTGGACCCCTTGCCCCGGTGGCTTAGGTGTCTCCACTGGTGGCTCCCATCCCCACCACGTGTGGCCCGGTCTCTGCAGTTCTATATCACAAATGCTATGGGATGTGGCCACCTGCCCAGCAGACCGCAAGCTTCAGGAAAGAACAGGCCGCACAGGGGCGCCCTAGAGTCCCAGGCTTGCCCTGGCAGGTATGCAGGAGATGGGGGATGAGGGGAGGTTCACCTGGATGCCTCCAGCCAGAGTGGGGGCAGCTGTTTTCCCGCCTGCAGAGGGGGTTTCTGTGGGGCATGTCAGCCCAGGACAAGCCTGCAGCCACCATCTCTAGGGCTTAGTGTCTAAAGGTGAACTTGAGCTGGGTCTGTATCTGGTTCTGATAAGCAGCTTCACAAGGCTGTCACACTCCTCAGGGGAAATGCCTTTGAAGCCAACACTGGAAGGGTGCAGTTCGGAATAGCACATGTGTCTATGCAGACCACAGCCGGGCAACCCGGAGCCTTGGGAAACCAGCTCTGCGTTGGACCTCAGTGAAATCTGGGACATGGGCATCTCACTCTGCGGCCAGTGCTTGTGGCTCAGTGCTCAGCGGGACTGGTGGGTGTCCAGGTCCGCCCCCGCCTGCCATCTGGCTTGGGAGACTCCAGGACGTACTCCCTCATTCTTTCTTTAAAATCCCAGCAATTGCTGCAAGATGAATCAAACCTGCAGAGGGAGCGACAGCCCACTCGCTCTCCCTCACCAAGCTGGAGGGTTCCCCCCTGCAAACCTGCAGCCCTCATTGTGTGGAGCTGGCTGCCTTCACACTGGCTGGACTGACAGCCACAGGCACCTGTCTCTGTTGGACCAGCTGGGGCCAGAGGGAGAGCTTGCAGGTCCTGTCTCTGGGGACAATGGGGGTAGGATGGGGTCTCCCAAGGCTCTCCAGCCACCAGTAGTCCCTGTAGTTGGCACTAAGGCCTCAGGGTAGGGGTCCAGCCCAGATTCTTGGGGCCACCTGGAAGTCACCCCAGTGTCATGAAGCAGGGCCGTTCCCGAGTCTCCCTCATCTCTGTGACCTGAGGTCACCAGCCCAGCCTGGCCAGCACCATCCTCACCTGAGTTCCTGCTACTCTCCTACTGTCCTCAGCCTCAGCCACAGCCCCAAGCTCACCACCAGTGCGCAGAGGGTCTTCCTAGACACAGCTGATCCTCTCTCTCCCCTTGGTGGTCTCATTGTCTTGGGGGACAAAGTCCAGTCTCCCAGTCTCTGTCTAGGGGCCCTTTATGCTTCTGCCCCCACCAGCTCTTCCCTCATCCACCCCCACCCTGGGATCCACCAGCAGGAAGGGCTATACAGGCTGAGCTCTGGCATGAGGACACTTTTTTTTTTTTTTTTGAGACGGAGTCTCGCTCTGTCGCCCAGGCTGGAGTGCAGTGGCTGGATCTCGGCTCACTGCAAGCTCCGCCTCCCAGGTTTACCCCATTCTCCTGCTTCAGCCTCCCGAGTAGCTGGGACTACAGGCGCCCGCCACCTCGCCTGGCTAGTTTTTTGTATTTTTTTTTTTAGTAGAGATGGGGTTTCACCGTGTTAGCCAGGATGGTCTTGATCTCCTGACCTCGTGATCCACCCATCTCGGCCTCCCAAAGTGCTGGGACTACAGGCTTCAGCTACCGCGCCCGGCCGAGGACACTTTTGCAGAAGGATTTGGGAGGAGAAGGTCTATCCTGTCTGCACCATGCTGCCCTCCTGGCAGAACTGGCTGGTATTCCACAGTGTGGCCAGAGCTCCCTTATGGGTCAGAGGAAGGTGCAGACTCACTTCATCAAAGGAACCCTTTGGTGTTCCCTAAGGGAATTCCACAAACCTGCTCTCCCGTGTGGCGCATCCCTGACACTGGTCCATCAGGGTTGGGATCTGCTAGTGGCTGAGATGGGGCTACGGAGTGTGTAGAAGAGAGAGACTCTCTCCTCAGCTGCCCTGGGCCCCCCTTTCTGCTGCTGTGACCCCAGAAACCCTCTGGGCAAGCTCCCCATGGCCCTGCCAGCAATAGTAGTGAGCGGCCAGTCCTGATCTTTATGCTTCTCCTGGGCCGGCCAGAGGAATGTCTTTGGTCCTTATTCAGGAATTGATGGGATTTGAGGTGACTGGCAGCTGGTGGGCAGGAGTGGCCCACGAGCATTCCTCTAGGAATTGGCAGACCCAAGCACGTCAGCCCTTCCTGCTGCCCTTCCAGGCCCCTTCTAGTGACTTCAGGTCCCCCATCCACAGCCCCTCGCAGCCTCCCAGCTGCTGCCCCCTGCCCTGCTCCTGTGTGCGGCCCCTGCCTCTGCACAGAAGCTGCTGGTGCAGGAGACACAAAAGGGATCGCCACCCTGGAGCTGGTTTCTAAGGCTCTGTGGTTAATTATCTTGTCTCAGGGAAATGAAAGGAGGGTAAATAAGCAACAACACATTAATTAGTCTGATCTACACTTTCCCATGAAAGAGGAGAACTAGAGTTAACCGTTAGAGGCTGGCAACTTTTCAGAGAAACCCCGAGTCCTCAGAGAGGTGGCCAAGGCAGGACGCGCTCCCTGGCCCGGGCCCGCTGTGTGGCGGTGCTCAGCCGCACCGGTGCCTGTCCCCTCCCTGTTGCCTGCACTCCTTTGGCCTAGTTGGGCCACAGAGTGGGCCCGGTACAGGTTCTATCTCCACGTGGGGGACTCCGTGCCCCCGCTCTCTGCTTCCATGTCCCTGGACTGGCAACTTTGCCAAGCAGAGTCCACTGTGGACCCCTCTGAGGGGACTGGCAGGACCCCCAAAGGCCTTGTGGGCTAAGTTTTTGCAGCTCAACCTCAGACTGCATTGTTCCCCCAGGGTTCCTTATTTTGAAGTCCACAGTCATCTGTGGGTTTGTCCCCTTTGTGAATCCTGGTGTGTGTGGCTTCCGAGGTTGCCCAGAATGACATCCCCGACACCATGCTCTCTAGGCCTGAGTTGGAGTCCCGATGCCTCCAGGTCGTCATGGGTCCTGGCAGGCCCCATGGTCACTCCTGAGCCCTGGGGTCAGTGTGGGAGGCCACACGGCACCCCAAGGCCGGGCTCCTGGGAGTCAACCCTGACCTAGAAAAGGAGACTTTAGACCTGCCTCTGGCCCTCAGCCTCACTGGCCACTGCTTAGCTTGGGCTTGGGACTCAGGGTGACCTGAGTACAACCCTGCACTAGTCAGGACTTCCCACCTCCCAGGACGATCATGAGGACAGAAAGGGACCAGGCTGGTGACCTGGCCAGGCCCTGCTTCCTTCCCTGCCTGCTGTGCCCCTCCTGGTAGGACCTCCCAATCACTCCTCCCCTGAGGTTGGCCCCTGTGTGCCCTGTTTGCTCTCCCCAGCCTGTGGTCCTGGGCACGGTTCTGGGGGTCACTGGAGCCCACCCACAGAACTCTCAGAGCGCCTTCAGGAGCCTCAGAGACATCAGTCACACTGCTTAGGCTGGAGCTGCTGGACTTCACTAGCTTGTTGCTGTTCCCTGCAGTGGGGACTGGACTGGGCCTGACTGTGACAAGGGGACTGGGCTTCAGGGAGCAGAGAACTCCATGGTTTGCAGGTTGACCCAAGTAGGAGGGGAACTTGCCCTGGGAGTTTGGGAGCCCAGACAACCCCAAGTCCATATGTGAGGGGAAGAAGTGAACAAGTCCTGGGCAGGACCCAAGAGGCCACAGCCCCAGTCACCCCTGGTGGGTGTGTGGCATTGACAGCAGGCAGCCACACACTGCGGCTGCTTCTGTGAGCCACTGATGATCTGCAGTCAGTCTGCAGCCCTGAGACCCCTGTTGCTGACATGTGAGCTGAGGCATCACGGCACGAAGGGTGATCCCAGGAATAAGGCCTGGCCAGGCTGGTCCCGTCTGGACAAGCCATGGTGGCCAGGAGCTCTGCTACTGGACGTCAAATACCACCAGCACCAAGACAGCCATCCCATTCGCCAGCTCTCTGGCAACAGACTTGCAGGTGTAATGGCACACAGGCTCTGCCTGCACAGTGGTGCAAAGGGTCCTAGGTGGATCTTGGCTTTGAATTTGAATTTCTCTGGTGGTGGGAAAGTGAACAAACCAGACCAGTTCTGCTGGTAAGGCAAGCCCTGGCCTCTATGAGGAAGCCTACATCATTTTCTAGGGATCTCTGAGTCTGGGGGGCTTCTGGAAAATTGAGGAGGTTTGGGAGTTGCCCCACCTTCGCACTAGGGTGAGGCCTGTCTCCCCTCCACTGCCCTTTCCTCTGGCTCGTATGCTTGCTGACACCGCTCTTCCCGGCAGCAGGGCTGGGAGTCCCAGAGCAGACAGGCCTCCTCTGAGTCCCTGTTGTGTCCACAAGCTCATGTCTAAACAGGAGCTGCGCCAGGCCCCTGGTTTCCGCAGGAAAAGCCACGTGGATTGCTCCAATCCAATTACCCAAGGTGCCTGCATCCGCCTGCGGCACTGAGCTCAGGCCAGGCCATTTCTGCCTGGATGCCTGCTGCAGAGGAGTTGGCATGGCAACATGAGCTCTGAGCTGCTGAAACTTAAGTCAACTCATGGCTGGGAGGACAGAAAGACAGAAGCGGGTGCCTTTCTGAGTGATGCAGGTCGGACACATCCACGCTAACTCCCGAGAGCCACATCCCAGGCAGAATTGGGGTCTGGGGTCCGGCAAGAACACGTGTGCCGTGGCAGCGGCTCCTACAGACACAGGTGTGCCAGGTAAATGCCTGTTCATCCATCTAGATCCAAAGCACCTGCCTCCTTCTCCCTGCAGTCCTCCGTGACCTGCACACCCCATGCACGTGCACACAGCCATGCCCCCACCCCCAACGTCTGTCACTCTAATCAGGCACGTGTCTGTTTGCACGTCCTGGATGGAGCTCCAAGTCTTGGCACCACCACAAGGCCAAAGCCCACCCTGCTGCACTCCACAGCGAGGGCAGTGAGCCAGTCAGGCCACTCAGCACCAGCCCTCCTGACCTGGAAGATCACAAAACCCAGCTAGACTACCCTAAGCTCTCCCTGAAACTCTTATTGGGCCCTTGAGGAAAGAGGCCTGCATTTTATCTGAGATGGAAGGCTAGGAACCTGAAGCTTCTGGAACCTTCTTTGAGAATGAATCTAGTTCAGAGGAAAACAGACCTTAGGGCTGGAAGGAAAGAGACCAAGTCCTAGAGACATTGAGCTCTGATCTCCCTGCAGCCGAAGCCAGCACAACCCGCACACTTTCCAATGAATGATTCAGCAGTTCCCCTTGTCTTTGCTCTAGTCCCTTTGAGTTGGTTTCTGGCATTTCCCACTGAAGGGATCCTGTCTCAGATATGCCAGCTCTGTGATCTTTCTGAAATGCGATTCTATCAGCTCCTCTCCTGTGCAAACCTCCTGTGGCTCCCCCTTGACGTCCCACTGGGCAAAGTGGAGGCTCCCCTGAGTCCTGGGAGGCCCTGCAGAACCTGGTGCCTCTGGCCTGTGCCTTATCAGCATCCCTTGGGAGACCACAGCGGAGCAGACACTGGGAGCACAAACTCTGGTGTTGGACATGCAGGGCCAGGTCGTCCTCCTGGATATTGGACAGGCTGCTCAACTGACTGTGCCTTAGTTTCCTCACGTGTTAAGCCTTGGTAATAACCGTCTCAGGGTAGTTGCAGATGGTGCACATGCAGCACCGAGTGTGTTGCCTGCCTCATCTCTAGGATGCTTACTTTTATCATTTTGCTATCACTGTTAATTCCCTTGCTGCAAAGGCCTGAAGATATAGCCGGAGCCTTCAAAGTCTCCTCCTTGTGAGGCTGGTTTGCCTTACAAAGAGGGTTCTCTGCTTTCCCAGGTGCATGGCGAGGACAGTACAGGGGACGACGTCAGGGCCTCCATCTCCTCGCAGGAGGTGATCAGAGCCATCTGTTGTGGGCTGCTTGTGCAAGCCCGAGGCACAGGCTTCTGCAGAAGCCAGGTGCAGGCAAAGGGGCCATACAATTTTCAAAAAGAAACTTCCCACAGGAGGTATTACTGCACTGTGTGATTTCTGAGAATAGGAACAGGCTGTGAGCAGCTCTGGGGCCTTCCTTCAATCAGCCAGCCTCGGCATTTCCCTAGTGAAGTCAGAAAGCCCAGATGAAGCCAACTCGGGCGTGATTGGAAAGCAAATCTCAAGCCAGGTGAGTGTGGTGCATGCCCTAGAGGCGCAACAGCCAACGTGATGATTCAAACAGCAGTACCCCTGGGTCCAGGACCTTGTGCCACGGTGACATGGGCAGTTGCCCTGAAGGCATGGACCCCATCCTAGGGGGACAGCTGAGTTTGAAGACCTGACTGCCCACTCTCTACCACCTGCCACTCCAAAGTCATCTATTGGTGACCACAAAGGGTGCCAGCAAGGAGATGACTGGATGGAGGCTGACACCTAGACCCACATCTGAGCCACACCAGGCAGCACCTCCTCTCATTCCTGTGTTCTGCTCACGAACCCGCCTGGTGACCAGACTTATCTGCCAGTGTTTGCAAGGGCAGAAGCCCGCGGGGCTCCCACCAGTCCTATGCCCTCATGGAGGCTGAGCCCAAGACAGAGAGGAGGCCAGGGGCAAAGGCTTGCTTCAGGATGAAGATGGGGAACCTCCTCCAACTGGGGCAGCTCCAGGGCTGAACTAGAGCAGTCCTGAGTCAGGAGGCTGCAGGCCACAGCTGAGCATCTAGCCAGGCAAGGCCTCCAACCTCAAGTGCTCTGGGCCTGCCTGAGTGCTGAGGCCTGTGCCTGGGCTGGGCCTTGCAAGTCGCCAAAGCAAGGGATCCTACCAAAGCAGGTCACGTCACCTGTTCCCGGCTGACCAGCACCACCTCCATCCTCAGGAGGCCCTCTGCCCTCAGCGCCACCTCTGCCTTTCACAGGAAGGAGACCAGGAGGGCCTTGCTTCTCTCAGGTTCTGCTGTTGAGGTTTCTGTCCCAGTCAAGTCCCTACTTCCCTGACACAAAGGCTGATGTTAATGGTTCATGAGCCAAACAAGGCTTGGAATATACTTTACTTAAGAGGGGATGACAGCATACTTTCTGTGGGAGTAGAATTTTAAACACAAGTCCACACAAATGCTAGGATTTAGGTAGACCCTGTGTCGGCTGCATTTCAAGTACAGCATTTCCTTCTGGAACGGATTGGCCAACTGCACGATGTGTAGGCATTTCAAGGCACCAGAGAACACAGATTAAGACGACAAACCTTCCTAAAACAGAACAGACGGGCTAACATTCTTCGGAACAGAATCATTTCACATTCAGCCTAAAGTTTTCTATGCAAAGAACATTTAACAAACTGAGTCCTAGAGGAAAATTTATGCAGAGCTTAAAAAGCAAGTGAGTGAGAATGAGTAAATAAAATCAGGTGTCAGCATTTCACTCACCCTCCCAGGCGGCTGGGTTTTCCGAACTGAAGCAAGGCCTCACTGCTGAGGGTTGAGGCCCCATCCTGAGCCCTTTTGGAGACCTCTGACCCCAGGCCACTGCTCTACACATGGCACCATGAAAGACCCTCCCTCTGCACACGGCACCATGAAAGCCCTTGGCTCCAAGAGAACCAGCCAGAACACCCTCCCCTTTGAGAGAGGATGCCCCAGCTCAGGCCCAACCAAGGGCTGCTGTACATCTGAAAGGGGAGGCCAGGGCTCTTTTCCCTTTAGTTTACCTGTACTTCCAAGCCGGGGACGGGACTCTTGCCTCACTTCCTCTGGCCCCTGGAGCACCTGGAACCTGATGTCCAGCCAAGAGGTAGGACTGCACTTCCTGGTCCCCTGGTGGTTGGGTGGGATCATGTGATGAGTTCTGACCAATGAGCTGTGAGTGAACGTGATATCGGGTATTGCTGCGCTTAAGTACTTAAACAGTAGATGTGGAAACTTCCAGAGCTCTCTCCCTCTGCCACATTGACCTGCAGTGTTGGAGATGGTGGCTGCTCCGTCAGCCTCAGTCCAGGGTGAAGAGACACGGAGCAGGGCCCTAGCTAACCCACATGTAATGTGGGCAAGAAGAAAACCTTAGATTATAACCACCGCGTGACCCATCCCATCCTGACCAACAGAGGACAGCTTCTGATTGGCTGTGTAATTAGTCAATTTACTTGATGCTGAAAACAAGCCTCATTATGGACAGCTCGCAGTTTCCCAAGAATGCAGCCAGATCTACCCTCCAATCCAATCCAACTCTTCCTGCTCTCAAGGATAATGAAGCAATAATGATGTTCCTTTGTCCTGAATCCAGGCCAGGCGGAAGACTCACTCCACACCCCCTCAATGTGGCCTTAAAAAGTCCATTCCTACCTACCCAAGTTCCTCTAGCACCACGAAGCATCAGGTGAGCTGAGTCTTAATCTTTTAATTTGTAGTGGAAACTCTTTCTGCTCAGAGAAGCGGTTGCTTTGGTGACACAGGTAGCACAGTAAATCCATAGACGTGGAGAAGTAAATCCACCAGAAACCTCTGCCAGGGGTCAGGGTATGGGTTGGTCACAGGGGCCAAGTGAGCCCTGCAGGGAAGGGGCAGGAGGCAGCACTGGGGGGTCCTTTGAGGTGGGCTCAGATAGTGTCAGAGCCCAGAGGCCCGGCTTGGCGAGACACTGCCAGGTCTGACTGGCTGACAGTGTACCCAGGGCTGGCAGGGGCAGTGCTGGGCAGCAGCTGGTAAGCAGGGAGGCTGGGGGCACTGGGCGAGTCAGATGCAGCACCGTGGCTGCTCAGAGTATTGCACGGAAAGGGCCTAGGGTTTCTGGCAGCAGAGACTTTGCCTATTAGATGTGTATAGTTGAGGGTGGGGTGTCTCCTAGGGAGAGTGTGGAGATAGGAAGGTGGTGGGTATTGGGTGGAGCAAGTCATGCGCAAGGGAGAAACAGGTGTGGTGGTGGGACAGAAAGGGAACTAAGGGTGGATTCAGGGAGGTGGAGCCACTTAGGGAATCCTGCCTTTCCAGGGCCATGCCTTTGAGGACTGTAATGACTACCGGATCACTGACTGCAGACAAGGAGGCGTCCTCCAGGAGGGGCAGCTGGGGAACATGGGCCCGAGGGGAGGATCCCCTGCATTCACTTAGTTTGCCCCCAGTTAGGTTTTTTTTGTTTTGTTTTTTTGTTTTGGAGAGGGAGTCTTGCTCTGTCACCCAGGCTGGAGTGCAATGGTGCAATCTCTGCTCACTGCAACCTCTGCCTCCCGGGCTCAAGCGATTCTCCTGCCTCAGCCTCCCAAGTATCTGCGATTACAGGCATGTGTCAGCTAATTTTTTTTTTTTTTTTTGTATTTTTAGTAGAGGTGAGGTTTCACCATGTTGGTTAGGCTGGTCTTGAATTCCTGACCTCAGGTGATCTACCTGCCTCAGCCTCCCAAAGTGCTGGGATTACAGGCTTGAGCCACTGCGCCCAGCCAGGTTTGTTTAACTTAAATGCTTAGCCTGTCCGGATAGTATCCCACCTACACCGTGCAGAGCAAGCTGGCTCAAGTCATCCCTTCTGCTCAGAGCATGCCGGCTGCATCTGTATCCTGCACTCCAGAAGGGCTGGATATGTCCCCGCACCATGGGACTGCTCCTTCTGAGGGCCCTTGGAGGATCCCTCAGAGCCCCTCCCCTGCCCGCCCCTTAGGGGCTGGACTTTCTCTTGCCTCTTCCCTCCCTTCTTGGCTGATCCCTTGTGGGTCACCTCTTTCCAGGGGACAGCCAGCCCAGGTATCTCCTGATCTCTGACCACATGTATTTGATTGACAACTCTACATCTTCCTCTAGAAGTTTATTACTCCTTCTCCCCCCACTTCCCCACATACAGTTCTGTCTCCCAAGTAGTTCTGGGCCCTGGATCTCCTCCATACCCTGTCTCCTCTTTCCAGCTTACAACTCTGCCCTCTAGTCCCCTGGATCCATTCCCACAGCCATATCCCAGTTCAGGCCTCGCCTTCTTCAACCTAGACACTGCAACAGATTCCACCTGATCTCCCTCGTCTGGCCCACCCGGCAGCTGGTGGGGTCTTTCTAAACTACACGTCATACCACACTGCTCCCTTGTGGCCCTTCAGTAGTGCCTGCTGACTCCAGGAGGTTGCCCAGGCACCTAGGCAGGGAAGGGCAGGTGGCCTGATTGCTCTGTTTCCTCTTGCTCCTGGAGCTCCAGGGGCCCTGACACGAGCAATCCCCAACTCTGCCCTTCCAGGCCTCCACACTTCTGTCGGGGCTGTTCCCTGACAGCTGTCATCTGTGTGAAGGAATGTGGACTCAGCCGAGGAGCTCAGGGTTCAAGATTCACAGAGATGATCCCTTTGTCAAAACTCAGCCAGCCATCCCATGGCCCCTGGGATGACTAGAGGACCTTAGGCTGAGGTCAAACAGGCCCTTTCTGTCTTGATAGCTGAGTGTTTCTGAGAATGTATTGCTCAAGCTTGCAGTCTGCATACTAGAAAGGTAGGTAACCAGCCCCTGATAGATCTGACACCTTCAGATCTATCAAGCTAGAAACAGAACCAAGAGAGAGGAGGCTCAAGCTATGTCAGCAAATTCCATCCTTCAAAGCAGAAGGAGGGACGGCCTTGTGTGTGTGGCTCTGTGGGTTGTCTCTACAGGACCAGGGACCCTGCCCATGTGGAGCCCTGGGGTTGGGGGGTAAGGTGCTTGCCCACCCATCCCAACTTCCAGTCCCAGCAAATGAGAGTTCTGTTTTCTAACTCTGAGGCCACATGAGGAGAACAAAGCTTGTGCCCCCCACTCCCCCCGCAAACACTCAGTATTTTATTCCACCACCTGACCCTAGCTGTGTGTAGAGTAGGCAGATAATAGGAACCCCTGCCAACTGAGAACAAGCGGCAGCCCTGCCCCCTGCTGACCTGGAGCTGCAGCCAGTGTGGGCTCATCTGAGGCCACCTGCGGCCTGCTTGGGACCTCAAACTCATTCCCTCCCTGCCTTCCTTTCTCTCTCCCCGCTGTAGCGGGGACACAGCTATGAACCAGTCCATGGCAAAAAGACAAGAGGGAGATTAGACATGAGCATCAGAAAGGCAGGAGTAACGGAGCCGCCTCTTGGGGACATCAGAGAAGGCGCTGCCCAGCACATACCTCAGAGAATATGTTTTTCACACTGGGGGTTCAGCTACACTGCACAACTACCCCACACAACTACTCCAAATGGGTACAGCTGGCCCCACTTACAGATGAAATGGAGACTCAGAGAGGTAAATGGCAGTCCCTGAGAGGCGCAGCCAAGTCACCTGACTCCAATTTCCTTTTTCTCCCTACTTTTCTTGCCAAGGCTGAATATAAGAGATATGTAAACATACCCAAAAATATGTAAATGAGCAGCATCAAGCACCACCCTTACTTCCAGGACAAGTTCTGGGGGAAGAGTAACATTCCCTACACTGTCCTTCACCCTCAATTCCCACAAAACAAGACCTTTGCCTCTTTTTTCAGTCCCCTGAAGGTTACATTTGTCACCCACCCCCACTGAGCCATTGGTGAAAACTCCAATGATCTTCCTCCCTCCCTGCGAGCTGCTGGTGTCATCTGTTTCCGCTTTTTTTCTTCCATCCAGTCACCACCACCTTGGATCCCCAAATCTCCCTGCCCCCAGCCTGGTGACCACCCTGGCAACCCTGAAAACAATTTGTCAATATTTGGGAAAGCATGGGTTCTTAACAGTGGTCTTGTTTTGACTCCCAGTCTGAGGTTCCTGACTGTCAGGGGTCACTAGTTTCTGCTTTTATTCCTGAGAATGGTCCAGTAGTCTGAATTACTTCTTTGGGATGGATTCAGGAGTAGAATTACTCAGTACATTTTAAAGCTTCTGATACATATTGCCAAACTGCTTTCTACCAAGGTTCTGTCAATTTACTGATTGTTTGAGAATATGTGTTTCACAACATCCTTACCAACTCTGGGTTTTAACATTAAAAAATGTGATTTTGGCCGGGCACAGTGGCTCATGCCTGTAATCCTAGCACATTGGGAGGCCAAGGTGGGCAGACTGCTTGAGCCCAGGAGTTGGAGACCAGCTAAGGCAACATGGCGAAACCCAGTCTCTGCAAAAAACGCAAAAATTAGCCAGGTGTGGTGGCATGTACTTGTTGTTCCAGCTAATCAGGAGGCTAAGGTGAGAGGAACACTTGAGCCTAGGAAGTAGAGGTTGCAGTGAGCTGAGATCGCACCACTGCACTCCAGCTCCAGAGACAGTGAGACAGGTCTCAAAAAAAAAAAAAAAAAAGTTTTTGATGGTTTAGTGGGCAGTGGTATCCGGTTACATTTTTCAGAATGCTTAATTTGTATTCCTTTTATGAAGTGCTGCTTCAAATCCTTTTCCCATATATTGAAGGAGTTAGTATTTTCTCCATAGATTGGGTGCACTCCACTTGAGTCAGGTTCGGGATGGGACCCAGACGGTCAGCTCCAAATCACTTACCCCAGAGTGGTGGTTTTCAAACATTTTAAAAAGCAGGACAGCCTTTTCTTTTTTCTTTTTTTTTTTTGAGACGGAATCTCGCTCTGTCACCCAGGCTGGAGTGCAGTAGCCGGATCTCAGCTCACTGCAAGCTCCGCCTCCCGGGTTTACGCCATTCTCCTGCCTCAGCCTCCTGAGTAGCTGGGACTACAGGCGCCCGCCACCTCGCCCGGCTATTTTTTTTTTTTTGTATTTTTTTAGTAGAGACGGGGTTTCACCATGTTAGCCAGGATGGTCTCGATCTCCTGACCTCGTGATCCGCCCGTCTCGGCCTCCCGAAGTGCTGGGATTACAGGCTTGAGCCACGGAGAGCCTTTTCTTAATCTCACACAGCATCTCTTTATAAAAACACTAACAAGTAGCCCGTGAGGAAAGGCTTGGAGCCCTCCCTTTTCCACCCCCACCCCACCCCTTTGGTTCCAGAAGCCTTGGTTTTACCTGAGGAGGGGCCACTGGGACCTCGTTGTCCTTCTCTCTGAAGAAGAGCTGTCACCGCAGACCTGAAAGGAGATGAGCAGTTCACAGGGGTGCCCGGAACAATCTCCAGAGCTCCCCTAACAGCCACCAAGCAGCCCAGAACAGGTGAGCCAGGTACAAAGACCAAGGGGCCCCACCTGCACCCAGAGGCACTGCCACACCCTCCACGTCGCCAGGGCGCGGGTGTGTGCCCGGCAGTTCCAGTGGACGAAGTGCAGCCCCAGTGGGTGGGGCCTGAGGTTTGTGTGACGGATTTTCAGGGAGGACGGTTGCCAAGAGGAGAGGACTCTGAGGGTGGGATGGATGAGCCCTCCACGTGGACACCGGGACCCAGGCCGGGCCCAGGGGTTGCAGGGGTGAAGGTGGAGGGTGGGGAAGAGGTGAATTCAAAAGCTCCAGCCGCAGGGCCCAGGTTTAATCTAATAGGAGAACCAGAACAATCAGAGCTTTGGGAGCTTTGTGTAATCTCTGTTTCCCTAAGATACTGAGGGTAGGGGACAGCTGAACCCAGGCCAGGGAAGAGGGACAGTGGCCACTGGGATGGGGTGGATTAGGGGAGGAAGAGCAACACTGAGAGGAACCAGAGGGATTTGGTGGCAGATAAGGGGGAGCAGATCAGTGGAAGGGAGGCTCAGCGGGACACTTGGTGAACCCAGAGGGGTCTTTGAAGGGGACAGCTAGGAGGGAATTCATGTGACCCTAGGGCTTTGGACATAATGTCACTGGCTCCCTGCACCCCTTGCTGACTGAGGTGCAGGATCCTGGCACTATGCTCTAGGGACGCTGCCCTCCACACTTGGGCCCCAGTCCCAGTTCGTAGTCCCCGCCCTTGCCCGCTAGTCCCGCCCCGATCCCTGGCCCCAGGCAGCTCCCTGAGCCCGCTGGCCCAGTTCTAGGCCTCATTCCTACTAACCTGCCGAATCCTTGGCTCCAGGGCCTGCCGCTTCTCAGGCCCAGTCTCTACTTTCAAGTTCAGCACCCCCGGCCCAAGGCCTAGTGCAGCCAGGGCTGTCCTTGTGTGCTCCACCTTCTTAAGCCAGTCCCATGGCCCGGCCCAAAGCCCTCTTACCACCCCTCCATCCAGAGTAGGGTGACCCATTACTCTTCACACCCCATCCCTTATGTATACTTATTTTGCAAACCACCCAAACTGAGTGTTTCAGAAGAATCTGAAAGCCGAGGCCCCGTCCATTCTCTGTCCCCTAGCCGAAGATGTTGCAGCAGTGCTGGCAGGAGCGTCTCCTCCACGGCAAACAGTTGGCTCCCTTCTGACTAGGAATTTGCGCAGAAAAGCCTTTGGCTCCAATGAGACCCGGTTCTGGTCTAGGCCATTGGTCTTGGGCAAGTCGTTTAACCTCTGAGCCTCAGAGGCTCCCTCCTCTGTAACATTAGGGGCCACTACAAGATCTTGGATGGCCATGGCCAGGACCAAATGAGCACCAGCATTTGGTGCCAGATCAGAGTGGGAAGAAGGAAGCCAGAGCCCCCCAGGTCTACGCTCTGCACGTGGTGACCTGGCTTCCCCAGGAGATCTTATGTTCATGTGGACACCCTGGCTTTTGCCTTCAGAGCCAAGTACCTGGCAGGATCCCTCCCCACCCATAGCCTGGGGAGTCCAGCCTGCCAGGAAGCGGAGGCTGACCTGCTGTCCCAGTCTGTCCTCTGTCCCTGGGACTCCTGCCTCTTTACCCACAGTTGGCTGACAACCTGCATGCACCTCTGTCCTTCACCCTCTTGCTGGACTGACCTGACCCAGGTCACAGGCTTGCAAGCATCTGGCATTAGACATAAAGGAGGCAGGCCACTCCTAGCCATTTGGGCCTGTGTGACTCCCAGCCCCCACTGCCCTCTCTCTAAGTGGGGAGGAGCTCACCTCTCATCCCTGAGTGAGAAGTTTGTCAAGCAGGATCTTTGGCCTCTGACATTTCCCAAACTGTCCCCCACCAGCTGCACAGCCCCTCCCCACTCTCCACCCCACCTCCCATGCCCTACCAACTCTTCTGAAAACTCCCTGCATGTTTTTTTCAAAATAGAATTAAATAACAAGAACTGACTATTTAGGGAGGGGTTCCTGAGGGGAAATGGAATCTCAACAACCTTGAAATTATAGGCCCTTCTCTTTTCTCAAAGAAAAGAGAAACACGTCAGATCATTGATATTCTGAGCCAGGCCTTGTTTTGAAATATGCTCTCTCCCTATCCTTTCACGAACCACAGACTTTTTCCCTCTTTGAAAATAAGATCACATCAAGGTAGGGATTAGAAATGGGAAAAATTCAATCAGAGCCTCCCTCAGCCAGCTACCCATCTCAATATACTCCCAGGTAAGCAGAATCAGCTCCTGCTCCAAACCTGCTCAGCATCATCATTCAAAACGCACCGGTAGGAAATGGTGAAACAGAAGAACCTTTCATCCCGGCTGAGCAGGGCCTGCAGTGCTGCTCTCCTGGCTCCGGCAGCTGGCTTGTGCCTGGGCCGAGTCAGGCCTCTGGTTTAAATAGGCAGTGGGAGCAGAGCAGGGAGGGCCTAGAGGGTGGGTGTGGAAAGTGGGCCGTTTACCTAGCACAGCAAGGCAGTGTCTGGAGCCAGCAGTGGTCCCAAGCACGCGCCTGCCTGCCTGCCTGTCCACCAGGAGGCCTCAAGCCCACAGGCCCCAAGACCGCAGACCAGCACCTGGGGTGACCCCTGATGGATGTGCAGCTCCAAGGGAGACGTCCCTAGATGCACTGAGCTTGGTCAGGTTCCTGGATACTTCCACCTCTCCTCTGTAGCAGAACCGGCTGTGGAGATGGATGGACCTGTTCCCCAGGGCCTCTCTCCAAGCCTCAGTTTCTGCCTTCTTAAAATGAGGATAACACTAACTTTACAGGTCCAGAAATAATGTTTGCAAAGCGCCTGGCACCTAGGAGGTTGATTTATTTACCCACATGGTGATACTGGGGCCAGGTACCTTCGATGAGGCTGGAGCCTAGAGGTTTAGTAATGTACCCAAAGTCACACAGCCTTCCATCTGACTGTCAGCGTCAGACCTCATGCAGACCTGGGGCCTCCCAGCCTCATGCTACAGTTGAAGTTTGGGGTGAGTGAGGGTGAAGAGCAGCTGCTCACCTTGGGGAAAAATCTTGATTGAACCCTAGTGAAGGGGTTACCTTTAAGCCCCCAGTGTTACGGGAAGAGGGTCCTGATCCAGACCTCAAGAAAGGGCTCTGGGACCTGGCACAGGAAAGAGTTCAGGGTGAGTCCACACAGTAAAGTGAAAGCAAGTTCATTAGAGAAGAAACAAAAGAATGGCTGCTTCACAGAGCAGCCCTGAGGGTGCTGGTTGGCTATTTTTATGGTTATTTCTTGACAGTGTGTTAAACGAGGGGTGGATTATTTATGACTCTTCCAGGAAAGGGGTGGGCAGTTCCTGAAACTGAGGGTTCCTCTCCTTTTTAGACCATATAAAACCAAGTATGACTTCTGGAACATTGCCCTGGCATTTGTAAACTGTCATGGCGCTGGTGGGAGTCTCTTTTGCCATACTAATGCATTAGAATTAGCATATAATGAGCAGTGAGGACAACCAGAGGTGGTTTTGGTCACAATCTTGCTTTTGGCAGGTTTTGGCTGCTTCTTCACTGCATCCTGTTTTATCAGCAGAGTCTTTGTGACCTGTATCTTGTGCTGACCTATCTCATCCTGTGACTAAGAATGCCTAACCTAGGCTGGATGTGGTGGCTGACGCCTGTAATCACAGCACTTTGGAGGCTTAGGCAGGCAGATCTCTTGAGCTCAGGAGTTTGAGACCAGCCCAGGCAACACGGTGCAACTCTGTTTCCAAAAAATATACAAAAACTAGTTGAGTGTGGTGGTGTGTGCCCGTAATCCCAGCTACTTGCACTGCTGAAGTGGGAAGATCGCTGGAGCCCAGGAGTTCGAGGCTGCAGTGAGCTGTGATGGCGCCAGTGCACTCCAACCTGGGTGACAAAGTGAGACCCTGTCTCAAAATAAACAAAGAATAAGAATTCCTAACCTTCTGGGAATGCAGCCCAGTACGTCTCAGCCTCATTTTACCCAGCACCTATTCAAGATGGAGTTGCCCTGGTTCAAACACCTCTGATGCCAACACCAAGGCAAGGGGGGTGGCATGGTTGAACAGGCATGGTCAGGCATCCTGTCTGCATTTGGGTGAGGCCCTGGGGGAGAGGTGTAGAAGTATCCCAGAGTAGCTGCTAGGGATGGTTGGCGAGAGGAGCTGCCCTTCAAACCTCCTAGGTCTCCGAGTAACACTCTAGGGTGGGGAGTGTCTCACCTGGTTTGTTCAACTTGATCTTCCAGTGAGTGGGACAGTACCCCCACCTCAGTGAACAAAGATTAGGACATAAGCTAATGGGGAATTAAGACAAAGCAGTAGTTTGTCATTTTATGCTTGAAAAAGTTCTGCCCTTAACAGTGCAAATAAATCTGCTAGTAAATAATTGAAGTCACATGAGGGAGCTGTCTTTAACAGGAAAAGTACACATTTTCATTTTGATTAACAAAATGTTAACTCCTCATTTCCCTCAAAGAAGCGGCAAAACAGAGGGCCTGGATCTCTGTTAGTTGGACTCAGTAGGGAGATCAACTTGCCTATAAATACTGAAGAAGATGAAGTTGAAGTTATGATTACATATGAAGCCCATTCATCTGCCAGTCATTAATTGTTATGTATATTGTGGACCTGACACCCTTTCAGAAGTTTGGATTACAAAGGTGAGAGACACACTTGGAAAGACTGTGCACTTCAGAGACCCATCTAGGTTCAAACCTGGCCCTGGGCAACACTGGGCCTTCGCTTAGTCTCTGTGAGCCTTGGGTTTCTACTACTTTGCAAGGCTGTTGGGAGAATTAGATGAGATGATATTGGTGACGACTCTTTGTAAGCATTCAGTGATCAGTTATCCATTTGGAAAGATAATTCTGCAGGGAGCATAGGGTAGGCAGGAGGGGAGACAAGCAGGAAGGCCAGTGCAGTAGGCAAAGCAGGGAGATGGAAGGGCCAAGGCAGTGGGAAGAGAGAAGGGGCACATATCTCGGGGACATCTAAGAGGATAGAATGGTGTTATGGACTGAATGTTTGTGTCCCCAACAAATTTATATGTTGAAGCCCTAAACCCACTGCATGGCTGCATTTGCAGATGGAGGCTTTAAGGAAGTATAGATAGTCTCTGACTTACGATGGTGTGACTTAAGAATTTTCTACTTTTCCTTTTTTCTTTTTTGAGACAGAGTCTCACTCTGTTACCCATACTGGAGTGCAGTGGTGCCATCTTGGCTCACTGCAACCTCCACCTCCCAGATTCAAGCGATTCTCGTGCCTTAGCCTCCCAAGTAGCTGGGATTACAGGTGCCCACCACCACATCCAGCTAGTTTTTGTATTTTTAGTAGAGACAGGGTTTCACCATGTGGTCCAGGCTGGACTCAAACTTCTGACCTCAGGTGATCTGCCCACCTTGGCCTTCCAGAGTGCTGGGATTACAAGCATAAGCCACTGTGCCTGGCCAAGATATTTCAACTTTTCAATGGTGCAAAAGTAAGAGACATTCCATAGAAATTGTACTTTGAATTTTGACCTTTTCTTTTTATTATTTTAATTTTTTATTATAAAATGTTAGTTATTATTATAAAATAGACTTTGTTGGATGATTTTACCCAACCGTAAGCTAATGTGAGTGTTTTGAACGTGTTTAATATAGGCTAGGTTAAGCTATAATGTTTTCTAGTTTAGGTGTATTAAATGCATTTTCAAGGAACTATATTTTCAACAAAAGATGGGTGTATAGGGATGTAACCCCATGATAAGTTGAGGAGTATTTGTAATTAAGTTTAAAAGTGGTCATAAGGATGGGCCCCTGATCTGATAAGATTAGTGTTCTTATAAAAAGAGATGCCAGGCCAGGTGTGGTGGCTCACACCTATAATCCTAGCACTTTGGGAGGCCAAGGTAGGAGGATCACTTGAGGCCAAGAGTTAGAGACCAGCCTGGCCAACATACGAAACCCTGTCTCTACTAAAAAGACAAAAATTAGCTGGGTATGGTGGTATGCGCCTGTAGTCCCAGTTACTTGGGAGGCTGAGGTTGCAGTGAGCTCAGATTGTGTGACAGAATGAGACGCTGTCTGGAAAAAAAACAAAAAAAAAAAAGAGAGAGAGATGCCAAAGTGCTCACATGAACCAAGGAAAAGCCATATGTGGACTTAGTGAGAAGGCGGCTGTCTACAAGCCCAGAAGAGAGCCCTTACCAGAAACTGAATCAACCAGAACATTGAACTCAGATTTCTAGCCTCTAACCTGTAAGAAACTAAATTTCAGTTGTTTAACCCACCCAGTCTGTGATATTTTGTTATGGTAGCCCAAGCAGACTTATACAAATGGATGGGGACCAAGGGGTACCTGGGTAACATGAAAATGGACCAGGAGGCTGGGCATGGTGGCTTATGCTTATAATCCCAGAACTTTGGGAGGCCGAGGCAGGCAGATCGCTTGAGGTCAGGAGTTCAAGACCACTGTGGCCAACATGGTAAAACCCCATCTCTAGTAAAAATATAGAAATTAGCTGGGTGTGGTGGTATGACCCTGTAGTCCCAGCTACTCAGGAGGCAAAGCCAGGGGAATTGCTTGAACCGAGGAGGTCAAGGTTGCAGTGAGCTGAGATGGCACCACTGCACTCCAGCCTGGGCGATGGAGCGTGAGACTATGTCTCAAATAAACAAAAAAAACAAAAACAAAAAAAACAAAAAGGAAAATGAACCAGGAATTTATTCAGAGGTCTCCTGGTTCAGGTAACTGTATGGCTAGTGAAGTTGTTTGCTGGCAGTGGGGGTGGGTGAATGAGTGAAGGCAGGGTTTGTGGTGTTGAATGACATTTGCATAGACATATCCAGACAGAAGTGGGATATTCAGACCCAGAACTCAGAGTTGAAGTCCAGATTGGAGCAGGTTTGAGAATTATTCGTGTGTAGGTGCACTCTTGGGAGTGACTACATTTTGTCAGATCACTTACTCTTTCTTTCTTCTTCAATTGGTCCATTCTAATTCTAATTTCTTGTTATGTAAGATAGCTTTTGTCTTTTATATTTTTGTAAAAATCAGATATTCTCCTTTGCTTTAAAAAAGTACAGTTGTGCACAACTTTCCCCAATTTTTACATGACTTTGTTTTCCCCTACTTGTAGAGAACAAGTCTTGTTTAGGAGCATAACTGATGTGGTTAGAATCTACTTGTGCAGTTAGAATTGCACATTTTTTTGAGGCTCATTTTGTCTTCAATATTTGTGATGTCAGTTCTCCTGTCATTCTTACACAATATCGGAAGAACATATCTCCTTTCCCTTCAGCTTATTGGATAATTTATAATGCAAAATTTAAACTAGCAAATGCTTATTTCTTTCCCTCCGAGTTGAACTTGAAAGGCACAGTGTATTTTCTTTAGTTCTAGGCTGAGCTGTTTTTTCATTTCTGGAAACTTATATTATTTATTTCCTGATGTCTCCTTTATGTGTTCCTCATCCATTCATCTCTCTCTTCTAGGACTACTTTAGGGCTGTGATACAATTTTTCCATTTTCCAAATCAGTTATTTGCTCCTCTGTTTTCTTTGTCTACATTTTAGGTTTCATGTCTTACCTTATCCTCAACATAACTAATTTCTTTGTTCTATTTGTTTCTGTTAATGCCAATTACTACTTCCAGGTGTTTTCCAATTCTTTTATCATTTTCACCATGGAATTAAGGCTATTGTTTTTTTCTGATCTGTTTCTGTTAGTATTTTGTTGTTGTTGTCATTTATTTCTTTCCAAGTAGTTATAATCCAGTTCATCTCCTTTGTTCCTTCAGATTCCATCATTTAAAAAACAAATTAATTGACATTTATTGGGTGCCTACTGCATGCAGACACTGCTGCTCATCATTTAGCACTTATAACTGTCTGCTTTCCATCTTAGTACAGCAGGATTCAGAATTCTTCAGTCACAGCTGCTTTGGGCAGGTTCTGATTAATTAATTCATTTATTTTCTCTTGTTCCCCAAAAGATTTAAGATAACTTAAACTGTATCCTGTGCACAGTATGAGACTTTGTTTGTTTGTTTGTTTAAATAGGGAATTAGAGCTGAAAACAGAAAAAACAAGAGGCAATCAGGCAGAGCTAGAGATACAGAGAGAGTGAGTGAGGTGAAGTCTCATTCCAATGGTGGCCTCAGGTGGGCACAGAGATGTGTTTTATGACTGAGGCTTGTCCTATTGATTTTTGTTGGTGGTGTTGAATGACCCTTTGTTTTAAATTCTTGCTTGAATGGCTACAGTGCGGAAGAGGCCCCCATGGCATCACTCCCTTGGCTAGCCCCCCCTGGGTGGGAAATGCTTATATATATCTTTCCCAAGGGGGACGGAATTGAAAAGAAAAGGAAAAAAAAAAAAAAAAAGGCAGGATTATAGGTCATATGTGGGCTGGGGGCACATAAACAGTGTAACAGTGACCCCCAACCTCATGGTTCACCTTCCAAAACTCAGTATTGATTGAGCTACTCATTAGCTGTGTATTTCCTGTGCTCAGAATCAGAGATTTTCCCTGTGTTGGGTGGCAACTGTAATCTGGTCGAGAGGAAGGCTTTTCAGGGGCTCTCTGTTCCCACAGAACTCGAGAGTGGCCTCATTTCACACTTCTTGGGAACTAGTTTTTCGAGTGACAGATTGATTGGTGTATGGGTGGTTACCAAAAAAGATTCTATTTTATTAGCTGTTTGTCTTGCAAAGTTAAATAGTTTTTTAAACTTTATCAAAATGTCATCATCTCCAGGGTTTAAAGTGTGCCCTCTGGCTTTGAGGGAAGATCTCAGTCCCATAGGTGAGTCCCATAGCCGTCATGTCTCAGTTTACCTCAAGTCATTGAGCAATGAGCCTGAGATGGGGCAGGTGAGCTCAGGCCTGTGGCTGCCCTAGTCTGGGCCCACTTAGGGGGTGACCCTGAGTGGCAGCTAGCTGAGCACCAAGGTGACAGACAGCTCTAAATTTCATCCCAGTGTCTAAACTGTCTTAAAAAAATACATCAAGGGAAAAGTAAAATCTAGACATTCCTATATATGAGAGACTATGTATATAGGTAATGTTGCTTTTCTGTTGAGAAGGAAATAGAAAACATTTCACTAACTCTTTTTTTTTTTAAATTAAAAATGAGGAATATATCAAACAATGAAAAAGACTTTGGTTTCCTATTGTGGCAGTTAAAGAAGAGAGACAAACAGACTGAAAGTGGTTGAGGGAAGGCAGGGAGCAGAGTCCTGTCTCATGGGTGCCTAGCCTGGGCAGCCCAGCCCTGCCCTTCCAGCCTCAGCGGGTGCAGCCCCTAGTTGTCTACTCTGTCCTTGGCCCCTCCCTCAGCCCCAAGTGTCCTGTCCAGAGTCAAGGCCGACTACTCCTAGTTCCTGAGTCCATTTCTAGTCCCTACTCCCAATCTTTCCCTGGCTGTCATCTCCACCAGGGCCTCCTCCTGTCTTGCCTGCATTGAGCCCCTTCCCTCCCAATCGGCCTGAAGTCCGTGATCCCTACCACCAGCAGCTCTGAGCTCATTCTGCCCTTGTCGAGCATCTCCCTCTATCCCCAGGATCAATCCTTCTACCTGGCCTGGCTTGAGGGCCCCCAGTGACCAGGCCCCACCCTCCCCAGCCTCATTTGTGCCCCTCCCTTTCTCCTACTGATTTGATCTGACGGCCCTGACCTCTAGCGTTCACTGTTCCTGGAACATACCATGCTCTTTCACGCCTCCATGCCTTTGCACATGCTGTACCCTGTGTCTGGAACACCCTGGTGGTCCAGCTCCTCCAAGGCTCAGCTTTAAAGCTTCCAACCCCCTCCCCTCAGTCTCACACCCCAGGGCTTTGTACTCCAGGCAGCCTAGAGCCCCCTCAGCTCCAAGCACAGGGCCCAGTCCCTGATAGAAGCCTTCTGGGAACCTTGGTGGAATCAATAAAGTGATTTCTAGCCAGGCGGGCATGTCCATCACCAGAAGCTTCGATTCCCTTTGTACACACCAGGGGGCACAGCAGGAGCTGTGAGAACTACTCCCAATTGTTTGAATTAGTGCCTCAATGAGGCTACTTTCTCGTAAAACAAAAGAAAACAAAACGAAAATGCAACATGGAGACTTGAAATCTAAAAACTGTGTGAACTCATGTGTATGTTGTGAGTGCCTATAGCTTACTGGAATCATCATCTTCATCAATATGATTGTATCAAAAATGGTTTGGGGCACCCACTGTGTGCCAGGCACTGTGTTCAGAGCATTCCATGCACAATGTCTTGTTTCATCCCCTAAGCAGCCTGGGGAGGTTAGGTATTATCGATCCCATACTCAGAGAAGAAAACAGGCTCGGAGGGGCATAAGTGACTTGCTCAGTCACACAGCTAGAGGGTGGCACAGATTCTGTGAGCAAGACTTATCTATGGCCCCATCCTGGTTAGCATTTTGACCGATGGGGCTCTCTAAAAGACAGGAGCACCCACAGGTAAGGGAGGAACACCCCAGGGGTTGGGAAGTCTTGCTAGCCACCGCCTTTCCCTCTTACCTGCCTCCTCCTCTGTCCCGAGGGATTCAAGGTGGATGCTGCCATGATTTGTTCTTTTTTTTTTGAGACAGAGTCTCGCTCTGTCTCCCAGGCTGGAGTGCAGTGGCGCAATCTCCGCTCACTGCAAGCTCCGCCTCCCGGGTTCACGCCATTCTCCTGCCTCAGCCTCCCGAGTAGCTGGGACTACAGGCGCCCGCCACTGCGCCCGGCTAATTTTTTCTATTTTTAGTAGAGACGGGGTTTCACCATGGTCTCGATCTCCTGACCTTGTGATCCGCCCGCCTCGGCCTCCCAAAGTGCTGGGATTACAGGCGTGAGCCACCGCGCCCGGCCGCCATGATTTGTTCTTAACACTTGAGTGTGAATTCATCCATCAGCTGTTGTCCTGGACATCTGAATGGTCAGAAAATTGGCGGGGATTGGGAGGTATAAACCCAGCAGGAACCAGGTAGTGTTCTGCTCTGGGGCTGAGGGATGATGGGGAACACCCGGTCAAGCCCATTGTCTCTCCCTAGTGTCCTTCAGCCTCGTGCCCTCCATTTATTCTCCATACAGAAGCCAGAGTGATCTTTCTAGGTACATATCTGGGCTCCCTCCCAGCTGAGAACTCTTTCATGGCCCCCAGGATAAAATCCATGCCCCACGCCTGCCTCCTCTCCTGTCACACTTCTTGCCAAGCTTGTCCTCAGAGCCCTTCTCTTTCCTCTTTGGTCCCAGTCTCTCTCCAGCAGGGCCTTTCCCCAAACTGGAATTCCACGCCTCGTCTGGTTAGCTCCTCCTCATCTTCTTGCCTTTTGCGGGGGGGTCTCTTCAGGAAGCCTTCTCCCCTCCCCTGGTGGCAGTGCTTCGTCTTAGGGCCTCCTACAGTGAGCCCCCATTGCTCCTGGCACCACCCCAGAGGTGGCCTCTAGAGGGTCTGGGACCTGGGTCACATGTCAAACAGTCCTGGCCTCCTGCAGACAGGCAAGGCCAGGGGATGACAACCACAGGGAGGAATATGCCCCAAAGGCAGCCTTTCAGAGGGAGATGCAGAATCTGGTTCTGGGATGTTGGGGCTTCGTCAGGGAGGAAGGGAGTCCAAGAGGTGGGTGGGCGTCCGGAACGTGCTAGGGCTGTGACCACCTGGGCCCCTGCTGGAGCTGCAGCTGTGGATGTTGTTCTCAGGGAGAACAGGCGGAGGGAAAAAGGGGGTCAAGGACAGAAGCTTGGGGCTCATCCCATTTTTGGCTTGGTGAGGAAAGAAGAGCCAAAAAGAGCACTTGGGAAAAGAGGAAGATCACAGAAAAGGTGGTTAGAATATAGCACTGTTTTTATTTAGTTCTCAAATAATCTTACTTTTTTCTTTTTCACTTAGAATAGCTGGAAAAGGAGGGCCCTACGTGGCAGTCCCTGGGATGAGAAAACCACGTGTCAGAAAGCTGGTGCCGAATCCCTCGCGCTATTTTTACCTTCCTGACACTACCTCTTTGAGCCCCGAGGAGGATCCTGGCCTGAGGTGGCCGAGCTGGAGTCTTCCAGGCTGATGTGGCCAACCTTCACCTTGTTCTCCAGAAACCACCAAAAAGCTGGCTATTCACTTTTCTTGACCAGAAATAAATGCATCAGACAAGTGTTCTCAAGTAATCTTGAGGGATGTGAACACAAAATTATCCCATAAATTGCTTTTGTTTCCTTTCCTCAGTTCAAAGTTGGTTTTTGGTTGGCATTAGTTACATTAAAATTGGACAGTAATTCATGCTCTTAAAATAGAATCTCCATGTTCCCAAGTTTAGAAAGAAAAGCCACCTAGGAATGAGAAAAACGTGGACCTACGTGAAATGCCATTCCATTAGCCACAGAATCTCTTATGGGCCTTGGTGGGAGCACCCATCAGGCGGGATTTGTGGCAGAGCACACCGAAGCGGAGTGTGTCTGTGGTCACTTTTCATTCTGTTCCCCACTCCGGGTCAAGGAAGCCTTTGACATTGTGGCCAGGAGCTCTGGGGGCTCACTAACCTCCAATTACATTTCTTATTTAAAATAGTGATAAACAGTCTCTCTGTTGATTCAAACGTTTAAAAACACTGAGCCTGTAGTTGTTGGCTCTGAACAAAGAGAGCAAATCCTCCAGGCCTCCTCAGGCCCGCCCAGCCTCTGCCTATACCTCTGGGTTCTCAGACTCTCATTCAAATGCTGAAGCCAGAAAATGTCCCTCTGGGTGGGCTTGAGGGGAGGTCACTTCAGGATTCAAAATCAAGACTGGCTAGGCTGTGCAGTGAGGCCCCATTTTCCCCACATGGGGACTTCTGGCTTCTCCTATTACCTGGCTCCTGTTCTGGGTTCAAGGTGAAGGTCAGGAGGTGAGAAGGAGGAGCCACCATCTTACCCCACTGCCCCATGGTCTGGTGCCCCATAGCATGTCCACTCACCACTATCCTTCATTTATGAGTGTCAGCCCCTGGTCCCACAGGCCTTGGATGTAAAGAGAAAAACTCTGCTGTCCCCACGCCCCCAGTGCATCTGCTGCCTGGAATGGAGGGAAGTAGGGACCCCTTCTAGGGCTGTGGGGTCCCCTTTAAGAGCCAAGGGCCATTCATCCCATCTTGTAGACACCCACAAAGAAGGAGCCTTGAGGCCCAGGCTCCCTAGAGGCAGCTGATACAATGTAGGGGCGGGTGGGTGGGGAGGAAGGAAGAATGGTGGTCAGACCCCCCACTGGCCATTCTTCCTGGATGACTTAGAACCCAATCAGCTGCTGCTTGCCTAGACTGCCAGGTTGCCTTGTCCTCTTCATTTGGAAGACTGCACCAGTGGCCAGGTATGGACTTTGCTTTGTAGTGACCATGTCCAGAAAGGAGCCCCTTGTTATAAACACAGTATATCAGTGACATCCACGATAAACCCAAAGCCCTGCCTTGTCTCAGGGCTAAGGCCAAGTTGGCCTGGGCCCAACTTCTCTCCATAGCCTCATGCCTCCCCAGGCACCAGTGTGGATGTCACCACACCTCTCCACTCTACGCCATAGCAGGGTAGCTACTATTGTAGTCACCATTTTACAGATGAGGAAACTGAGGCCTAGAGGGGTAAAGCATGCTACCAAGATCACAGTGGAGGAGCTAGGATTTGAACCCAGGTCTATCTGACTCTAAAACCAGTGCTCTTCTCAATCCACCCTGCCGCAGAACCTCCTGCCTCTGCCAAGTGGCCTCTAGAAGGAACCACCTCAAATACGTGTCAGGGGTGATGTGGTCCTGGGTAAGGGTCAAGGGCTTTGTGGAGGTGCTAGAAAGTCCAGCCCAGCTCTGCTAGGGTGTCCCCCTGACCTTGCCAGCATGACCCATTTGGTCTGTAATTTTAAACGATAATTATGGATTAGCCTGGTGACCATCAGGCCCTTCTGCTACATCCCAGGAAATGGACCTAACCCTGTTACAGGGCAAATCAGATATAATCAGCTCCTAATTCAATATGGTTGTTCTAAGTCACATTTATCAAGGGACAGAAGCTGGCCCATGGGTTAGACTACAGTAGTGGTTGGATTAGATTCAGACAAGAATCCTCAACTCGCACTTTCTGACAGTTTTCTAAAAATTAAGTGGAAGAGATGAACTTTTTTAGTACTATATGCTATAAGTACGCAGACTTGTATGTCCCACACACAGATGGGGGCATCTTTCAGACTGGCCATGAGTCCCTGCAGTCTTGATCTACCATGGTTGTGCCTCTCAAGCACCGACAAAGGTGCCTAGACACCTGGAACACTGCTCTGTTCAAAACCAAACCTGGGCAATCACCCAGTGTGCAGGGCTGGCCATACCAGCCCCGTCTGTGGCTGAGGAGTGTAACTGGGTTCAGGTACATGGCAACTTCTGGCCAGCTCTGAGTGAGAGAGGATTTCTCTTCTAAGTGGTGGTTTGTGGGATCACAGAGGCCAAATAATAATCAGATTATTGGATGCTTGTGATTGGATCTGTTAGTTTTGCACTGGATTGAACTTTTTTCTCCTGACCCCCACCCATCGCCTTCAGAGTACTGCCAGTGCCACCCTCTGTGAGGTGCTGGCCTCAGAACTCAGACAGTGAAACAGAAGTACAGAGTCTTGAATGAACTACCCAGGCCAGCATCAGTGAGTGTCAGAACTGGGACTTGAGCTCCGATTTGTCATGCGCCAAAGTCTGGGCATTTTTCACAGCATCCCTGGGTCTCACCCTTTTTGTCCCAGTCCACCTGACGGAAGAACGGGCTGAGGGGAGCGGCATGCCATATCCTGTTGCAGGGAGCACTTCAACATGTAGCTGACACATTTGGACCTGATGTCACTGGCAGTGGTGGTTTTCTGAGCCAATTTTTCAGGTTTTTGCTGCCCGGCTCAGTGGTGATATCCAGGAGGGAGTGGAAAATGCCGTACTTGAGTTTGGGCAGTTGGGGCTGGAAGTGGAATTGGGGGTGATGGCGTATAGGAGGCAGCAGGGGCTGGGGGGTAAGTGGGATATTATGGGGGGTGAGTTTGAAGACAGGGCCCTGTCTTTGGAGCATGCTTTAGAGTCAGGGTGGAGGTGGGACAGGGCATCTGTCCAAGAATCTCCCTGATCCTGGCCTCGCCTAAATGGTAATTGTCTGAGATCCCCACACCAGTAGCCTGGTGCCAGGAACTTCAGTTTTCTTATTGCAAGGGGAAGTTTCAGGGCAGTGTGCTGGCCAGGACAGGAGAATTTCATAGGTACAAGGCAGGCTGTCATACCAGTTTTCTGGAAGCCTTTTTTTTTTTTTTTTGAGACAGAGTCTCGCTCTGTCGCCCAGGCTGGAGTGCAGTGGCGGGATCTTGGCTCACTGCAAGCTCTGCCTCCTGGGTTCACACCATTCTCCTGCCTCAGCCTCCCGAGTAGCTGGGACTACAGGCACCCGCCACCACGCCCGGCTAGTTTTTTTGTATTTTTTTTTTTTTTTTTTTTTTTTTTTTTTTTTTTGAGACGGAGTCTTTTTTTTGTATTTTTAGTAGAGATGGGGTTTCACCGTGTTAGCCAGGATGGTCTCGATCTCCCGACCTCGTGATCCACCGGCCTCGGCCTCCCAAGGTGCTGGGATTACAGGCGTGAGCCACCGCGCCTGGCCTGGAAGCTTTCTTAAAGCACCTAGGACCTTATAAATGCCTTCCTCTCAGATCTTTAGAATCCCAGCAAGGCCAACATGCCAAATGGCTAAGAGGACAGCAGCTTCCAGTTTATCCTCACTTGTCATGGCTTTGTGTTCAGCTCTCTTTCCCGTCTGCCAGCCTAGATGACCAACAGCGACCCCAGGCCCACACCAGCCAATTCTCTGAAAACTCAAAGAGGCGGTAGCCACAAAGAGGCAACAAGGTGCTACAGAATCCTACCCAGCCTTCCTTAGCAGGACCTCCCTGCAAGTGCTGACTCTCCTTCACCCACGCCACGGCTGGCTAGTGACCTTCCTCTGAGTCACGTCTCTCTCCCTTTTAGACCGTCATTTCCCTGACTCTTCCTACAATTAATAAGGTCTAATTCTTAGAATAAATCTCTGATTCCATTATACTTGTAGTATTCTGCCTCCCTGATTGAACCCTGAGTGATACAGCACCTCACCTCTGCAGGCCTCCATTTCTCTCTATAAAATGGAGATGGTATGTGACATGTGACATACCACCCTAGGAAGGGGGCTGCAGCTGGGTGCTGAGGGCCAGGAGGCAGGGATTGATTCTGTGTGCACATTTGTCATAATCTGAGGACAAGCAATAAGCCAGAGTCATGACTCAACTCAGTGTGGCTTTTCATCTTGCATAAGCTGTAGCAGCCCCACAGAGCAGGGCCCACATGAGGTCAGTGGGTACATTTATGCTGGTGGTGGAGGGCGTGGTGACTCCTTCCAGCGGTCTGTTCGGTAGTGATTGGCTATATAGCATGGGGAGTGCTATGCCTGAGTGTTCAAGGTGACGGCAGGTCAGTGCCTTTCCTGATTGGATGCTGGAATGCATTCAATAGTTAGGAATTCTTAGGAATGCAGCCTCCAACTGGAATGTCATTCCCCTGGAAAACCAGTGTATGCTGAGTTAGGAGACTTCCAGGAAGATGCTGAGAAGGGCTTGTTGGGCCTGAGATGTGCTCTGCTGACTTACTGGAGGGGAGGCTTTGTTTCTATAATGATGATGAGCTAGTCTTGCCTCTGGAGTATGTAGAATGGATTTGTAGACACCGTGTCAGGGTGCAGCACAGAGTGTCATGCTCCCTCTGGCCCCAGGGCCTTTGTTCCTACAGCTCTGATTTTAGATGTGATGTGGCTCCCTCCTACACTTTGTTCAGGTCCCTGTTTCAAACATCACCCCCTTGGGATAGCTTTCTCTGACCATCCCGGACAAATAATGCCTCCTGTCACCCTCCCCTCTATTCCCTTCCCTGCTTCATTTTTCTTTCCAAAACATCACCACTTAACTCATTATGCATTTCTATGTTGTCTTTCTTCTTCCACTGAAACACGAGCTCCCTGAGGACAGGGATTCTGTCTGTTGTGTTCACTGTTGGATCTGTGACACCCAGAACAGTGCCAGGCTCAGAGTAGATGCCAATACAAATTTGTTACAGGTCAGAACTGACCTTTGCGTAAAGAGAAGTGAGCTGACCTGGCCTCACCTCTATTTCTGCCTTCATTCATGCCTGAAAACAACAAATACAGTTTTCCTAGTCCTGGAAAAGGGCTACTTCTTGACGTCAGGAAGGCTGGTTTGACCAATTCAGTACCAAACATGAGTTCTCTATATCCAGGGATTTTTATTCTTTTTTTGTAATCATTACTCTTGATCCTGGGATCTGTAACCATTTTAGAAGTGGATTTGATGTGATTAAATTCTTTCCTAGCCTAATCCTTTATGGAAAACAAAAGTTTTAAATGAAATGAATTAGAATGGATTTGCTGAGGTTTGATTGTTTGCACAATAATTTTACCCCAGCTCATTTAAAAACCAGGGCTGGGCCTCATGCCTTGAAGGATACCCTGACAAATATTCCATAATGAAGGGGAACAGCTCCCCACTCTTGTGTGACAGCACTTACTGAGTGCCTGTGACTAGAGGGGTGACCACACACACAGGAGTCAGAGGGGCCAGCTGTCAGAAGTCCCATGCACTTTCTTTTGCAGGAACACCAGGTCCCAGGGAGGCTGAGGTGCAGCTGGGATGCTGGGCAGGATGACAACCTGCCATTGTTTCTCTGTTTTCTTTTTTTCTTTTTTTTTTTTGACAGGGTCTCATTCTCTGCAGTGGTACCATCATGGCTCACTGCAGCCTCTGCCTCTTGGGCTCAAGCAATCCTCCCACCTCAGTCTCCTGAGTAGCTGGGACTACTCTGTGCACACCATCACACCCGGCTAACCTTTTTTTTTTTTTTTTTTTTTGAGATGGAGTTTCACTCTTGTTGCCCAGGCTGGAGTACAATGGCACGATGTCAGCTCACCACAACCTCCACCTTCCGGGTTCAAGCGATTCTCCT
This sequence comes from Papio anubis, assembly GCF_008728515.1. NCBI lineage: Eukaryota > Metazoa > Chordata > Mammalia > Primates > Cercopithecidae > Papio > Papio anubis. The sequence continues at coordinate 21,382,827 of NC_044993.1, read as the reverse complement.
GTCTCAGACTCCTGAGTAGCTGAGATTACAGGCATGTGCCACCATGCCCGGCTAATTTTGTATTTTAGTAGAGATGGGGTTTCTCCATGTTGGTCAGGCTGGTCTCGAACTCCCGACCTCAAGTGATCTGCCCACCTCAGCCTCCCAAAGTGCTGGGATTATAGGCGTGAGCCTCCATGCCCGGCCCGGCTAACCTTTGTATTTTTTGTAGGGACAGGGTTTCATCGCGTTGCCCGGCTGGTCTTGAACTCCTGGACTCAAGGGATTCTCGTTTGCCTTGGCCTCCCAGGCATGAGCCACCACACCCAGCTGCTCTGTTTTCTCCTGGAATCTCCATGGGCCTCAGCTTAGCAATTTTGAGAGTGGGTGTGCAGGGGGTGGGGCTTGAGGACGGGCTGGCAAGCAAACTTTAGAAGCAGGTCTGAAGGGACTTGTCAGGGGTTCACCAGGTAGGAAATAGGGGTTACCTGTGCCCCCAGCCCGCCTGCCATTGAAGTGCTAGACCCGAGAGGCTGTCATCTTTGTATAGATGCTGGGGGCATCAGGACAACCTGAAACACAGGCTGAAACACAGGAACACAGCATAGAAAAGAAGTCTTTCCATCCAAATTGGAAATGAAAAGCCCCTGGTACTTGACAGATCTACTCCAGTGACTTGGAACACTGTGTGGGAGACTTGTCCTTGGCAGCAGTAGAAATGGGGCGGTTCTGAACTTTCTCTCTGTAACCCCAGGCACATGTGTACAGACTTGCCCGGCCCTGTGGGCCTAGCAGATGTAGGACCTGGCTCTTATCTGGGAATTTGGTAACTCGAGGAAAATGAACTTTTCCTCTTCTGCTGCTTTTGTTTTTAACTTTGGGGACTTGTCATTTGTGGCATCTGCCCTCTAGGACCTATAGCTTTTGGGACTGCTTGTAGACACCTATTCTACCAGCAGAGTTTCTTCCCCCAAGGCAGATGTTTTGATGAGGACTTGGGGTCACAGCCTTAGGACTCATGACTGCTCTGTATCTTCCATCCTGCTGGCCTGGACCACACGGTTCCGTTACTTTGCCAGCTTCCTTGGCAGGTTTCACTAAGAGATATGCACAGGCCGGACGTGGTGGCTCACACCTATAATCCCAGCAGTTTGGACCAGCCTGGGCAACATGGCAAAACCCCATCTCTACAAAATATTCAAAAATTAGCCCATGTGGTGGCACACACCTGTGGTCCCAGCTACTCAGGAGGCTGAGGTAGGAGGATTGCTTGAGCCCTAAGGGTTGAGGCTGCAGGAAGCCATGATAGTGCCCCTGCACTCCAGCCTGGGTGACAGAGCAAGACCCTGTCTCAAAAAAAAAAAAAAAAAAAAAAAAAAGACAAAGAAAAGACAGAGAATAACTTTGGCTGGGAGGCCTTGTGTTCTGCCCCCATCATGGGCCTAACTACACTCATGAAAATGGTGACTTCTTGGTGTAAAAGTCTCAGTCTGAAAGTCCTTTTCCTCTTTCAGAAATGTAAGTTAACATAGCTTGGGCCCTGAAGAAATGCCCGCCTGGCCACAGGATGGCATGCCACAGTTACTGCCTCTTCACAGTGAAGCCCCATCCTCACTGGGTACAATTCAGAGACAGATATGGGTGCATGCACCTCTCAGCTGGGCCTGAGCCCTGGAGTGGAAATCCTTCAACTAAGTCTGCCTTCAACCCCAGACTTAGTTCCAGCTAACACACGTGGAGCACATTCTTGATGCAGAATAGTGTCAAGTGGTTTATCTCACTTGATCATCAACCTTGTCCCCTCTGAGACACCCTTAGTACTGCCTACTTTTGCCCTTGGTCAACAGCAGGGCGGGGAGTTGAACCCCCAAGGGTCTGATGCTAGAGCCTATGCTCTTAACCAGTCTGCCAGTCTTTCCCGTGGGGCTGTTTGATGATTCATTTTATTCTATACCCAGAGACAATGAGGCATAAACCAGAATAAAAGGGGGCTATTATGATATCACTATTTGCCATTTATCTAAATTAGATAATAAATCATGAAGCTACTTGAAATAATATACATGTCAACCTTCTGAACATTTAGTTATCACTTAGTACCATTTGATGGTGTCTGTGGTATAATTAACACTTTCTTTTAGAAAATATGATATTTCTGTGAAATAAAAAAGTGAATGAAAAAATCAATTCAACCTGGCCATCCTCTTCCTTGGGGATGGGGCAGCAGATCTTGTGGCAGTGGTTGGTTGGGATGGCTGGGGCTCGTGGTAGATGAGCAGAAGTTCCCAGCCCTTTGAAGGCCAGGATGGTGCCTGGAAAGAGGGAAGCCTGTCGCCCTCAGTACCAACAGGTCCAGCTGAGGATTGCTGCTGAGCCCCAAATAACTCCGTGCCCATTCATCAGACTCAGCATAATTGGGCATCTGCCACTGGCATCTCCAGATGTTTGCCTTTATCAGACGCCGATGTGGTTCAGAGTTTTCACTGAGAGCTCGTAAAAGCTCTAGCTGGTTGGGGACGCTTATTGTTCATTTTATTTGAGTTCTTTATCATGTGCAAAATGTTCCAGGCACCATTAGGAGACACAAAAGACTCAGAAAACACAGTTTCAGGGGGCGGAAGCTCACCGTAGCGTGGAGGAGACACAGCCACAGACATTTACAAACATTTGCTGAACACAATCAGCTGGCAGGAATGAAAAATCCGCTCTCAGCAGCACATCAGGGCATGGGGGTAGGGCAGTAGAGACAGAGGATTTAATGCTTGCCTGGGGGAGTCTTGTAAAATCGGATGGCTGTTCTGGGCTGTTTGCTCATTAATGTGGTCTTTAGATTCCTGCCCAGTAAGATTGGGACGTGGGGGCCAGAAATAGGGCAGAAACTTGATCAGGAGAATATTGAAGGGAGATTCGTCTTGCTTGAGGTGAACATTTGAGGGCTCTGTCCAGGCACACTATAATTACTGCTTAACCATAAGTGTAGCTTGGCAAGATGCATGGATTTATACATAAGTTGCCAAGGGCATTTAGGGAAAACCAGACGTAGGCGAGGAGAACTGTCTCCGTCAATTTATAACATTCATGTCTGAGACAGCATCATGGAAGGGCAGACAACCCTGCTCTTAGGCATAAATTAAAGCTATCTTTCCTGGAAAAGAATACATTAAATGACCAGTAACCTCTTTTGAAATACTATTTTAAGAGTATTTTTTTGTTTTATGTAATTTAAAATTCCTGATTGGTAGGTATTCAAAATTACATTCAACTTTAATGTTTGACTTTCGAGTCTATTGTTGTATTTTTAATTTTAATTTTTTTTTAAGAGACGGGGTCTTTGCTATGTTGGCCAAGTTGGTCTCAAACTCCAGCCCTCAAAGGATCCTCCCGCTTCAGCCTCCCAAAGTGCTGGGATTACAGGTGTGAACTACTACAGGAGCCTTTTGTTGTATTTTTTTTTTTTTTTTTTTGAGACGGAGTCTCGCTGTGCTCCCAGGCTGGAGTGCAGTGGCGTGATCTCGGCTCACTGCAAGCTCCGCCTCCCGGGTTCACGCCATTCTCCCGCCTCAGCCTCCCAAGTAGCTGAGACTACAGGCGCCCACCACCACGCCCGGCTAGTTTTTTGTATTTTTAGTAGAGACGGGGTTTCACCATGTTAGCCAGGATAGTCTCGATCTCCTGACCTTGTGATCCACCCGCCTCGGCCTCCCAAAGTGCTGGGATTACAGGCTTGAGCCACCGCGCCCGGCCTTGTTGTATTTTTAAAAATTGTTTTAAATTTTGTATTCTAAAATCTTTATTATCACCTCTTAGAATGTGTAGCATATTGTTGTATTTTTAACCTGTGATCTTAAATACTTCTTATGCCTTATTGTTTGGGCTGGTGTGCGAACTCTAACTTGCTGAATGTGAAGTTCTGGTATTGATAATATTGCAATATGTGTTTGCCTACTTATAAAAAACAGTGAAAATAATAGTTTCTACTGGCAGAGGAAAAAGAAGTGTTTAAAAAAGTACTTTCTTTTAAAAATCAACTTCATTTATTTCCCTCTTACCAAAAAAGAATTGGTGAAGCTTACAACAGAAGATATAACAGAGAGTTTATTAAGATAGAAATAGGAAATTGGAACCCAGGCAGAAAAGAATACAAATTTTCTAACCACCAGTGGCTTGTCTTACTTCTGTGACTAAGCTCCAAATTTATCTTTGCGCTTCCTAGAATCCAAGGAAAAAGGGAAACATAATTCATTACATAGCCCCAGCTACTAAAATGAACAAAGTATGCCAATTCATGGATTTTTAAAACATTTTTATTATTAAATAAAAGATAATTGCATAAACAAAACTTCAATCTGCAAAGGGAAAATTATTTTCTCAACTTCATTTTGTGGAAAGATAATGAAAAAGCTAGTAAAATTTGTTGTAGCCACACATAAAGCTGCCTATGGAATTAATGTGACCACTGTTACCTTTGAGCTGTGAGGAATATTCTGCCCACACGGGTATTTAATTATTCATGAATTTATACAAGTAAGAGAGTCAGGGGCAACTTCTGGGAAAATGGGGGAAATATTTTAAGAATATTTAGAAAAGAAAAGATTGATTTAGAAATTTTTTTGGTGAGAAGCAAAGCCTGGGCAATGCTGACAGACATGCCCGCGAAGATCTGGGTGACTCTGGGATGGCTCCCATTCAATCAGCGTATTGCTGAATGAATCATTTCCCAAGGTCAAGGCCATGGACCTAGACCTAGGCATTTGGCAGTCTGTCGCCTATCCTTAGGTAGAGGCTGTGTTCTATTTCTCTGGTCTGCCCAGACAGTGCCTGGTACATTTTGCACATAAATAACTCAACCATGGTTCTGTCTCTCCTGGGTTGAGAACTCTAGGAGGGCAAAGACACATTCCCAGCATCCCTGAGGTTTCTGCCTGGTACTGGTAGCTGACACCAGTACTGCTAGTGTTGGAAGATAATAGCTCACAAACTAAAAACAGGAAAGGTGGGCCCAGTGTAGTGGCTCACACCTGTAATCCCAGCACTTTGGAAGGCTGAGGTGGGCAGATCACCCGAGGTCTGTCTGGCCAACATGGTGAAACCCTATCTCTACTAAAAATACAAAAACTTATCTGGGTGTGGTGTAATTATCTGGGTGTGGTGTAATACAAAAAATTATCTGGGGTGCCTGTAATCTCAGCTACTCAGGAGACTGAGGCAGGAGAATTGCTTGAACCCGGGAGGCAGAGGTTGCCGTGGGCTGAGATTGTGCCACTGCACTCCAGCCTGGGCGAGAAGAGCAAAACTCCGCCTCAAAAAAAAAAAAAAAAAAAAAAAAAAAAGGGAAAGGTGTCCATAAAACGGCAAATGTCATTTGCAATAGTGGGCACTTTTTGGAGCTCTTGATGACAACAATCAAACTTGCCAGTTTTTCGCCATGGAGAACACCTCAGTGGGCCTGCCCAGTGGCAGCTGGGCAGTTATGAAGTGTTGGATGAGTGGGCACAATCCCAAAGTGGGCTTTGTTTTAGAAGGATCTGTTTTGCACCCCTACTCCTGCCGCTATGGAGTGCACACCAAGAGGCTCTGCCTAGGTCACCTAGGTCTCACAAGGGTCCTGCACTGCAGGTGACTGGGGGGTGTGTGTGGCCGGGGGAGAGCCCTCGCTGACAATGCTGAACTGTCTCTATCTGTTCTCCCAGCAGGCTTTAAGGGTGGAATTCCGGCAGGCACTGCATTTTCCCAGCTGCTTTTCGGTCACCTTTTGTACTCAGTTACTCAGTGCTCATTCCTTTGTGGCTCTAAAGCTCTTTTGTGTTTCATCATCTTGCTTGAAACCTTGCCCGGAGGGCTCACTTTGGCCCCAGCAGAGAATGCCTTTCCTGAGAGGTTGGGGATGCGGGGAGGGGGTGCAGTGAGGGAAGAGGGCCATAGCTTGGACATGGAGCCCCCAGGGGAGGGGCATATCTGTAAGCAGGACACACCTGTGGTCATGGCAGAGTAGTGTGAGTCTTACATGCCTGACTCAGGTTGGGTCTGTGTTGTGGGCAGCAGCTCTAACGCCTGCTGGAGTTGGGGGGATTTGGGTAAGTCAGGTTTCCTCTCTGGGATTCCGTTTTTTCATCTCTGAAGTGGGAGTTTTAACAGTACCTAAGTAACACAAGGTGAAGGTGTCATGAGGATAAACTGCACACAAAATCCTGTCCCAGTGTCCGACTCAGACGTGCTTGGTACGTGGTCATGATGATTGGTTATTATCCTGTCCTGGAGGTAGGAAGAGCCACCAGCTCCCTCCCTCAGACCGTCACCTACCTGACAGAGGTTTTATACCTCATGGGAGAGGAGGCTGAGGTTAGTCACCCATGTGGGCAAGCTCCATGGCCTCTCTGACCCTAATGAGGCAGAGACAAGTCCTGCCTGTACCCTGAGGGCTGTAAGAATCAAGTGCAGGCCCTGGTGGGGCAGTTCCTTGCCCCCAACTCCACCACAAGAGGACTGAAGACAGTACTCAGAGGACCTGCAGCCAGCACCCGGCACACACGAGTGCACCATGGGTGCTGGGGCTGGTGTCACAAACTGTGGTTACTCTGCAGGTGTCAGGAAGCACAGGGCTCAGACCCCAGATGCTCCCGGGGGAGGGAGGAGGTGAGGACAGAGGCAAGGGGCCATGCCATCCACAGAGCAGGGGTGGCCCCACTAACATGAACATCGTTGGTGTTGTCATCTTGGATGCCACTCTGAGGTCCAGGCACAAACACACATGAATCTCGTCCCCATTCCGCCAGGCATCAGCACTGTCACCCCCAGCCTCAGGCTATTTGGGCAGTGGGGCTAGGAGTGTCCTCTATTTCTTTGTGCTAAATCTGGCCACCCAAGGGGTTAAAAATCATAGTAGATACTACTGGATTTAAATCAGCCCTACTTTGGACACCTAAGGCTCATTAAAAAGCTGTAAGTGCAGAGCCTTCCTGACTATAAATCCTCACTTTCTTGCAGAGTTGGACTGAGAGTCATTTTATCTGTTTCTCAACCATCACGGATGGAAATACTCCAGCATCCCGAGTTTTTTGGTTTGTTTGTTTTTAATTCAAAAGTTTCCCAGACACAGAGAAGGACTTAAATCGTAGGCCAACTGAAGGGTCCAATGTTCCTGTTACAAGTCATTTAGGTAAAATAAAGAGTAATAGGAATGCCTGCAGTATTAAGGCACCCTGCATCTGTGAATTCGGGCAGAGTGAAGACTCCTAATGATGGGCTGTGGCATCTGCACAGTGAGGTCAGGAATCGCTCAGACTTCGCAGCAGATGCCAGTGGGTTCTGCCTAAGCAGGGAGGGGCGGGCATCATCAGCTGCCAGTGTTGGAGTGTGGGGGTGGCCACAGCTTGGTGAGAGAGAAGGCCAGAGTTAAGGAGCCAGCAGGAAGAGGCCATGTGGCTGCACTCCTCTACGACCAGAATGTCCCTGTGAGCGTGAGGGAGGGCAGCCTCCAGGCAAAGCAGGCCTGGGTCAGGAGAGATCTTCGGGGAGTGTCAGCACAGTGCCCTCCCCCAGCCTCAGGCCCAGGCCTGTTCTCCTGCCAGGACCACCTCAGTCCAGTGACCATAGAGGGGGCACAAACTCCTTGGGCTCTTGGCACCTGGGTGCTGTTGCAGTGTTGGAGTGGGGAGCTCCAGGTGTGGCGGCCACACTGCCTGGTTAGATAGGAGCCCAGAGCTGGTGTCTGAGGACAACTCTCTGGTGTCTGAGGACAACCACCATCACCTACAAGGTCACCATGATAGTTCAGGCTACAGACCTGGTCTTGCAGGGCCCAAATGAACACCTACCCATCTTGATTCCTGCTTAGGGCCTCTCCCACCCTCCCACTGCAGGCATGGGTGGAGGCTGGGGAGTGAGGGATGAGAGGGTGATGGAGGGAGGAGAGACTGAGCATGAGCTGATGGCCAGCAGGGCTGCCACAGGACTTGAGACTGGGCAGGTGGAAGTGATAATGGATAACAATCAAAGATGAGGCCTACACCCAGCAGTGGAGGAACAGCAGCCATGTAGAGCATCCTTGTAGAACAAGCTGGGTCACTCAAGCAAGTCCCATGCATTAACCTTGATGTTTTAGTCCGTAAAGTGGAGCTCCTAATACCTTCTCTGCCTTGCCCTGGTAGCAGCCAGAGGAAGTGACTGTGACATCTTGGGGATGCTAGGGCAGTGGGACAGCATCAAAAAGTGCCAAAGACTGGGAGGCAGCTCAGAATTGGGAGCAGGAATGAAAATGATAGACATGAGAAATCCAGGAGTCTGAATCAGCACCTGGCCACCCCCTGGGCCAGAGGGGAGAGGCTGGGGTTGGGGAGTTTTGAGACATGGTGTCTGGGAGGCCAGCATGCCTGGAACAGAAATGAGGGCATGGGGGAAGGAAGAAGGAGGCAGGATGTGCTCTGGGAAAGTGCAGTGCATGGGCCAGGGAGGCAGAGGCAGTTGCTAGGCAGAGCTGTGCCCAGCAGGCTAGAGGAGGCTGAGGGAGGCCTGGGGCAACTTCCTAGGAAAAGCCTAAGGAGGGGAGGGCATGAAGATGACGAGGAATGAGGGGTTGGTGGGGACTCAGAAGAAAATCTCACTGCCTGCCATGGTACGCCTACAGCGGCCCAAGCCCTGTGCCAACACACACTGCCATTCCTGGTTGCCAGATACAACCCTTGGGAGTGGGCAGGGAGGAAACCCACAGCCAGGATGATAGCCCCCAAGACCCACAAATGACCAAACCACCTAACATCAAACATATAAAGGGTTCAGATCAGGAAATCCAACAGATTTCCAGCCACACCTATCTTCCCAAACATAGCTGATAAATCCAGGAGTAAGTAGAAAGCAGCTCTGAAGAGTCAAAATGGTGGCCGCAGCACCCCCAGTCCCTGCACGCTCACCTGTAGGCAGAGGCCCTCACTCAGAGCCTACCTGCTTCATTTAACACATAGTTCTGACAGACATTGGTACCTGGTTTCAATTACAAAGAAAATCAAGCCCAAAAGAAAAACTATGAGGCTCTGCAAATCTTGAACGTGCGAGATCATCACAGTGAGGAATCAGCCTGGACAGGCTCCCAATTCCCACTCAAGTTGGAGATTCTATGATTCCCATATTTTCATAATGAGGCTCCCCAAATTATCAAGACATTGTAAAATAATATTCCATCTTCATTGCTTAAGAAGGCAGGGTAATGTATGGTAGACGTTAGAGGAATATGCTGTGCTTTTAAAAGTTAGGCATTTGAAGAGGGGATGAAAGCACATTTTTTGAGTACCTACTACATACATAGCTTCTTAAACACGTTAATCTCCTAACAATCCTACAAGTAACTATTATCTATGCCATTTTATGGAAAAGAAAACAGACTTAGAGAGCTGAAGTGATGTATCCCAGCTCATGCTGCTAATGCTTTTTTCTTTTCACCCTTGGCGTGGCTCAAGTCCTTGGCCTGGGGCCTATCTGGAATGCCTGCTCTTTGACACCAAGTGAATGAGGCTTTGCTGGATGCACAGGGCCTGAGTTTGGGTGATGCTTTCCAGGGTGGTGGTGATGGTTGTCACTGTCCCATCAGTTCACTGTGGGGACCGATGTTCCTGCCCTGGCCTCCATAGCTTTGGCCACTCTGAGAGGTGAAGGACCAGCCCTGCTTCTGCCTCTGCTCCAGGATAAAGCTCCGCTCTCCACATGGGAAAGCATGAGCTGTGAAGCCTTTGCAGCTGGAAGATAGTCCAATAGCTGCTCTATCCAACAGGAGGTCTCCATCATGAGGAAGGGATTGGCTTACCTGGAAGGGAGTTTTGTGAACTCTGTCCTCCAGAGAAAATTATCCCTGAAGGCCTTTGATGATGAGAGGCTCTGTTTTTTCATTCCTTAATCATTCAGAAAACACAGAAAATCATTCAGTTTATTCAAAATAGTGGAAAATCATTGAGGTTTTTTCCTGTGTAAAGGTCAAACTATAAAAAGATACATGGACTCAGAACTCCAGGCTAGTCATGAAAACGTGGCAGTGCATTGAAATGGATCCAAAAAATGGTTTAATCCTCCTCTGGAAACAGCTCATAATAATCCCCTCTCCACTCTCCCCTCCGTGTGTTAAATTCCTGCTTGTAGGTTCAAGGACACAAAGTCAGTGACTTTTAGTGGGTAGAGCATGGGCTGTGCAGAGCGGGAGTCCTGGATCAGAATCCCTGACCAGCTGCTACACACCAAGTATAAAGCCTGGCATGCTCTGGTGCTGTTCTGGTGCTCTCCTGAAGGGCCTGGGGCACCTCCTGTCAAGGTCTGGGTGGGTGGACACTCAGAACCTTCTCACCATCCTAGCTGTGACTTTCCACCTGAGGTGTGGACAGATAAGGGTTGGCCTGCTGGCTATACAGAATCTGAGGACGGCGCTGCCAGGCTATCGTAGAGACAGATTCCCTGCTCTGGTCTCTGTCCCCACCTCAGCCACTCAGCTCTGTTCCCATAGTCTAACAGGGCTAGGCTGAGTATGGGCTTGGGTGACCTGTGAAGTCCTTCCAGCTGGAAGATAAATAACTTCAAGATGGCTATTTCGACGACATTTTAAAAGGGCACTTGGAATTTCACTGCTTTTGTGAAGCGAACAAGAAAAGGGAGGACAATAGAATATTTTGAAAACAGCCTGGTCAGTAAAAGCCTCACTTTCCTCTTTATTAATTCAGAACTTGGAGGAAATCTGTGAAAGTAACTTTGGGAATATAAGAAATGTCTGTGACTCTTCTTTAGCAAGACTTGACCCAGGCTCAATTATGTGCAGTCCCACCTGTAGGGTAGGCTCAGCCTGGTCTCTCCCACATTGGGCCACCCACTGGTGGATAGAGGAGGGAGTTTGGGAGATGGAGTCAGTCCTAATGCTAGGTCTGGCAGTCAGATTTCCTGGTGGGAGACTCTGGGCCTGGGAGGCCTCTAAGCTCCACAGGTAGGAGCCAGTCTTCATGTCCTGGCTTGTGTCCAAGCAGAAACAGAAGGAATGGCATGCACAAAGACTTGTAAGGGAAAGTGCTGGCTCTTGGCTCTGGCCAACAGGGTATGGCATGAGATGAGGAAGGCTGGCAGCAGCCAGATCCTGCAGACATCAGATTGAGTGACATGCTCTGATTTGTGTTCTACACAGGCCACGTGGGCTGCCGGGAGGGGAAGGCTCAGAGGCAGCAGGGCCAGGTAGGAGGCGGCCTTGGTCACCCAGGGACATGATGACAGAAAGCAGGAGATGATGAATCTGGAAGACTGATGGACCAATGACCTGTGTGACAGTGACAGTGAGAGGGAGTGGGCCTAGCAAGGGGTCTTTCAGGCCTCTGGCCTATGCATTGGGTGGATGCTGAGGCCTCATTTGAGATGGAATGGGTGGTGTGGGTTTGGGCATCTATGATGAGTCATAGATGGGCAGGGGACAACTAAGGTGGCTGGCGGACATCCAGGTGGATCCATGAGAACATGGGCCATAAACTGTGCCATTAGGAAGAAACTCAAACCAGAGACTGAAAAGTAGGCAAGGGCACCCCACAGGTAGCTGGTAATTAATGCCCAGAGAGTGGATAAAATCCCATGGGGAGAGTTCAAAGTGAGACCTAAAGAGGGCCAGGAAGAAGCTCCTGGAGTCACTGACATTTGGGTTTGTGGAGAAACCCAAGGATTCGGCAGAGGGGTGGCTAGAGAGCATGGAGTGGGTCCCTGAGGCAAGAGTCCACAGGGGTCAGGCAGTAGGGGGATGTCTGAGAGGCCGGGCTCATCACTGGGTCAAGCTGTGGGGAATTCTGCCCGGTCAGCAATGCTGAGGGTCTAGCTGCAGTTTGAGCCAACTCTGCAGCTTTGCAGATGGTTTGTTTTCCTGGACAGAAGGTTCAAAGCAGGCTTCCCAGGCATTTTCACGAGATCTGTCTACGGAAACGTTAACCTACGGCTTAAAATTTCTTTCTTCCAGTACCTTTTTAATTTAGGTAACCTGAAAAGTGTAACCATGACTACTGTGTTTGTATTATTTTAATATTGACTTTTAAAAATATAGCAAAAATATATATAGCAGATGCTTATTTTAAATGTTAACATGAGGTTCTATTTTACTATTCATTATACTTCAGATGAAGAATCTAATTTAAAAAGATCTACAAATATGTAATTTGCAGACTCTTCAAGAGTCTACCTCTTCAGCTTTTTTTTTTTTTTAGGTCACAAGAGACTTGCCCTAGACCCTTAGGTATTTAATATGACATACTCTGCTTCACAAAGTAAAAGAGAAAGGGCAGTTTTTGGCTCCGTTACAAACAGCTTTGCCCCCAAATGTGTCCAACGGCCTGATTTAGTATTAAAGCTCTGAAATGATTGATTATCCATTAGGGTAGCTATTTAAAGAGTTCATCACATCAGATTCAAACCGACAACATCTGTGCTGCAAGGGCTGCTAGGAGAGCCGGGCAGAACCAAATGGAACCTGGATGGAACTGTGGATTCTGCCTTCTGCAAGACTCTGAGACCAGACCTCTATGAAGGACAGTAACAGGTTGCTGCTGCCACTATGCCCATAATCAGGTGTGTGCCAGCACTTCCTGCTGGGCCCAGGTCAGGGAGAACTCCTGTGAATGAAAACTGACATGGGTCATGGCTCAGAGCCCGACCCTTTCTCTTGCTCTAGGCCTCGCCCTCTTCCCTAGTCTCCCCATTGTTCCCTGTCAGCCCTTTCCCATATCCCTCTCTCTGGGGCCTCAGACCCTGCGTTGTCCCAGGCTTCTACTCCCCATCCCACTCTTCCCTCCACAAATCATTGCCACCGCCCAGCTGGGTTTGTCCCTAATCCCTCCTGACCCTCCTGTCCAGAATGTTACTGGCAAACCTTACACAATCTAAGGCCGTTGTTGTCTTCTAACCTTGGCAGTTTCCCTCTTAACAGCAACATCAAACTCGTCCCCTTATTCTAGCTTGTCCTTGTATGCTCAGCAAACAGTTTACCTTGGCAGGTTCACCAGGAAGTAACAATACTGCAAAAGCCAGGTGCTTTGTGGCGCTTTTATTTCTGAAGTTGTGTGAATATAGGTAGGTATGCCTTAGGTGAGTGTTTAATAGTTTCCAGGCTGAAGTTATTGTCACCCATGCAGACCCTGGGGCTTCAAGCCCTATCTGTCTGGTGGCTCAGAGCACAGGTGTGTCAGAGCATAGGCCGTGCTATATTCCAGGGGCAACTTGGCTGGTCCTGAGGCCTGTCAAGTCCAGGAGGCCTGTGTCGCTGGAGGATGCCTCAGTCCCCAGGAAAGCCCTGTGGCTGGAAAGCTGCTTCCTGATTGCCAGGGCACTCAGTCACAAAAGCTGTACCCAAAGGCTCTTTGGGGCGGCTGCTGTGGTTTCCACTTACACCCTGTCTTCAGGGCTGGTGCACCCATCCCCTGGATACTGGGCACATCTCACAGCTGTGTCCCTCCCTGGGCATTGCCCTCAGCCGAGGGAAACTGCCTCACTCAAAATTAAGCCGTTTCCAAATGACTGGCAGATGGGAAGGGGGTACCAAGGCCAGGCCCCTTGGCCCCCATCTGGGACAACTCTGAGGGGCTATCTCAGCTCCTGAGTTCCCTGTAGAACTGCCGAAGCCTCAGTTGCACCCACAGTCTGGGTCTGTTTCTCCATCTGCCTGATACTGCCTTCTTCACTTCCCTGAACTCATCAACAAATCTTCATACACTCAGGGAACCCAGGCAATGACAGCTGTCCCGGTTCAGCTAAGAGGGGCTGGGTTGATTGATAGCCTCTTACCCCATTCCAGAGCCACTCTGGCCCTGCTGTGCTGGGGCTGCTGACAAAGCCCCCTCGATTGTCCTACTGTTACTCTTTTATTGCGTTCAAGCCTCCCTAAGGAGTCACTTGAGAGACATTTGTTTATTTTTGAACTTGGATTTAGGAAACATTGTGCTTCTTTAGGCCTTTGGTCTGTTTGGATTGTGTTTATGGTACAAACACCAACAACTGGGGAAGAGATTGGGCTTTCTTTGCTTTGGCTGCGAGGAAGCTTGGAGCCCAGTCCTAGACCTATGTGCTACTAGACAAAGGTGCTGGTACTTTCAGAGTTCCCTTAACATGCCTTCCTTGCTATTGTTCTTTGTGTTGTTTTGCTATATCACACAGCTCCCTCTGAGCTGCCTCAAATGCTGCGTGGAATGAAGTAGGGTATAAATGAGTAAACACATGCATACAGCCATGGGGGTGTGGTGTCAGACAGACCTGTCTGCCGGTTACCAGCTCTGGGACATTTGCCAAGTCACAACTTCTCTAAGCCCTAGTTTATTCAGCCAAGGAGTGGGCCTGATGCCTGCATCACATAATTATTCTGAAGAAAAATACAACAAGCACATGCCTGGTACATATCAAATGCTCAATAAATGGTACACATTCATAACAACTTTTTATAAAATCACATGCTCTCAAGAAAGTGCCCTATCATGTTGCTGGATCCTCCCCCACCCCTTCCTGTTGTGTGCAGGCTGTCAGCCAAGATGCATTTCTGGCTTGTTGGGTTTCACTTTCTCATGGGAGAAAGATGCCTACCCATGCACCTGCAGCTCACAGCAGACAGTGTGCAGCAGCAGAAGGTCCCGTGTAGATGCCCACCGAGTTTCTCCATGCAGGTAGATACATGACTCAAATACCCACAAGAGAAATGAGCACCTACTTGGCTGGAGGAAAACTAGACTCTTTATGTAAATGAAGCCTTCATAAAATGAAAAAAAAAAAAAAAAAGGTTGTAGATGAGAGATGGGTGATGAGTAATTTAACTAAGACGATGCAAATCTAGGCCTTTGAATACTTTAAATATAACCATCTGATATAAAAAGAATTGCACTAAATTTTTTAAAGTAGAGAGCTTTCCTAGGGTGAGAGACTCACTTTCCTGATAGGGACATGTTCCCCAAAAGGCAAATGGGGAAGGCAAAGAACAACATCCATGTTGACATCACATCCCCCTGCAGGCAGCAGAGGAGGATTCAGTGCATTGTATAGTCTACACGAGCACCCCATATAGCACACGTACCTTGCAAACCAGTTTGGATCTCATATGAGAACAGAGAAGCCCATTTCAAAGGGGAGGTAGCTTGGGAAAGTCTTTTGTTCATTTCTAAAGTAAGCCTGCCCCTGGCTCTGTCTCCTTGTAAATGTCAGGTGGGCCTGAACCATAGTCTTGAGCTTGTCTAAAGATGGTCTGGACTTCCTTGTCCTTTTCGGGGATGAGAAGGCCAGAGCAGGGAACCTTCTGTATGCTGGGTCTAGAATGGGTCTGCTAGGTGTATCCTCTTAAAGGAGAGAGAGGGATGGTGTGAATGCAGGATGCTGAGGAAGGGGAACAAGGGCTGGATGGAGAGAGTGTGGCATGAGGGCAAAGCTGGGTACAGGGCAGGCCCCAGTATTATCTATTTGTAGAAATAGGCCTCAGGAGGGGTGAGAGGGATGAAGAAGTAGTGGCTAGCAGCCCCAGCTAGTATCTGGCTGGGCTGTCTAGTCCTGGAGGGGTGAGGGATGCTGGACCATAACCTCTGAGGCTGGTTTAGGAGGGTCAGGTGTGTCTTGGAGGAAGTTGCCCCAGAGCAGCTATGGCCACCAATGAGACAGGAAGAAGTCAAGGTTGATGGCCCTTGAGCCAGGGTCCCACTGCAGGGACTGGCTGAAGTTCTGGAACAAGGATTGAGCACATTAACAAGACTGAGGATTTTGGGTCAGGTCTCTGGAACCTTCCTTTGGGAGATCAGCCAGTGCAAGACAAACAGGTGATGGCTGGGTGACCAGGAATCTACTGCCCTGTCACCCACAGGCAGCCCATTGTCTATCACATGTGGGGACAATGTCCCCCTCAATGCCTAGCCTGAGGGGTGGGGCAGGATGGGGATGGAGCATCCAGGATCTGTTGACTGTTTTTCCTCACATCCTGTTACCTACACATTTCCTTGCATTTCCAGAGTTTTGGTGAGTGAGAAAATCCATGTACTTAACCTCTATCTTGACAACAATAACTTTCTTCCCTTCCTATGGAGAATAGAACCCTCCCCACCTCCAACATAGCACAGATGCCCCAGGGCCCAGCTTCCATGAACCCCATGAAATGATGATGATGAAGATGACAACCATAATGAAGCCTTACTCCTAAAATGAGTATAATGACACTAATGATAAAGGCAGCATCAGAGAGTAGGGGAGAGAACAGACTTTGAAGCCAGACTGCCTGAGTTCCAGCTCCACCTCTTGCTAATTGTGGGAACTTGGAGGTCACTTTGTTCCTGGGCTTCCTCATCTGTAAAATGGGGATCAGAGTAACTGATTATTGGAACATGTAGTATCCTGAATAGCTATTCTTTTTTTTTTTTTTTTTTTTTTTTTTTTTTTTTTTTTTTAAGAGACAGGATCTTGCTTTTCACACAGCCGGGAGTGCAGTGGTGTGATCTTGGCTTACTGCAGCGTCAGCCTCCTGGGCTCAAGCAGTCCTCCAACCTGTCTCCCAAGTAGCTGAGACCACAGGCATACACCACTGTACCCAGCCTATTGCTACTAATATTATTTTTCTTATTACTGATACCATTATTATTATTACTTTTCTCTTTTCCTGTTTTATTTATTTATTGTTTATTTTTAAGACAGAGTCTAGCTCTGTTGCCCAGGCTGGAGTGCAGTGCCTCGATCGCAGCTCACTGCAACCTCCACCTTCCAGGTTCAAGTGATTCTCCTGCCTCAGTCTCCTGAGTAGCTGGGATTACAGGCACGTGCCACTGCTTCTGGGTAATTTTTGTATTTTTAGTAGAGATGGGGTTTTGCCATGTTGGCCAGGCTGGTACCGAATCCCTGACCTCAGGTGATCCACCCGCCTCAGCCTCCCAAAGTGCTGGGATTATAGGTGTAAGCCACCATGCCCGGCCATTATTCTTATTACTGATGTCATTACTATAGGCACCTTTCATATCCATTTCATTTGAACCTCGCAATCCTATAAGGAAAAAGGTGTGATTGTTATTGTCCCACTTTGCAGATGACGAAATTGAGGTTCAGAGAAGTTGAGGGACTTGTCCAAAGACACTCAGCCTGGTACAGAGCCTATATGATCTTCCAGTTGGCTCCCTCTGGCAAGACTAACAGCCTGGTTACCCAGGTTTCAAAAGGATGCTTCACCATTACCTGACAGTCCTCCTATTATCCCTGCCCAGCAGGGAGGGGTGTTTTATTGCCTCAACTGAATGCATGGGAGATAAGGGCCAGGTGAGTTAAGTGGCTCCTAGGCAGGCCTGCCTCCTCCAGCTAAGCTGCTTTTGAACCAGCTGATCAGGACTACTCTTCAAAATCGCAATTTAACTGTTCGGCTGCATCCATTGTTCTGTGTGTGGAGGCAGCTGCCCCATAGGCCACCTCACTTGGTGCTGTCACAGTGATTAATAAGGACATTCTGTGTTCACATGAGGCCTCTCACTCAAGGCCTCAGAGCACTTTGTAAGCATTAATTAAGCTTCATGGTGGTGACTCAGGTAGGTGGGGGCCCTGAACCCACTTCAACATGTCTTCAGCTAATGCAGAGAGAGACCAAATCACTCCCTCAGCAAGCTATGGCCTTCAGCTCAGCCAGGTCCTAGTGGGCATTCTCCATCCCTGGGGTTTGGCCAAAATCATTTGCAGAGAAAAGACTTCCCCTCTCATCCTTCCAGACTTCAGAATAACAACCAGCACTCAGAAGCCACTCCCATTTGAGTCAGGACCAGGCCAACAGCTCTGATGGGCTGGGCTCTACCTGATACTCATTCACTGGCCCACCTGGGTTCACAGCCAGAGACCACCAGCATGTTGGCACCAAATGCCTCTGTACACAGGGGCCCCTGGAGTCAGGCCCGTCCCTGCAACACCATCTGCACAGTATCCTCATCCTCCCTCATCTGCTTCACCCCCATTCCCAGCTCTGCCTTCCCACATCTGCCACCTGCTTGCTGTGGCTCTGTCTGGTGCTTGTGGGGAATGGCAGAGACTGTGTAATTCAAGGTAAAGAGATTGGACCTCCACCCAAGGATGAGGGGAGCCACAAAAGGGAGAGACGTGGTGGTTATATGTGTGCTTTGGAATGACAACACAGGAAGATAGGTATGTGGGGTGGGGGATGAAGAGGCCAGAGGCAATGGGGCCAAAGCGGGCATGGCAATGAGCTAGGGGGACAGACTTATGACCAACCTGGTAGTGTTTGTGCAAACCACACCCCCAGTATATCTGAAGAAGCCATGTCTGGTAAAACAATTACGTCCAAGCCCCACTCCTTCACCCTACCACCTCCCAGACACATCTCTCTGGCTTGACTAGGGAATGAGGCCTGATACTCATAGCTCGGCCTCCATTCCTAGCCATTGACATTCCAGGGCACCATTGAGTTAGACCCATTAAAGAGTCTAGGGGTGGGCAATTGTTTTCTTCCCTACGTATTTGATGAAACCAAGGCTTAGGGGTCCAGTGACCTGCCTATGGTAGGATTGATATTAGATCCTGAAAGATGTCCATACCCTAATCTCCAGAACTGGCGAATATGCTACTCTATGTGGCAAAAGGAACTTTGCAGGTGTGATAAGGTCAAGCATCTCGAGATGGGGAGAGAAGCCTGGATTATCCAGATGGGCCCAATGTAACAACAAGGATCCCTATGAGAGGGAAGCAAGACCACTGAAGGTGGAAGAGTTTGGCAAGGAAGCAGAGGCTGAAGCTTTGAAGATGGAGGAAGGAGCCAGGAGCCAAGGAATATAGGCAGGCTCTAGAAGTTAGAAGGAAACAGATTCTCCCCTAGAGCTTCCCGAAGGAACGCCAGCCTGCTGACGCTTTGATTTTAGCTCAGTGAAATTGATTTTGGGTTTCTGACCTCCAAAACTGTAAGAAAACATATTCCTCAGCATCACCAAACTACAGCAGAAATCCTCAGAAAGAAGTGGAATTTATCCTAAGTGAGGAAATATTATGATTCGGCAGAGGCCCTCGCAGAATTTGAATTCTTCCCTTGCCCAGAACTGGGAAAGTCATGGATGTTGGACCTGGTTCTCATTTGTCCTGTGATCTGGGCAGGTGCTTGGACAATACAGACATATAAAGCCCCCGAGCAAGGAGCTGGAAGAATGTGCAGGAAACAGAGTATAGTAAAGCACTCAGAGGAGGAAAAGAACATTTTGCTGTTGCTGAAATAAAAAACAGTACAGGCCCAGCTGCTTGGAGGCCTCCAGTCAGGTGAGAACTGGTGGTGAAGAATTCCACCTCCCACTTGAGGGGTTGTTTAGTTTGATGATGCTGAAGGTTTGGAGAAAAGGGGAGGGAATTTTCTCCTTAGCCACAGATCTGAGATGACTGCAAATTGCTTCCCATGCAGTCTCCTTATTTTAACCTCCAGGGAACAGTGGGCGAGTCTCTGCCTCCCCTGGGTGTACCTGCTGCAGAGAAAGAGGTGGCGTGTAGGCTGCTGGGAGATTCTGGGCTGGGCTGCACTGGTTCCTTCGTTAAAGTGAGGAGGTTAATGTGAGGATCTCTGAGGTCCTTTTCAGCTAAAATGTTGGAGTCTCCTTGAAAAGCACCAGTTTCCTTAACCATTGTACATATATACAGCCCTAACCTGATTTAGAGGATTTTAGTTGTAATGGTAAACCTTCACACAGTCCTCAGTGGGGGCTTCACAGTCATTTTCAAAGTTATTAGCTCATTGATCTTCACAACAACCTAAGAGACGTGCACTTGTATCACCTTATTTTACAGTTAAGGAAACTAAGGCTCAAAGAGGTGAAGTAATTGGTTCAAGTTAGCATCAGAGTCAGGATTTTGACCCAGGTTTTCTGGACTCTTTGTCACCTCCTTTATGGCACAAAAGGGATCTCAGAGATCATTCCCATCTTGTGACCTTGCTCTGAGTAGCTGAAGATGCTTCCTGGGATTCCTCAGAGTTACTAGCTGCTATGGTTTTAACATGTCCCCCAAATTTCATGTGTTAGAAACCTAATCTCCAAATTCATATATTGATGGCATTTGGAGGTGAGGCCTTTGGGTAGTAATTAGGATTAGTTAAGGTAGTTAGGGTGGGGCTCCACGATGGGACTGGCGGCTTTATAAGAGGAAGAGAGATCTGAGCTGGCATACTCTCCATCTCTCTCCATCTTCCACCATATTATGACACAGCAAGAAGACCCTCACCAGATGCGACCCCTTGACCTTGGACTTCCCAGCCTCCAGAACTGTAAGAAAAATACATTTCTTGTCTTTCTAAATTACCCAGTCTCAGGTGTTCTGTTACAGCAACAGAAAATGAACTAAGACTGGGTTGAGTCTTTTTCTTCCTAGTGGTCTTGTTCCTGCACCCCAGATCTCTGCTTCAGGCTTAGCCAGGGAGCCTAGGACCACCTCATTTTTTACCCACCAGCAGGTACTTCCTAAGCCTGGCATTATTCCAGACCCCATGGGGCACTCTGAGCATGAAAGAACAGACTGGCACAAGTGAAGCAAGTTATGGAGGCCGATGTGGGTGGTTCTGGACCCCAGCAGCGGCTGAGGAGGGAGTGATGTCACCTAGCAGAGCAGTGCTCGGGAGATGGAAGGTCTGGAGGCCTCAGTGGGGGTAAGCAGTCCACACTGAGGGTGGACATGGCCCAAGGTGACCAAAGGCTTGGCCTGGGGAGGTCACCTGCCCAGTCTAGGCCCTCCCTGCACAAAGTCCAAGGAGTTAGCCAATGGCCAGGGCAGGCTTAGCCAGGGGGGCCAGAGGGTCCTAAGCCCCCTGGCTAAGCCTGCCCTGGTCATTGGCTGTGGGGACAGCAGTCTCTCCTGGATCCTCTCTTTGGCCAGGAGTACTGCCGTGTCCTTACTCCTGTGTATACGTGGCAGGATATAATTATCCTAAAGATACCATCTTGAAGCTTTGAATCCTGAACTCCCAGCCCCAGCATTAAGTCTGCCTTTCTGCCTTCTTCACCTGTCCCTCCACAATGGGGCTGCAGGTGCCGCAGGGGGAATGAGCATCAGCAGAGACCCTTGTGACTCCTGGGCACTGCCTGCAGAGCTTTGGTCCTGTGTGCAAGGGCCTGTGGATCATGGTCAAACAGTCAGGCCCTCAAGTCATGTTAGGCCTGACTCCACAGTGACCTGGGAAAAGTAATTTTACTTCTGAACCCCAATTCTCACATCTGTAAAATGGAGGTAATCAGAGTAACTGTGTCATACGACAGCTGAGGGGATGAAATGGGAGAATCCACACAGAATGGTTCAGCCCCATGCCAGGCATCAGCATGCTCAATAGATGCTGTGGCATTCTCCTGCAAAGCTATTGACTTGATGACTCTATTATAAACCAGAAGAATGTTCTCTCTTTTTTTTGAGATCAGGTCTTACTCTGCGACCTAGGCTGAAGTGCAGTGGCACGATCTCGGTTCACTGCAACCTCTGCCTCCTGGGCTTAAGTGATCCTCCCACCTCAGCCTCCTGAGTAGCTGGGATTACAGGTGCATATCACCATGCCTGGCTAATTTTTTGTATTTTTGGTACAGACAGGGTTTCACCAAGTTGCTCAGGCTGGTCTCGAACCCCTGGTCTCAAGTGATCTGCCCGCCTTGGCCTCCCAAAATGCTGGGATTGCAGGTTTGAGCCACTGTGCCTGGCTGTATTATAAACCAGAAGAACGTTCTTAAGAAAACAGTCCCTAATAAAAGATGCAGAAACCTCCTCCCAGGAAGATGTGGAAGAGAGGCCTGGGCCTCAGCTGATGGGATGGTGCCTGTGGGTTGGTAGTCATAGCACCCACTCCTGCTTATCAGATAGTAGGGCTTACAAGGGCCAGAATTAGAATCTATGGCTTAGGCCTTTTATTGTCAATTCTGTGCATATGGGAAATCAAAAGGGAACTGCATGGATGTCTCTGGAGGTGCTCTGAAGTCAAGGCTGGAACTGGTGAGGGAGAATCTTTCCTATTCAAAAGAAATAGACTGCTTGGGGTGGGTGAAGGGGGGGCCAAGAGCCTTGCATGCCAAGAGGGTCTCCTCCAGCTGGATGGTTCCAAAGTTCCACATGAATAATCAGTGGGAGGGAGCGAAGGAGCCTAGCTTCCTCATCTCTTGGAGAGGGTCTTTGGCTTCTGCAGAGTGACAGCCACGGGAGCCAAACTCTATTGGATGTCATGAGGACAAGGGGGAGGCCCTAAGGAGCCAGAGTCAGAAGAAGGATGGGCAGAAACCAAGGAGGCTGTGGTGACAGGGGCAGGAAGGTGGCAGCCCCATGGGATGCATCAATGCTGACCCTAAGCTCTTCAGATTGTTGTTAGCACTGTGAGGCAATGAGGATGCATGAACCTACAGGCTAGAAGGCTGGTGGGATACTCAGCAAGATATCTGGCCTTGGCCCAGCCCAGGCTGGGGCTGGGTGGTGAGGATCTGGAGAACAAGCCCTCTCTGCTGAAAGAGAGGGAGAGGTGTGCCACCCAGAAGGAAGGACACCTGGGTTTGCCAGCCCTCCTCCCTTGTACTCTGCTGCGGGGAAGTCAATCACATGTGTGTCTCTGAAGTAACAAGGTACCCCCAGCACAGAGGCTTCCATGTGGAGGATGCTAAGGGAGCACTGACAGTGGATTTGCTTAAAAAGAAGTAGGGATCCCTAGTGCTGATGACGGGCTAGATTTTCCTCAAGGAAAATAAACCTCAGACTTAAGACACAACAAAGGTGAAAATAAAATAGAGGCTCTATTTTAGACCATCTTATCCACTCCAGTATCAATAATCCTGTTCCACTTTTGCAAGATGCATAGCATAGTTCTAAATAGAACATTTATATGATCAGGTATCTAGTCAACATTAGAACGGAGAATCTACTAAGGCTTAATGCAGAACCAAGCCCCACGGATGTCAGACACAGGTGTACCCACAAGGAAATGAATGTTGATTCAATAACCTTATTTGATCTTTGACAACCCCATTTATTATGTCATTTTGGGGACTGGAGACTGGAAGAAGAGGAAACAAAGAGTGGTGAGCTGGCTGACCCTGGTCACACTGACAACCAGTTCATGACTATGTCAAGAAGCTTCTGTTGGTCTCCCCACAGCAGCCTGGAGCTGACTCCTGGCTGACCTACTAGCTTGTCCCTACTGCTTGGCCTCCATACAAGTGACTCGTTGATGAAAGTTGCCAGGGGGAGCTACTGAATATCTGAGGGAGAGACATGCTTCTGAAAACTGTGAAACAATGAAAAGCTCTTAACAATTGATTTAAAATCAATATGGTGTGGAAATAGCACCCAAAATAGAAATATCCCCAAGAGGCCAAGGGATAGATGTACATTCGTCATTGCTGTTTCTGTTACTGCACTCATTTTCCAACCCTGACTGTGTGTACACTTGTAAATATTTCATACGGACTCAGCCTCACACTGGGCTCTTCAACTTTTTATTAATAACAAGAACAATAATAACCTCATTTGTGGAGTGCTTCTTTCTGCCAGCTACTGTAAATTTACTCATTTAACCCTCCCATCAATCCACGTAGGTCAATATGGTTATTCCCATTTCACAGACGAGGAGGCTAAGGCTTCCTAGGTCCACTCAACAGCCTATTTTAAATTAGAGATTTAAAATATAAATAAATAAAATCAGAGTTTTTTTTGTTTTTTTTTTTTTTTTTTTTTTTTTTTTTTTTGAGACAGAGTTTTGCTCTGTTACCTGGGCTGGAGTGCAGTGGTGAGATCTCAGCTCACTGCAACCTCCACCTCCGGGGCTCAGGCGATTCTCCTGCCTCAGCCTCCCAAGTAGCTGGGATTACAGGAGTGTGCCACCATGCCTGGCTAATTTTTGTATTTTCAGTAGAGACAGGGTTCCACCACGTTGGCCAGGCTTGTCTCAAACTCCTGACCTCAAGTGATCCACCTGCCTCGGCCTCCCAAAGTGCTGGGATTAAGGCATGAGCCACCATGCCCAGCCTTAAACTAAGGTCTATCTGATTTCAAAGATGATCTTTCCACTTTTCTGTATCGTCAGACTTGCCAGACTGCAAGAAGAACTGGGAGGAATAGTGAATGCATTTAGTGAAAGAATTGGGACCCTAAGGTATCTGGAGGCCCTGGTAGCAACTGTCCAATAGAACTTTCTGCAATGATGGAAATGTTTTGTTTCGACATTGTCAAATATGGTAGCCTGTAGCCACACATGGTTATCAGGTACTTGAAATGTGGCTTGGGTGACTGAGAAACTGAATTTTTCATTTAATCTTATTTATTTATATTTAAATAGTTACACGTTGCTAGAGGCTCCCATACTGGACAGCACAACCCTAGTGCTATGGGCAGAAGTCAACAGGATGATTCTGGGTTGAGATCTGTGTAACATCTAACATTTGGGTCACAGGAGTGGGATGGGGAGTTAAAAATGACTGGGGGGGTGCTGATGCATTGTGAGCAGTCACCTCCAAATGTGGGAGCTGAGACATCGAATCAGAGAAAGGAAGGAAGAAGGGAGTGGGCAGGACAGAGGGGACGGGAGGAGCTTTGCAAGCGGGGGCAGGTACAAGACAGGTTCACCTGAGGATCCAGTCCCTTGTTCCCTGTCCTTGAGACCCAGAAATGCAAAGGAAAGATGAAGACTTCAGAGAGGGGAGGGTCCCATGCCACTTAGTGGATCTACCCACAGGGAAGCATCTTCCTGTGCCTCTGTCGGAGTCCTAGACTTCCCATGAGCTATGTCCACCTTCATCCACGCCCAATTTCTATGTTGCTTTGGAGTATCTGAGTAGGCCAAGGCCTCATCCTTGGATCAGGGAAATAAACGTCATGGAGACAAACTCACTTGACTTCACTTACAGTGGCTAACGGCCCAAGATTTTCCAGCTCAAAGGCCCTGTGAGCATCTCCCAAGAAGATCTGGCCATGGTAAAAAAGACATTAGGAAGCAGAGGGCAATAAACGGTGTATGATCAGAAAGAGTAGGACAAATCCTTGACTAGTGTGCCAGAGGCAATGCTTTGAACAGAGGAGAAACACAGGCTGCCTCAAACAGCCACTCCACCCTGGTTTACAAATTGAATGCATCCTTCACCCTGCTCCCACCCCATTCTGCAGATTTGCGGGGAGCAGGAACAGCAGCAGAAGGGCCTGGGCAGCTTGCTCCAGAAGGGACTCCTCATCCTGGATTTTCGAAGGGGAGGGTGGGTTTATCCCTTTGTTCTCATACTGTCTTGAGTCCGGACTTCAAAACATAGGAGGTAAATAGCAGAACTGGTCACAGAGAGAAAAGGGCTTCCCAGGAAGTCATGCTGGGAACTGGAATATCTAACCCCTTCTTTTCCATATCTGACAAAGAAAGAGAAAAAGTGAGCTTGGGAGGTTTGCAAGAGACAGTCCCTAAAGTCCCCACATCACAGAACCCTCCATTGATACCTGAACTAGGGGCTGGAGGAGGTCACACTTGGTCCCTGCCCTAGAGAAGGGAGGCAGACCTGGACACAGATGGTCATGCACAGCAGTGTGTGTGGAGAGCCCAGAGGAGACCAGGCCCAGTTGGGTTCTGCTGTCTAGGAAATATGGTCACATAAAAAAATCCCAGCAGACAATGGTGACAGGTCAGCCTAGTCAAGCCAGGGGAAAGTCAATCTCAGTGATGTAATTATATCTGGCTGCCCTGTAGGAGATAACCCCTCTCTGCTGGCTATACATTGGGTGCCATAGACAGGGCAGACATGGACTATGGGCTAGGCCATTGCAGGGTTATAGACTCAGAGTTGGCCCCAGCCTACCAGGTACCCTGAGGTGGGGTGCATGGAAGCCCCAGGGATGGATTGCTAGTGGTCTAGGCTCCATTGTGGGCAAAGCCAAGGCCTGCCTGCTTTCTTGCTGGATACAGTGGGCTCCATTCCAGTCTAGCTGTCTGCCAGATCCTGCAAAGCTCGGTGTAATAGGGGCTGCCAGAGCCAGGTACCAGTCAGTGCTGCATGAGGGCTGGTTAGTGCTCTGTGCTTGAGAAGGGTTGTTCTGAAAATCTCAGTTAGTCTCTGTGCCCAGTGATCAGGGCACTCTGACTACTCTGGAAACGTTGGGGCTGGGCTGGATTTCCTGAGAAGGATCTGGGTAGGTTTGGGGGCACAGGGCTTCAAGGCTCCTGTATTGATTCCAGGAGGATAATTGTTTCTGCTCTCAGCAAGAGCTTGGGGGAGAAATAAGGAGCTTGGGGTGCATGCAATGGGCACCACAGGTCCTTACTCCTGCAGGGTAGCGTGATCAGTTGCAGCCCAGCTGGGGAGAGGTGGGGCTGTGTAGCCCAGGGCTGATACTGGCCTGTCCTAGTTACTCTTGTCAGCAATGAGTATGAGCCCTTTGGGCTGTGCCCTTCTCTGTGCTTTTCAAAATGAAGGACTTGAGGACGAAGGGAGGGACCTGTTCCTGGGACCAAGCATTGTGTCCTTTCTTAGGAGAGGGTAGTGAAGTCTGGGTCAGCAGCAAGGAAGGGAAGGGGTTAGATGTTTCAATTCCCAGCATGACTTCCTGGAAAGCCCTTTTCTCCCTGAGACCAGTTCTGCTATTTACCTCCTGCCCTTTGAAGTCCAGACTCAAGACAGTATGAGGACAAAGGGATAAACCCACTCCCCTCTTAGAAAGTTTAGGATGAAGAGTCCCCTCTGGAGCAAGACATCTAGGCCCTTCTGCTGCTGCACCTGTTACCCCCCAAATCTGCAGGGTGGGGTTGGAGTGGGGTTAGGAGCACATTCAATTAAAGTGGGTCCAGGCTTCCAGCATGAGTGTAGAGGAGGTGGTACCCAAGGTCAGCTTTGACCTGACAGCAGCAAAAGCTGCCCTGCCTCCCCCAGCCACTAACATACTCCCATCTCCCCTCTACACCCCCTCCCTCCACCAAAGTTTCTCTTTCTCCCTAGTAATGCATAGGATAACACACAGGCCTTAGAAAAGCCCACCATGGTGCCCCTCTGTGAATATTGGGTGCAGATGCTTCCTACCTCCTCCCCAGTCATGCTTTATCGACTGCAATGCTAGGGCCAGGGGTTGTGATTCTGTTGTGAGAATCAATTTCATAGATGTCAATAAACTAAGAGGAGGATTAATTTAGACTCCGAGGCTGAGCATGACGGCTATTTTGGGTCAAGTCCACATTTCATCCCTAAATGGACTCTAGCTTACCCATCCTTTCCCCTGGTCTGGCTCCTTACCCTTCATTCTGAGTTCAGCCCGCTGAGTTTGGCTACATGCCTATGAAGAAGCCCTGAGCTAATTTCAAGTCTTGGGGCCTTCTCCCTCCCACTGCCCCATCACCCCACTGTTCATTATAAAAGCCAAAAAACATGGAAGAGAATTTGGAAACACATCATGCAGAATCACGCCCCTCTCATAGCAACAAATCCTGTTTGGCCTTCCTCTTCTGCCTGGATTCATGCATGTGATGGCTGAACCGGGACACTCTCTTTATGGTCTATTTATTCAATTAATGTTAGATCCATCTCCACGTGGCCTTTGAGTCTTCGAGAGCATCATTTCCAGTGGCTGCAGAATGTCGTGTCAAGTGGATAGACATGCACTATTGAATCATTTGCCTTCTGTGCACATTGTTGCTGGAAGCCAGGTCATCTGACCTGATTTTGGCCCATAATGCATATTCGCTAGTCCCTGTGCAGGGAGTGGGGGCAGAATTCAGATATATTTCTTTATGAAACATTTAGGAACTGTTAGCTAAAGGCAAGGCACCATACCAGTGGGAGGACAGGGACTGAGGGAGTAAGAAAATGTGGCCTTAGATTTTCAGTTACTTGAGATTATAACTGAGGCAAGGAGCTAGGCCACCAAGTCTCACATAATAAAGGGGGTGCCGACTCCCAGGGAAGTGATGACATGCCTGGTTCTGAGAAAACAGGCTCTCAGATAATTGGAACTTGTCTTGTAGACATTAGTGCATGCCCTTTAATTTGTTACTAATGATAAGACAATAAGGTCCAGGACTAATTTACTTAAAAATAAAAGTAAAGAGTCTAGGGACTTTTTCTGTATTAGCTTCAGTTGCAGTCAGAATCAGTGCCTTCTGATGTTTCTTGAGTGAGAGGAGAAGGGATGTGGAGTTAAAGCTGTCCTGCTGGCAATTGTATCAGACCTAGGTTTTTTCCCACATGGACTCCCATTTATAATGCACATGAGGCAGGAGTGGGGAGCCTGAAAACCACTGTTTGACATGAGAATAATAATAACTGCTATGTTTACTGAGCTTGTACTGCAAGACTGTACTAGACACTTAAGAAACAGGATTTTGGCCAGGTGTGGTGGCTCACACTGTAATCCCAACACTTTGGGAGGCCAAGGCAGGCAGATCACTTGAGGTCAGGAGTTCGAGACCAGCCTGGTCAACAAGATGGAAACTTTTCTCTACTAAAAATACAAAAATTAGCCAGGCATAGTGGTGGGCACCTGTAATCCCAGCTACTTGGGAGGCTGGGGCAGGAGAATGACTTCAACCCGGCAGGTGGAGGTTGCAGTGAGCTGAGATTGTACCACTGTACTCCAGCCTGGGCAACAGAGCAAGATGCTGTCTCCAAAAAAAAAAAAAAAAAAAAAAACAAACCCAAAAACCAAAAATTAGCTGGGTGTGGTGGTGCGGGCCTGTAATCCCAACTACTCGGGAGGCTGAGGCATGAGAATGACTTAAACCCAGAAGGCAGAGATGCACTGAGCTGAGATTGTGCCACTGCACTCCGGCCTGGGTGGCACAGCGAGACTCTGTCTCACAAGAAAAAAAAAGAAAAGAAAAGAAAAAAAAAAGAAACAGGATTTTCTTTACAATAATCCTTTATGGTAGGTATTATTTTCTTCACTTTTGAAAAGAGGAGATTGCAAATTATAAAAGTTATGTGACTTGTTAGAGGACTCACTTCCGTCTCCAAAGCCAGAGAGCTGCAGCGTTTCATGGAACCATCTTTCCAGAGTGGTCTCATGCATGTTTGCCTTTTAAAATAAAATGGTAACTGGATAGCAATCCAAACCTAGGATTCTTATATAAGAGAAATTATATGTAATAATTTTAGAAAGCTCTCTTAAAGTAATTTACTTTCCAATGAGAGTATGCACTTAGAGCTGAAATTGATAAGAATATATGTTTATAAAAAGTACTTAAGTTTATTTTTGTCTTTTTCAAAAGAGACAGTACCTTGTAGTTATAAAAGCCTTTAAATTAACATACCACATCAGTGGGCTAAGAACCTCATCTCATCCTTACTTGTTTTACTGCTAGATTAAAAACTTCAGGGAACTTACAGACTTTCTGCTCTGCCCTGAGAAGTAAGGAGAACAGACCAGAAACCACTGACCAACAAATCTCAGTGGGGGAGCAGAGTCTGTCTGGCAGCTAGATGTATGAGGTGGGCAGAAGAAAATCTGAGGGGTCCAAAGTGAGTATTCCAAGTGCTAGGGCAGCCTGGGTCTGGTTTTAAAAATTTGCCTTTGTTTTTCTTTTCTTTTTTCTCTTTTTCCGAGACAGGGTCGCCCAGGCTGAAGTGCAGTGGTGCGATCATGGCTCACTATAGTTTCAATCTCCCAGGCTCAAGTGATCCTCTCATCTCAGCCTCCAGAGCAGCTGGGACTACAGGTGTGTGCCACCATGCCCAGCTGATGTTTTTGGTTCTGGTAGAGATGAAGTCTCACTATGTTGCCCAGGTTGGTCTTGAACTCTCGGGCTCAAATGACTCTCCTGCCTTGGCCTCCTAAAGTGCTGGGATTACGGGCATGAGCCTCCGTTCTCAGCTGTTGCTTTTCTTGATTACTGCAATAAGCACAGTTCATAATCATGTAAGTCAGAGAGAGCCATTGGTTTTATTTTGGGATGGCATAGAGTAGGCCGTACCCAAGGTGATGATTTATTCTGATTCTTTCGTAAGAACCTTCTACTACATCTGACTGTGGATGTTTAAATGCTCTTATCACCAGCCTCTGTGGCATCCCTGCCTCACACTCAATCCTTTTGCCCCACCCTCATGTGCTCACAGGGACTGACTGCAGGCACATCTACCTGCATCTACCATTCCTTCCCCACATGTAGGGAGTGATGTCCAGTCAGCAGGCTGATGTACACCCTTGATGTTCTGTGTTGAGTTTTGGGCTAGAGATGAATTCAGGAGTCCATAGCACATAATGGGGAGCTATATCCCTGTACAAGAGTGGGTGAGGTCACCAGGACATGGCAGATGGGGTATGCAAGGAGATCGGGCTATGTCTTGGGGCAACCACGTTTTAGCTACGAGATAGGAGGAGTGGGAACTGAGTTAGGAGAATGCAGTGCCCTGGGGAAAACAAAGGATTTCAGGTAGGCAATGACCTAGGAGGACCTGGAGGAGCAAAGAAACCCAGGCTGTGTGGGGCCTGCTGGGATTCCTGTCTGCTGCCCTTGCTTGTTAGATTTTACCCAAACCCCATGAATATATGGTCTCAGATCTTGGAAATTCTAAACCCTGTGCTATGAGAATGAGTCTGACTCTTTTTTTCCTCGTTTTTTTTTTTTAGGTCATAGAATCTTATTTGATCATTAAAGAACACGGGAAGAAAAGGTGAAAAAAAGAAAAATTAAAAATGCCTAAATTTCAACCTTTCTAAATGTACCATATGTTAACATTTTGGTCTATTTTCTTTCAGTGGCTTTTCAGTGGTTTAGGATTTTGAAAACTGCTATTATAATTATGTTGTATACATAAATGTGTACTAAATTTAACACATGTCACAGGCATCAATTTATGGCTTTTAAAACATGGCAAGCATCATTCAGACTGGTACAAAGTTCAGTACCCACCTTTTAATTAAATTTTCATTATATTACTCCTTTTTGTTGTCATATATGTTTTGGTTATTTGAGGTCAGGTACTGAGAGAAGAATGTAAATTTATGCCCACAACTGTCATTTGGCCAGCTTCTTGTATTTCTAACGGTAACAAATTTTGCCTCATGTATTTCGATGCTAAAGTACTCAGTGTACAAATGTTCAGAACAGTTATGCTTTCACAATTGCTCCTATGAATATAAAATTACCCTTTTTATCCTACTTGACACTGCTTATTGCCTTAAATTGTGCTTTGTCTGATATAGCCACTCACGCTTTTTCTTTTGTTTGCATTTACCTGGGATAGCTTTGCCTACCCTGGAGCCATTTAATTTTAGGTGAGTCTCCTGTATTAATTTAATCTAGAACCTTTGTCTTCTTACAAGGGAATGTTAAATGCTTAGATTTATCGTCATAACCATTCCAGGTGGCCCCCTGTCATCTGTTTTATGTTTTCTGCATTTCCTTTCTTTTCTGACTTTTGAGCCATAGCTGATGATTTCTTTTCTCTTTTGCAGTGATTTGGAAGGGAGACATCTTGTTTCTCACTCCACTGATCCGCGTTCTATTGCCTCCAATGAATGTTTTAATTTGACTCTGTGTTCGGTTTCTAAGCAGCTCTGCTTATCTCAGCCTGCCCTTCTCATCTTTGGTGGAGGCGACATCCTCTGCAGAGTGGTTTTAAAGGCCCTATGTTGGTTTTTCTTTGTTTGCTAGCTCCAGGAAGGGAGTCCTGCAGGCCTGGAGCAGGAGAGTGGCAGGCCACTCCTGGGAGGTGCCCCAGTGCTTCCTGCAAGATGAAGGGATTGTCCAGGCCACAGGGTGTGTGTGTTTGGCAATGGTGGGTAGGAGGCGTGGCAGAAAGTGTCATCACTACCACCTGTGTTTGGAAGCCCTTCTTTCTGGCTCCACTGGCCCTTGTTTGAGAAAGGCAGCCTGAGCAGATCTGGTCCCTGCTGGCAGGGATGAACTCTGCAGAGAGAGGGTTCTAGGGCTGAGGGACCAGAGTGAGGGTAGGTTGGGGGAAGGGGACTTGAGCTGGCTCTGGCCTAGACAGGTGGGTAAAGGCCTATTGGTCTCAGCTGTGAAATTTCCTGGGCATACAAATTGTTTCCTGGGCATTCACCTAAAAAGTCCTTTTAAAGACTTGTAAATGGAATTTCAGTGAGGGCTTTTTCAGTGCCTCCATTTGTCTGCTCTCTTAACCAGGTATTGCTCTAATATATTGCATATTAAAACTCTCTATAGGGCAATTAGCAGCTTTAAATGGTTTGTTTAAAATTAAACACTGGCATTTTTTTTTTTTTTCATTTACTCAAGTTGGTTGCTCCTCTGTATCCTCTAACACAGAGGTGCCTGTTCTGCTGAGGGCCACAGACAGGGAGGGCTGGGGCCTGGGAAAGGCAGGGTGGGGGCTGGCTGGGGTGGGAGGGACAACCTGCCAGGGCCCAAGTTCTCCAGAGGGAGTCCCAGGCCAAGAAGGGCCTCATCTTCTGGGGGGCCGGAGGGGCAGGAGTGGGACTGGCCTGCTGTCGGCGATCCTCTGCCTGACTAGGACAAGGCTTTCCCAACAGTGGCCTCAGGGACAGGCCACAGGTCAGAAGACCACTGGTGAGAAGGGGGCAGGCAGTGTGTGCAGTGGTCAGTGCTATGGCAGGGCCAGCCTGGCTACTGGGGAGGGTGGTGAAGCCAATGGCACTTCAGGAGATCTAGACCATTTCCACTCTACACCAAAGTCTGTACCCCACAAACACCAAGTTCCTCTGGAACCAGAATCTTAGCTTATCCTCTATGATTCCTTGGAACATTTCAGCTGGAATCAAGTGGTGGCATCACTAGGGTCCCAAAAAAACAAGTGCTGAGGAGGTCTCAGGGCAAGGACAATCCCAGGCTTGGTCACTGGAGATCAAAGTCATTACTCTAACCTCCATGCTGCTCTACCCACATAGTCAAGATAGCCACTGCCAAACCCTCAGAGCACCAGATTAGGAAACTGAGGTCAAGAGACAGAGGTGATATGTCCAAGTTCATGCAATAGAACAATCTGAATCCTTTATAGCATATAAAAGTATTCCAATACATTGGCTTTTCCCCTTCTGTGTGTGTTGATATAAACCCTCTGACTCAGGTGCTACTGTCTGGACCCAACACACAACAGTGTGCATGTGTGTGTGTGGTGTGTGTTTCCCCGGTAGAATTATTCACTCCTCCATGTTCCCAGTGCTCTCTGCTCCTCCTTCCATATTACCACTTATCTCACTGCACTGTAATTATCTATCTCTGTCTTCCTTCTAGGACTTGAGTACCAAGCAGGGACTTTGTGCTTTTCTCTGTACATAGTAGTAGGCACACAATGGATTTTGTTAAATGAATGTTGATGAATTCACAACCCTCCACTCACTACATATAGGTTACTATGGCTTGATCTTATTAAATGTGCAATCCCATTATAGTCAATTAATTTAAAGTTATATTCTTCTGAAGGTTAACAATGGAAAAACTGTACTTTGCTCAGCATACCATGCCTGTGGGACACATGGCTGCTTGGACCACACTAATTCATGGTGCCCCTTGTGACAGCATGCTCTAATTGCAGGCAAAGGGTCTCAAGAGCTTGTCTTTCAAATAAAGAATACAAAGGCAAATCATTCTCACTGACTGTATACAAGCTTCTGAAATACACCAGCCTTTACCTCCTTTGCCTTTACTCTGCTACCTCAGGTTCCACATACCAGGTCTGCATAGACCTGATGTGAGATAAGGTTGGCAGTATTTATAAGATCCCAACTTGCCTCACCTGTTGGGCTACATTAATTTCAGAGGCATGAGGAAGCACCTAGAAGGGAACTTCATGAAGTGGCCATGTTCGTTTGTACATTTTCTACACTGCATCTCTTGTTCTGTTTTAGAATTGACTACCTCCCTGAGGACAGGGACTGTGTCTCATTCACTTCCATCTCTCCAATGTCTAGCACAGGGTTCAACCCAGAGTAGGAACCAGGTGTGTGAGCAAGGCGTGAACACTTGGTCCTGGCTGATGAAGTTGCTCTGACGTAACCAAACAGCCCTACTTTCGGATGCACAGCCATTCCAAACATCTGTGCCTGTATTATTATCATTCTGATTTCCCAACTTGATTTTATTTTCCAGAAGTCACCATTCAACCCTGTTGAGTTCAGCATGTGCTGACACACATTGTTACTGGGGTCAATGGCCAGATGAGCCTTAACATTTCATTTCCAGGTGTTTGTCATTTCTCATTAGTTATATGTTTATAATCACTAAGGTCTTATCCCTGGACAACTTATCAAAATTGTTGTGGCCTTGCCCACCCTTGTATTCACCCTTCCAGAACTGTGGAGAGCATCTGGAATTCTAGCATGACTTTTCAAACAAAACACAGTGATCTCTTTCATCCTCTATCATCGGGCACATCAAAACTCTTTACTCATCAAGAGACTCTCTCATAGCTGTGAAAGTTACCTCCTCACTGCCTTGCATCCTCCACAGAACTGCTGGTGCCTCTTGGAAGAAGTGCTGCATCTGTGCCCCTCTCCCTTCCTGCCTTTGTTTTCCATTGTCATTAGAAGCATAGCCATGGAGAGAAGTCTGGCGCAGAGTGCGACTGCAGCCATTAGAAAAGACAGATTTTCCTTCTAACCAGCCTAAGAAGGATGGGGTTTGGTTTTCAGCCCCTGCAGCCTACAGAGAAATAAGCAGAATGAATTCAAGATGGCAGGTCCAAAAAAATCTTTTGTGAAACAAGCTGTTTGCATGGGAGCAGGTGACTGATGGTGCTGCAACCAAAAAGGGCTGTGGAATTTGCAGTGACCCCAACTCAGGCCCTCCCAGCAGCCACCTTGGGAGGCAGTTGCTCAGGGGTGTCACTGGGAATCATGAACCAAAGGATACTATTTCCTGCCTCCCAGAGCACAGGGAGCAAATCTTCTCTCTTCCCTCACAGAGAAAGCCTCTTCTAAGCTTTGTGCTTAGGTTTGGGCACTGCAGCTGTTCTTGGCATCTGTGCTTCGTGGCAGACTTTCCTGCCTGCAACTTGACACAGGCAGGAATCCTTGTGGCAGACCTGCTACCCTTCACCTGCCCAGGGCTTTTGTGAAGACCAAATGAGAGAAAAGACCATGTAAATTCTTTGAAAACTAAATAGTACTGGTAGGAATGCTCGACTGTGGTGCTACCTGGCAATACCCTCCAGAAGCTCTGGCTTTCAGATACTTGGTGAGCACACTCAACACTGCCACAAATTACCCAGATTCAGTGAGATGCCTCAAACTGAAGGCTTCAGATTTCATATACCTTTCTTTGCCTATGAACTTTTTTGATTCTCTAACACTTGTTAGTCTGACATTCAAGGCTTTCTCAACTCTTCCTTCCAAACATCTATTTCATGTGGAAACTTCTCCGTTTCAGTGCTCCCAGAACATAGCATTCTCATTCCTACCCCTGTTCATTTGATCACAACTTTCCCTTGCCTTCCTTCCCCATCCCACTCACCCCTCAGAGATTCTCCATATTGTACCCATGCTTGAAGACAAAGCATAAGACTTCTCCACAAGCTGACCCACAAATCACCTCTCTCTCCTTCAAAATAATAGTTATTGGGTTCTTGCTGATCTTGAACCAGAGAAGCAGTGATCTCAGGGGTTAAGAACAGGCTCTGCAGTCAGATTGCCTGGGTTGGGGTCCTGGTCCTCTTACTATCTGCATGACCTTGAGCAAGTTACTTAAAGTCCCTGAGCATTGCTTTCCTCAGCTATAAAGTAGGGATAATAATGGTATTCTTTTACACATATGTGTTGCTGAGCACAATGCCTGACCCACTGTAAACACTTGAACGAGGGTTAGTATTGTCTCTAACCATTTTCATATATATTGCCATGTAATTTCCATGGCAGCCCAGGAAAAGTTAGTTTTATTGCCCCAGAGGAGAAAGAGGAAGTTTGGAAAGGTTAAAGCACTTGCCCAAGGCCACACATTTGGTGGTAAAAGTGTGATTCAGACTCAAGTTTGGTTGGCATCCATAGCTTTTCCACTGCCATAGCCAACCTGCCTTAATCAGGCCTCCTATGGTTACTCCAGCCCCTGTTCCTTGGTTCAATCTCCATATGAGCGTCTCTCCTCTCACCAGCCAGACCTTGGTCTCCTCCTGGGGAAGGTTCTCAAAACACCCCACTGTAGCTATCCATCATTTGGCATTTGTTGAATGAACAAAAGAAAGAATAAGTAGGAAAATGTGCATATTAACTCCAGACTATCCCCAGATAACTTATCACTGGTACTTGGTACCTGGAAGTCAGGGGCCTCTCAACAGAACCAGAGGTGAGCCTCCCTCCACCTCAATTCACCCACCACTCTTTGAGTCAAGAAACTGTGTTGCTCTCCTGCTAAAACATTTGAAGGGATCCTCACTTTTCCTATAGGACTAATCTGAGTATTTTCTTTACAGTTCAACATGCTCTGTTAACATAAGCCTTCACTGAGCTTAATACATATGTCTTCGGCCGTCTTCCTCCAGAAGGCAAACTTTTGGAAGAAGAGGCGATGGTTGAGAACAGCAACAATATGTGTTCCCTCAGAGCTACGCAGTGAATGGACCCATGGTCTGCCCTAGGGGTCGGGAGAAATGGCTCTGGGCTCTGGTTTCCATATTTATGTTATCTCTTTTTTAAAGCAAAGCTACATGTAAAGTGCTCTAAACACTGAGGTCAGAACTTCAGAGTAAACATGATAGAGAACAATGCCCATTTTGCTACTTGCTTCATTATCCCAGGAAAGAGCCTCATGTGCGTTAATCAGACAGAGAAGAACATGAAAGATTGTGTAGAGTGTGCCCAAAGTTCCTGAGATCCTACGTTTTGGTGTAGACACACTTAATCAGGTGAAACTGTCCATTCAATCTCCTCAGGGACTGAATAAGGATAGGGAATGACACGGTAGAGTTGTAGGAAAGGCTCTGAAGATTCTGAACAGCAAATTCTCTCTCTTGTTTTTCATTGTTTTTTTGAAATGGTCTCATTCCAGTAGCCCAGGCTGGAGTACAGTGGTGCAATGTTGGCTCACTGCAGCCTCTACCTCTCATGCTCAGGTGATCCTCCCACCTCAGCCTCCTCCTTAGTAGCTGGGACTACAGGTGCACACACCGTGCCTGGCTAATTTTTTGTATTTTTAGTAGAGACAGGGTTTCACCATGTTGCCCAGGCTGGTCTTGAACTCCTGGACTAAAGAAATCCATTCGCTTTGACCTCTCAAAGTGCTGGGATTATAGGCATGAGCCACTGTGCGTGGCCTGAACTGCAAATTCTATATTAAAGAACAAAAATTTCTCTATTAAAGAATACCTGTAATCCCATTTAGTCACAGCTATCACTTGTTAAGTGCCTACTATGTACCTGATGTTTTATTTGTATTATGTAATTTAATCCTCACTACAACCTGTGAGAGAGTTGATACTACTTCCATTTTACAGAAGAGAAAACTGAGACTCAGTGTCTTGACCAAGCCCAGTAAGTGGCAGAGTAGCTTTGACCTTGGGTATGTCTGATTCCTGTCCAAAATTTTTCTCCCAGAGCACAAGGTTGTCATTCCCTGAGGAATCTGGGAGTCCAAGAGACTTAGAGCTCTTGAGTCATCTGGTACAATCATCCTCTTCCTCAACTCATTAGCTGAAGTCAAGACCTGTGCATAATGCAGTTAGCTAATTTGTTTATTCATTGTATGCTTATGTAAATGGCTTGAAATCTTTCCTCAACATCATTATCTGTCAGAAAATAGGGGCCACATACTTAGCAAGTGTTTTCAATCACGTTTTAACTAGTAATAAATCTTTAGCTTGATTTATCTGAAAATTGTCTGCTTGCTCTCCTTCCTGTTGCCTTTATCTTTTTTTTTTTTTTGAGACGGAGTCTTGCTGTGTCACCCAGGATGGAGTGCAGTGGCCAGATCTCAGCTCACTGCAAGCTCCGCCTCCCAGGTTTACGCCATTCTCCTGCCTCAGCCTCCCGAGTAGCTGGGACTACAGGCGCCCGCCACCTCACCCGGCTAGTTTTTTGTATTTTTTAGTAGAGACGGGGTTTCACCGTGTTAGCCAGAATGGTCTCGATCTCCTGACCTCGTGATCCACCTGTCTCGGCCTCCCAGCCCTTATCTTGTAACACTTCATAAGCTTCCTCCAATAGTAATAACAATAGTTAATATTAAGTGAACACTCACTCTGGACCTGTCAGTCACTGTTCTAAGTGATTTAGCTCGAAATCTAGGAGGCAGGCTTTATTATCACCTCATTCTACAGGTGAGGAAACAAACGCACAACTTGCTCAAGGTTACACAGCCCAAATAGCAGAGCCAGGATTCAAATTCCAGGCTAATTGATTGCAGACCTACTTTGCTAAATGCCTCAGTTTATAAAGAAAATATCCTCCTAAATGGAAGCAGTCTAGAACAACACTGCCCAGTAGAAATATAATATGAGTTATAAATGCAAGCCACATATATAATATAAATTTTCTAGTGGCTACATTACAAAAGTAAAAAGAAACAGGTGAAATTAATTTAAAT
The DNA here is from genome assembly GCF_008728515.1 of Papio anubis. Taxonomy (NCBI): domain Eukaryota; kingdom Metazoa; phylum Chordata; class Mammalia; order Primates; family Cercopithecidae; genus Papio; species Papio anubis. The sequence goes on along the minus strand of NC_044993.1, from coordinate 21,344,453 downwards.
ATATTTTACTTAATATATCTAAAATATTATTTTAACCTGTAATCAATATTACCATTACTAATGCAACATTTTATATTATTTTTTATACTAATTTTTTGAAAGCTGGTGTATGTTTTATACTTACAGCACATCTTAATTGCTGCTAGATATATTTCAAGTGCTTATGGCCCCATATTGGACAAAAGATATATAGAAGGACATTCTACTTTTCCTATTTTTTCTATTATTTGTTTCTATTTCAACTTTATTTTTAACATTTTTAAATTAAAAAAAAATTTAGAATCTTGCTCTGTTGCCCAGGCTAGGGTGTGGTGGTATAATCATAGCTCATTGCAGCCTTGAACTCTCAGGCTCAAGCAACCCTCCCATCTCAGCCTCCCAAGTAGTTGGGACTACAAGCATTCACCACCATGCCTAGCTAATGTTTTCATTTTTTATAGAGACAGGGTCTCACTATGTTACCCAGGCTAGTCTTGAACTCTTGGCCCAAAGCAAGCCTCCCGCCTCAGCCTCCCAAAGTGTTGGGATTATAGGCATGAGCAACTGTGCCTGGGCTATTTCAACTTTAAAATTGGGTTTTGCATTGGTATTGGATCAAAGAAGCCTATATTAATGGAAATGTGCCCTTTGTATAATTAAATGAACAGAGCAACAGTTTAGGACAGTGGAAAGAACATGCTTTAGGCATTAAAAAATCTGGGTTCTAAGCCCCATCTTAGAACCACTAACCAGGGCTGTGGCCAGAGCAACCCTCAACTTCCCTCACTGTCTTTCCTCATGTTAAAAAATACATGATGGTTTATGATTATTAAGATTCTTCCCATTTCTAAAGTTCTTTCTGCTTACAGTACACATTCTTTCAGGGTTTCTGTGCCTGTTTCCTTGTTCCATTCAAGATTTCTGTAAGAAAGGACTTATCCCACATTGTGGTTGTGTTCCCTGTGCCCAGCTCTGTGCCTGACACATTTCTGTAGGCACAAGAAACGTCTGTTGAATGAATGGAAATCCAGTCCTCCTTTGAGGGACTCCTAGGCCTCCCAGTTTTTGCCAGAATGATCATAACCGCCTTAGCAATTAATTGCACTTTCTCATATTGGCCTAAAATCTTAACAATCTAAGATTTCTGAAGGGTTATAGCCAGGATTAGAAACCATTTCCTGATCCTGTGTGCAAAGGAGATGGTACTCAGCCCTAGGCATGGCTGCCTAGAGACCCCCGCAAATGGTCTCCTTCTTATTACATGCTGTTCTGATGCTGAGGAGAGTTAATTAATGACTCTAAATAAGAAAACAATCAAATCTGTCTGCAGTCATATGAGTCAGAGCAGACCCAGACGGGGTGCCGGGTCCTTGGCTTCCAAGTGCCCTCGGGAGAAGCAGTAGCAGCCTTTGCTCCTTTCATCAGAGCTCTGCAAAGCCCCAACTTGGAAGGGGAAGAAATCACTCAAAATGTAATGGAGACTCAGCTGGATATGAAGCATTTTTCTTAAAAGGCTAACCCCCTATCTGAGTGTTGTACAGACTGAGGCCCTGGGAGAGGAGAAAAAATGTAAGTTCATTCCTTTCTACCCTCTTTAGATACCCAAACTGAAAGGGGAGTTCTCAGAAACCAGTCCCTGTGTATGTTGCAAGATTGGAGCAGTTAGAACTGCCACTTTAGGAGGACCAGACTTGTGGTCTGAAATTCACCAAACCCCAAACCTTCCCACCTTCTAGAGTCTTGCAGCCACATATGGAGGTAGAGCTTTGGTTGGGTGGCATAAGGACAGGAATGTAATGCTTCCCTGAGATTGGCTGAGGCCCACACAGTGAAAATTTTATTTAGGTGTTAGAGGCTTTGCTATGAAAATCTGAGAGTGGGAATAGGTGGAAGGAATCTCTTAACAATAAGAGTGTCTTCAGCTTTGTAACAGGATGCTAGGAAATAAAGACAAGCTCTATTTCTTTGGCTCTATGTGTACTCTTTGTCAAATAATAACAGCTTCCTCATGTTTTTTTAATTTTCCTTCCTTTCTTAAAAAGGAAAAACAATGACAACACTTTGTTGCCATCTACGCTTGGCTTCCTATGAAAATTTTCCATGCTGGAAAGAAACCCCTGGGCTATTGGTCATGAGGGTCATTATACTGCCCTCTCCCCATTCTTTGGTAAACAAGTTCAGTTAACAAACCTGGATAAGATGTAAAGTAGGTGGCACTATCCTTGCTGAACTTGAAAAGACTGATTTGTGTCTAAATCCTAGTTGGCCCCCAATCCTATTCCTCTGGCATTTGATTATAACCTTACATAGGACAATCCAATAGTTCAATTTTATTTCTATAATAGCAATAGGGAAAAACAGTGGTAAGGAGGAACTTCCAGAGTTTGAGATCCAGGATGGAACCTAAACTCTTCCCTTTCTGTGCAACCCTGGGAAAGCCCTCAAAGCTTTGTTTCCTCACCTTGAAAGTGGGAATTATGCCACCACCTACCTCATAGGACTGTGAGGATTAAATACATTCTTACATGTGAAGAGCCTGGGTCAGAAAATGTCTCCTCTTATTAGCTCATAATTCTTTAAACAGGGATTGCTGATGAGTTCATTCGAAGTAATTCAGTAACACCCTCCACAGCTCTGTTTCCTCCTATTCCATTCTGTACTCAGCTTTGGGGGAATCCTCTCGGAGGCCATGGCCCTCAGCTCTTGCTTCTAGTTCACACCCTGAAGTCCTCCCTTCCCACCAGGTGGGTGAGGCCAGCACTCCAGAACCTTGGACAGCTCTACTCCATAGCGATCCAGCCGGCTGCCCCAGGGAACAGGAGGGTCTTGGGAAATTTTCCAAAGGCTGCATTAGTGCAGTGATTTAGGAATGCCAGGGCTGCAGTCTCATTTCCAGCATGCATGCTGCCACTTGCATGCATGTTCAGATTCTTCAACATGACCAGCCCTTCTGGAAATTTCTAAGGAGCCTTTCAGAAATGCTCACAAGATTTACCAAATCTTAGGGCCTTTTCCTTCTTTTCTATGAACTCCAATTTTTTTTTTGAGCCCAAAAAGAACAGAAACACCACCCACATCTTCCTGAATCTGCTGATATTTAATTTGTTTGGCTTCAGTACAAGGATTAAACATTCTTGATTAACTTCAAGTGAAAGTAATAATGTATGAGCATGAGGAAATGTTTTACAAGACAAAGATTCAGGTATAAATTAAAAGAAACATAAAATAACGTTATTGCCTGTAGGTGATGTTAAGCACCATTCTAATCAGGATAAGCAGGTGGTTCAATTTATGAGGCAATTTAGCTTTTCACTCTCCAATGCAGAACACAACACACCATATGCAGTCACCTTCCAAACAGGCAAGGAAGAGATTAAGTCCTATTTTTACTTTATGATACTGAGTCACATAGTTCAATGCAAATCACATGGATGCCAAAGTAAGAACAATACCAGGTATTAAAATACCTTCTTTCCTTTGAGGAGCTCTTAAGATTTTGTAACTGTGTGAAATTCCTTCAGAGTGACTCCAGGAGAAGAGACACATGTCACCAGATGGGCATTTAGGATTGAGCATGTCTCATCTCTCTCCCCCACTTCTGTCATTAGGTCTGGAAGAGCCGTATTTGCAGCTTTTTGCATTTGATAATAGCCTCCAGATGCCTTCATTTTCTGGGCTACATTGTTTTTGAGGAAAAGAGGGTTTACTTTTGAAAAATGTTATTGACTAATTTAATAATGAGGGAAAGAAGAGGATAAATGTGGAACAGGAAAAGAGGAGAAGAGAGTAGTAGAGGTAGAGGGAGAGACAGGAGATGCCTAAACCTCTTTGACCTTGGTAAGTGTTTTCCATGCATTATCCTTATAAATGGGTTTGATGCCCACCTTCCACTGGTCAGAAACTTGAACAAAGGCCTTCAAGCCCTCTTTAAACATTTCCATTGCTGAAGACAGCAGCAATTCCATGGCTTGAACTAACTTGAAAGAACTTCAGACAAGAACATCAACGTGACACTCTGAAGGTAGGAGGGAGCCCCCCAGTAAAAAGGTTTGTGATTTTACCTAACAACGCTCACACCCACTCTGAGCCTCTACACCGTGGGGGAGTGTTAGTTGCCAAATTGTGTCTGGTTTAACCTCTTTCCAGCAGAGGTCGCTGTGGACACTGGGAGTGGATACTTGTGGGAACTGGACCAGGCAGCCTGGGTTAGATAGATGGTGGCTACATTGTGTGGTACCTGCTCTTTCTGCTGTTCTGCTGGCCATCATCTGGTCTCTCATCCTATGGGAAGTAGGTCTCTGTGAAGATTATCTCAAAGCTGCACAGTACCTTTGCTATACAAGCGCTGTGAGATCAGGGTAACTTATTGGGGAGGGCAGGTTTGGGAGGGCCATGCTCATCCTCTAGGGGTTTCACCTTGTAGTGTACGTCTGTGTTACCCTTGTTTCTTGTCTGAGTGTACCTAGTATTTCTAAGACACCACCTGTGACTGACCAGCAACATCAGTGCCATGCCCTTCCAGACATGGAGGCCAAAGCGACAAAAGTTGTCTTGCCACGTAGTCTTGCACCCACATCATAAGTGACTCTGTTGATGAGTCCCCTGCTAAGCCTCACTTGGAAGCACATGGTGGTGGTGAGGGGGCAGAATTCTGGTCTTTGGAGCAGCCTATTACAGTAGGATAAAGCTTCTGATAAAATGGGAAGGGCAGGGCACTGGTGAGTATGTTAGGGTCAGACCTGAGACCTCAGAAGGGCTGAAGAAGTCTCCACATACTTGTGAACTCCCCACTTACTGGGCCTTACGCAGGCCAGGCAGGCTAGGCACAAAGCAACCTGAAGCTGCCTTCACCCTGAGGGCATCTGCTCAGACCCTAGGCCATTGCTGTGGCTTGAGAGTTGAAGATGTGACTACCCTGCTCCCCACCCCCACAACATCCAAGTCCAGCAGTAAATGAGTAAGTGGTTCACCTACATACACACACACACACACACACACACAGCCAGAAACACAAGCTCTGGCCGTGTCACACACATGAAGACTGAAACACACATGGGTACATTCAACCGGTCACACATTCACACCCACACTCTGACCCACACCATCATCCATGCAAACCCTCACACATTTAAACACATCCCCACCCCAGAACCAAATTTGACCTAACATGGCTGATGGGGCGTGGGAGGGTCCAGTCAGGATGTCCCTCTGGATCCTGGTCCACTCATGCCCCGTGAACTCCAGGCCCCTTGCTCAAGGTGGAGCCCTCACCTGTCCCTGTCCTAGTGGTCACAGGTCACAGGGCCTGAACGCCCCCCGTACCGGCCCTCGAAGGGGTCCTGTTTACCATCGTGTGCACAGAATCCTGGGTGCCTGGCTGGCCTTAGGGTAGGGGGTATGGGAAAAGAGAAAGATGTGGGGCATAGTGCCCTGCCCCGGCTCAGCCGCCTCCTCCCTCGGGATTTTCCATCCCGGCTCGCGCTGGCCCGCTAGAAGCCCGTGCGCTTTGTCTCCCGCCCCGCTCCCAGCACGTTTCTGTGGAAGCTGCCCGCGCCGCGCCCGAAGCCCCCCCTCCGAGGCCGCGCCCCCCGCCCAGCCCGCGGCGCAGGCCTGCCAGTGCAGCGACCGCCGCTTTGTCCTCTCGAGGATGCCTGGGCCGAGCGCGAAAGCCCCGTGCCTGGGAACAGCCACCACGCGTCCTAGAAGCAGGTCCCCGAGCCTCGGTTTGGGGTGCGCCCTGCATCGGAGCGGAGCAGCCCCCAAAGATTCGCGGGCACGAGGTTGGGGGTAGCATTTACCTGGAGCTCTTGAGTGCTTGAGAGGAGATCCGCCCCGTCCCGCTCTGCACATGCCCATCTGAGGTTGGGCCCCAGCTGAGGTGCCAGAGGCTCAGTCCCCGGGGCGTGGTGGGCTAGTGAGGGTCGTCTCGACTTAGAGCCCCAGGCCTGGATCCAGGTAGGGAGGGCCTGGGAGATGAGGCCCGGGTGGGGAGAGATGGGGAGGGGTCCCTCGTCTCCTCTTACATCCCCCTACACCACCTCCCACACCCAGGCCACCCAACCCTAGGCGCGGGCCCAAGCGCGGGGGATTCCGAGTGTCAGTGCTTTCCTCCACCCGCGACTCCGAGCAGGATGGGGAGGGGTCTCCCAGCCTTTCCCTGCCACATCCCAATTCCACCCCTCACCAATAACCTAGGAGGGTCCAAGTGGAAGGGGTAAGAGTCCTCTGTCTCATCCACATCCTCGGTCCTCCTCTTTACAAAACCCTAGGGCCTGGGGAGGAGGGGGGATGGGGGGGCGAGTGTGGAGGAAGGGGCCTGGGGAAGGGTCTTCCCGGCATCCCAAGACGCCTTTCTTTAATAACCCTGGGAGGGTCTGGGCTGGGGATAGCGGTCCGCGATCTCATCCATCACCACCAGACTCCTTTGTAACCTCGAGCAGCCGAAGTGTTGCGGGGAGGGGTCCCCCTGCCTCCAGTCCCCTCATCCCACAACACCCCCTCCTCCCGTCCTCAGTAATTCGAGCAGTCCGGTCGCCAGGCACAGTGGGAAGGAGGGTCCAAGCCTCCTCGCTCTCCCAGGAGAGATTGGGGGTGGTGTCCCCCAGCCCTCGACCCTCATACTCAAAAGCCTTCTCCACGATAAAACAAAAACTAACCCAAACTGCTCCGACCTCCGGCGCCGGGCCACAGGAGGCCCCTAGTCAGTCTATGGCTGTCCAGGACCCACGGTCCTGAGAGCAGCGAGAACACGTCCCGTCAACTCCCCGAGCCCCTCACGCCTCGGTTCGCCCCCTCCCCAAGAAAACAAAAGCGAATTCAGCAGCACCGACCTCTGACGGCGGGCGGGAGGACGGTCAGCGCCCGGCAGCGCACCCTGCTCCTCCCGGCTCCTCAGCCCGGGCTCCCGGCCGCAGATCTGGCGGCGGCTGCAGCGGCGGCTGCTCTCGCGGCTCTCGGGTCCGGAGCCTCCCTCAGACTCAGCACCTGGAGCGGCGAACAGCTCCGCGCTTCATTCCTCTGACCCCGCCTCCTTCGCGCCGCCGTAGCCAATGGTGACCCGGACCCCGCCCAGGAGTCTGCCCATTGGGGGCGTCGTCCCCTCTCCCTCCGGCCCCGCCCGCTGGTTCCTGGGTCTCTCCTTCAAGACCACATCCCCCAGAGACCGGTGGAGTTTCACACAGCCTTCTGGGACTTATAGTTCTTTAAGGACGCGGAGTGGGCTCACGCCGCGGGCAGGCAAACAGAGAGGGACTGCATTTCCCAGGGTGCACTGAAGACACGAAGGCGCGGAGCAGGGCGGGAGGACCGTTTCCATAGCAAAGACGACCAGGCGAGGATGGCTGGCAGAGAAGTGGGGCAGGCCGCAGGACCCTCGAAGGATCGTGTGAGACCCCGGGCAGCCTCTTGGGAGGCCATTTCGAGGAGAAAACCTTGATTTCTGCTTCAGGACCCGGGGCCTCAGTTTTCCTATCTGAGAAGAAGGGCGAAGAGCTGTGCCCCCACCACACCCGTCGGTGATGGGGCAAACCGAGGGCAAGCCGCTTTGGTTCCTGCCCAGCAAAGGTGAGGGAGGACGGAGGAGACTCTCCCACCGCATTCAGAACTTTATTCCTTTATTTTTGTCTCAATCTTGTCATAGAGGAGCCTTTCACTTTTGGTCATCCCTTGGGCTACCAGGGCCTTCCCGCCTCCGTCTTCCCATCGCAGGTCCTGGCCTCCTTCACACCACTACCGGATACCGCAGCATCTCCCCTAACGCAGCAGATGGAGGGCGCTTCCCATGCCCCGGGACTTAAGCCCACTCTCCCCTTCGAGATCTGGACTCCACCTTTTTGCAACACTCTTAACTTCTTTGGAAGCTGGGAAGTCTCCTACTCCCTTAGGCCCCTCCACCCTGCCCTCAGCTAACTCCTCGGCAAGCCCCAACCTAGACACCGCCTGTTTTGTGAAGACATCTAGATGCTGGGCTCTCTGTTGAGTGCCCCACCCTGTGTTTGAGCAGCACCATCTACTTCCCCTGTTCTACTTGCATGTTTATGTACTCGTCTTCCTCATTATAAGATCCACAGGGGAGGGGCCATGTCTATACTATTCATACTTACAGTCCAGTGTCTAGTATCTGGCACGTAGTAGGCACTCACTAGCTATTTAGATATAAATATAGATATTTGTTGAATTGAAAATGAATTGGGCCGGGCGTGGTGGCTCACACCTGTAATCCCAGCACTTTGGAAGGCTGAGGCGGGCGGATCACCTAAGGCCAGGAGTTCAAGACCAGTCTGGCCAACATGGTGAAACCCTGACTCTACTAAAAATACGAAAATTAGTCAGGCATGGTGGCGCATTCCTGTAATCCCAGCTATTCAGGAGGCTGAGGCAGGAGAATCGCTTGAACCCCTGGAGGCAGAGGTTGCAGTGAGCTGAGATTGCACCACTGCACTCCAGCCTGGGCAACAGAGTGAGACCCTGTCTCAAAAAAAAAAAAAAAAAGAAAAAAGAAAGAAAGAAAGAATAAAATTTTAAAAAAGAAAATAAAGGAACCTCATTCACATACACCTCCAAAATTCTGATTTCCTAAAGTTGGGCATTTCTCATTGCTGGAAGTGTTCGATTAGAGGGATGCCGCCCCCTTGAAGAAATGTTTATTTCATTTGTACAGTGGGTTGGGATTTTACCTGAATGCTTTGAGTACCCTTTTAATCCTTTGATGCTAGAGACTGATAGACCCATGCCTATTATTGCTGTCAGTTCTCCCTGAAATGTCATCAGTTCTTCATGTTCCGCTATTTCTAGCTATTGGCCCTACTCCTTTCTGTGCCTAAATGCCCTACCTCCCACTCCTTTTCTGAGAAAGATCTGCCCTGTCAGTTATGAAGCAAAGACGTCCTAAGATTCCTGCTGTTTCTTTTATTTTCTTTTATTTTCTTTCTTTTCTTTTGATGGAGTTTTGCTCTTGTTGCCCAGGCTGGAGTGCAATGGTGTGATCTCAGCTCACTGCAGCCTCTGCCTCCCAGGCCCACCTCAGTCTCCCAAAGTGCTGACATTACAGACATGAGCTACCGTGCCTGGCCTCCTGCTCTTCTTTCTACCGTCTGCTCAGCATCTTAGGCCTCATTGCTAGGTAGCATCTTTCCTGAATATTTCTCCACTAAACATTCTGTTGTTGGCTAGATGGCCTAGTTAATCTACACATTTCATTTTATCACCTTCTCCAGATTTTTTTTGTGTATGTCAGCCGATACATTCTGGGGAGAATGCCTTAATATATGAGAATAATTAACTTGTGGCCAACAAGGAAATGACCAAGGGGACTTTTACTCTGAACCTAATTCAAACCAAAGAGAGAGAGCCTGAGAGAAAGCAGCTCTGTCATCCTTGAGTTAGTAACATCCAGGAAGGGAAGGCTAAGGTGGGGGAGTGAGTAAAACAGATGGCATTTAGGGAAGAACCAACAGGACTTTAAGAGGCATGGCAGAGGGGCTTTGATCCTGGCCAAACCATCAGGGAAGGCAACTGGAGCTGGGTGAACAGATGGGGCCTTATTACTGAAGAGAAAATGGTAAGGAGGCAGGGGGAAATGGGACGTGTGCTAAAGCAGAGTGCCTCGTTCAGTGGATGCAGTGACAGCAGAAGCTGTTGGAAAGGTGGATCAGGGGAGGACCATGCCACCAGGTGGGCATCAGCAGAGTATCACCCGAGTATTGCAGAGGGATACCAAAGAAGTCCACCTGGAGCCAGAGCTGAAACCCTTTGGAGGTCAGTTTACCCCTTCAGAAGTAGTGCACCACCATCCATCTACCACTGGAATCCAATTTCAGTTTTGGCAAATTGTTATAAATAGGAAAAAGTCAGGGTTCCACAATTCTGTCAGCACTCAGAGACTATAACAGCATCTGCCCAGCCAAGTAGAGTTAGGAAACCTGGATCCTAATCCTGACTTTGCCTCTGATTAGATGTGTGACCCTGGGCTGGAGCTGTTTCTTCAGTTGTAAAATGCTATTTATTGGTGTTAGGTAGCAGCTAATAAGGATGGAGGTGGGACTGGGTGCAGTGGCTCACACCTGTAATTTCAGCAGTTTGACAGGCCAAGGCAGGAGGATTGCTTGAGGCCAGGGATTTGAGACCAGCTTGGGCTGGTCTTTTTAAAAAAAAAAAGAAATTTTTTTTTAAGCGTAGAGGTAGGGAAATTCAAAGCTACTTACTAGCTGTGTGACCTTGCCTAAACTACCTTCTTGGATTTGCAGTCTGTTTATTTGAAAATGTCATAAGGGATAAATGAGATTCCTTATGTAAAGTACTTTATAAATATTAAGCACTTACCAAATGTTAGTCTGTTTTCACATTATTCTTGGATTACCAGAAATTGGTTTGACTATGAATAAACAGGGGATAATTTCTTGGGTAATCTGAGTTTGAATCCCCCTTCTCTCTCTTACTAATTGTATGACTTTGATTAGGTTATTTAATATTTAATTGTTCTGGGTCTCAGTTTTCTCATTTGTGAAATTAAAATGATGTGTTCTTCAGAATTGTGAGGGTTAAATGAGATGAAAGGCCTGACTCATATGAGAAAATGCTCAATATATTTGTTTTGTCATTTTTAAGGGGTGGTTTTAGGGCACAGAACCTAAAGGAATGAATGGAATTCTAAGTGCTTTGAAGCTAGAGCTGTGAAAGGTTCCAGGGGAACACTGTGCTGGCCTTCTCCCTTCTTCTTGGGGAAGAAAAGATCTCAGTGAAGTTCCATGGGTCTTCTCAGTAAGTAGAGGAGATTAACTAGAATGCTGAATCTCAGACACTGAGAGGTTAGACTGATTGACCAGGGCTGGATCCTGAAGAACTTAGTATTCTAGGCTGAGAATATAATTTTATTCTAAAGCTAATGAAGGTTTTTAAGGAGATGTGCATTTTGAAAAAGTCGAGGGGCTGTTTGGAGAACGGCCAGGAGAAGATGAGGCTGGGATGTGGATCGGGAACGTGCTGCGGTGATCCAGCATGGTGAGTGGAAAAGAGGGGGTAGATCTGAGAGATATTTTTTTATTTGTTTGTTTGTTTGTTTTTTAAGTATTAATAGTTCATCAAATTTCCCATCTTTTTAAAGTAGCTCATCAAAGAGATATTAAGAAGGTAAATATTCGAGGACTTTGTGAATGAGAGCTGAGGGCATGGAGGAAACTGGTAAAAGTCAAAGACGATGCTCAGGTGTCTGCCCCGGGTAACTAGGGGGATGGATGGGAGTGCTGTCCCCTGAGATGTGATACAGTAAAGGAGCAAGTTTAGGCAGGAAGAGGAGTAGGTAAGTTTGAATTGGGTATAGTATGTCCAAACAAGGTGTCTAGGAGGTGGTTCAGAGCTTATGAGAGGGATCTGGTTAAGGGATACTCATAAATTATCGAATTATCACTATATAGATCATAATTGAACCCATGGGAATGAATGAAATCCTTCAGTAGAGAGGGTCAAAGAAAAGAACAAAATTCCTTGGGAAATGCCAACATTTAGGGAACAAGTAGAGAAAGAGGAGCCCAGAGGAAAAGGTGAGACCAGTCAGAGAGACTGGAAGAAAATCATAGGGTGGGGTGCCACAGAAGCCACAGGGAGGAAGTGGGGTGGCGTGGTACCTTCAGATAAGCCAAGGTCTGAAAAAACTAATACCAAATTAGCAACAAAAAGGTCACTGGTGACCTGGGAGAGAGTGGGTGCAGGGGAGTAGCAGGGACAGAAGTCTCTGTGAATGGGAGTATATGTAGACAACTGGGGGGAATGGATTGCTTTGGAAGGGGAGCAGAGAGAAAACCAGAAGGAATATAGATTGAGGAACAATTTTGTTTTGAGTTGGGAGAAATTAGAACATCTAACGATAATAAACATGTAGTTTGCTAAGAATGATGGTTTCCAGCTGCATCCATGTCCCTACAAAGGACACAAACTCATCCTTTTTTATGGCTGCATAGTATTCCATGGTGTATATGTGCCACATTTTCTTAATCCAGTCTGTCACTGATGGACATTTGGGTTGATTCCAAGTCTTTGCTATTGTGAATAGTGCCGCAGTGAACATACGTGTGCATGTGTCTTTATAGCAGCATGATTTATAATCCTTTGGGTATATACCCAGTAATGGGATGGCTGGGTCATATGGTACATCTAGTTCTAGATCCTTGAGGAATCGGCATACTGTTTTCCATAATGGTTGAACTAGTTTACAATCCCACCAACAGTGTAAAAGTGTTCCTATTTCTCCACATCCTCTCCAGCACCTGTTGTTTCCTGACTTTTTAATGATTGCCATTCTAACTGGTGTGAGATGGTATCTCATTGTGGTTTTGATTTGCATTTCTCTGATGGTGAGTGATGATGAGCATATTTTCATGTGTCTGTTGGCTGTATGAATGTCTTCTTTTGAGAAATGTCTGTTCATATCCTTTGCCCACTTTTTGATGGGGTTGTTTGTTTTTTTCTTGTAAATTTGTTTGAGTTCTTTGTAGGTTCTGGATATTAGCCCTTTGTCAGATGAGTATATTGCAAAAATTTTCTCCCATTCTGTAGGTTCCCTGTTCACTCTGATGGTAGTTTCTTTTGCTGTGCAGAAGCTCTTTAGTTTAATTAGATCCCATTTGTCAATTTTGGCTTTTGCTGCCGTTGCTTTTGGTGTTTTAGACATGAAGTCTTTGCCCATACCTATGTCCTGAATGGTACTACCTAGGTTTTCTTCTAGGGTTTTTATGGTATTAGGTCTAACATTTAAGTCTCTAATCCATCTTGAATTAATAGGAGAACTACAAACCACTGCTCAGTGAAATAAAAGAGGACACAAACAAATGGAAGAACATACCATGCTCATGGATAGGAAGAATCAATATCGTGAAAATGGCCATACTGCCCAAGGTTATTTATAGATTCAATGCCATCCCCATCAAGCTACCAATGAGTTTCTTCACAGAATTGGAAAAAAACTGCTTTAAAGTTCATATGGAATTTTTGTATTTTTAGTAGAGACAGGGAATCACCATGTTGGCCAGGCTGGTCTCGAACTCCTGACCTCAGGTGATCCACCTGCCTCGCCTTCCCAAAGTGCTGAGATTACAGGCGTGAGCCACCACGTCTGGCCTCTCATACATTTTCACAGAAGTCTTGTGTCAAAATCAATACACATGATCAGTTTTATACATCCCTAAAAGGCAGACTATCAGAATAAAATTAACCAAACCAAGAAGTGACTCCAGATTTCATGGTGAAGTTGTATCAACCAAGTTCAACAGTAGTGATTCCTGTAATTTATGTTTTGGTATAGTTTGTAGATTTAAGTATGTGCATATTAACTAGAAAATGTGTTTCGGAAACAAATTTGACTATTTTTTGCAAATTTTATTTCTTAGCAACGATTTGTTTTCTCAGTTTAGAACATAAATTAGAGAACTTGTGTTGATTTATTTTTTTCCAAATGTAGAGCTTAGAGCTTAATTCATGCCTTTGAAATGCCACAAATTTGAAATGCAGCCATATTCCTCTCTGCATCCTTGAAAGGGATTACAAGGATTTTATTAGTTTTTCAAATAATCTTGCCAGCACATTTAGACTTCCCACAAGGGTCTCCTATCAATAATGCCGGATTGTGAGTGATGTTGCCAAAGTACTGTGCGTGGGATATTTAAGACAAGTCAAATAAGCAGCCAACTTTAGAATTTCCCAAGCAGGAGCTCAGTTTGCAATTACAGGACTTGGTATAGAATATGAAACGTGCATCTAAATGTTAATTAAGAAAAACAATCTCCGTAATGTCTAAAGAAAAAAGGACAAAATCAGTTAATTGCTTTGAGCAATCCCTATCTTTGAAAAAAAGAATGTTATATTAAAACATTTTCGTATGGTTGATATGTCTTTGTAATCTTGAAATAGGCCTGCATTCCAGCCCCTCGAAGTGGGGTTGGGGGCAGCTCAAAATATATTTTGTGAATCAGTTCATGAATGTTATGATAATCTGGCCAATGTTTAAAATTCTTCTTTTTTATCCTAAACTTTCATAAAATATTTTTACAAGAGGAGTGACTGTTTTAAAACCCAAGTCAGATCATGTCACACCTCTGCTCTTAGAGGCTTTTCTGTGTCATTGAGAGCAAACCCTAAAGTCCTTATGGTAGCCTATAGAGCATGAACTTTGACTCCTGTAGCCTCATTGACCCCTCCCGTAGACTCTCTGCTCCAGTACCTTAATCTTCTTTGATTGTATCAAACACTGTGGCCTCAGCACCTTTGTAGCCTTTGTACTTGCTGTTTTCTTCGCTTGGAAGCTCTTTCCCTAAATATGCTCATGGTCGTCCTATAAAATGGCACCCTTTTCTCTCTTGACACTTACTATCACCCTTGCCTGGTATTTTTTTTGTCAATAGCACTTATCACCATGTGACATATACATTCTCTCTCTCTCTCTTTCTTTTTTTTTTTTTTGTCTGTGTATACCCACTCCCAACTCTCCAGTGACCCAGTAGAATAAGCTCTCCATCAGGGTAGAGACTTTTGTCTATTTTGTTCACTGCTATACTCAGCATGTAGAACAGTATCTGGTACGTAATAAGTACTCAGCAAAATGCTTTGAATGAATAAGAATAACAGCACATCCTCCCTAATACATAAACCTAACTTTTCTTTTTTTCTTTTTTTTTTTTTTTGAGACAGAGTCTCCCTCTGTTGCCCAGGCTGGAGTGCAGCAGTCTATCTTGGCTCATGGCAACCTCCACCTCCTGGGTTCAAGCGGTTCTTGTGCAATCATAGCTCCCGAGGAGCTGGGACTACAGGTGCCCACCACCGCACCCAGCTAACTTTTGTATTTTCAGTAGAAACAGGTTTCACCGTTTGGGCCAGACTGCTCTCGAACTCCTGATATCAAGTGATCCACCCACCTTGACCTCCCAAAATGCTGGGATTACAGGCGTGAGCCACCAAGCCTGACCTATTTTTAATTTTTTAAGTTTTCCATATTATAGTCCACATCTAGGACATATGTGTATATAATCTTTCATATTCTGGAAATCATAGCTTAGGAATAATTTTTGGTTCTTTTAGAAAATATATAACATATAATAAGCATTTTCCTTTGCTTGGATTCATTTGTTCAGTTGTCCATTTATTCATTCAATAAATATTTAATGAAACGTTTCTATGTTCTAGACAGTGCTGGGACTATAGTGGTGAACAAGATGCAGGATTTGCCTTTCAGAAACAGTGGTTCTTTATAAACACCATTTGTAATGATGGCCCAGTATTCTATCATCTACCATACCACACTTAACTTCTCCCCTAGTTAGGACTTTTTGTCTATTAATAATAATGTAATGAATATCTTCAAGTTTATAGCAATTACCTTTTACAAATCATTCTTAAGGTGAGTTCCCAAGCAGTTTTTGGGTTGTAGGATTAAATATGGTTTTGGTTTTTTTTAATACCATCTGCCACATTGCTTTTATTTTTTTATTTTTTTGAGATGGAGTCTCGCTCTGTTGCCCAGGCTGGAGTGCAGTGGCATGATCTCAGCTCACGGCAGCCTCTGCCTCCTGGGTTTAAATGATTCTCCTTCCTCAGCCTCCTGAGCAACTGGGATTACAGGCGCGTGCCACCACTCCCGGCTAATTTTTGTATTTTTAGTAGAGATGGGGTTTCACCATGTTAGCCAGGCTGGTCTCAAACTCCTGACCTCAGGTGATCTGCCCACCTCAGCCTCCCAAAGTGCTGGGATTACAGGTGTGAGCCACCGCACGCTACATTGCTTTTAAAAACGGTAGTACCCATTTTACCTAAACACCAATATGAATGAATGTTTCAGCTTTATTGCAGCTTTACCAACATTAGGCATTACTTTCAGGTTTTACTAATGTAGAGTATAAAATGATCCTTCCTTTTATTTTTACGTGTAATTAATATCTAGTAAGGATGCACCTTTTTGCTTTTCTTTTTCTTTCTTTCTTTTTTTTTTTTTTTTTTGGTAATTGGTTAGTTCAGTAGGTCCCCAGGAGGCTCTTGGAGGGCCAATGTCCTGCCTTGTAGATGGTGCCCAATATTTAGCACACAGCGGAAGCTTATCATAGCATCTTAGAGTTGGAAGGGACTGCATTCATCATCTAGTTCAACTAAAATTTTGGACAGATGGCTTTCTGTCCTCTGCTTACACATCCCTGGTAATGAGGACCTTGCCACCTCATGGGACAGCCTGTCCAGTTTTTGACCTGCGCTTCAGGTGTTGAGCTGGCATTTTCCCCCTGTGACTTTCATTCTTTTTTTTTTTTTTTTTTTTTTGAGACGGAGTCTCACTCTGTCGCCCAGGCTGGAGTGCAGTGGCGCTATCTCTGCTCACTGCAATCTCTGCCTCCTAGGTTCAAGTGATTCTCCCGCCTCAGCCTCCCAAGTAGCTGGGATTACAGGCGTGCACCACCATGCCTGGCTAATTTTTGTATTTTTAGTAGAGACACGGTTTCACCATGTTGGCCAGGCTGGTCTCACACTTCTGACCTCAGGTCACCCACCTGCCTCAGCCTCCCAAAGTGCTGGCATTACAGGTGTGAGCCACTGTACCCAGCCTACCCCTGTGGCTTTCATGTGACCCAGTTCTGCCCTCAGGAACAGCAGGGCCCATGCACCAAGTGTTATAGAACTTCCTCCACCATAACTGCCTATCTCAGCAAATATGTGACCAGACCAGAATGTTCAACCCCAGGTGAAGTCTGGCAGGCCCAGAGGCCAGTACCCTGTCCTGGCCATAAGTCTTCACAGTGGCCAAGTCAGCAACCTTTCCAGCTGGGTTCATGTGAAGCTTATGGTAAGCTAAGATGCTGAGATCTTTATATGACCTGCAGCCAAACCTAGTTCCTCTTATCCTACACTCCCGCAGTGTGTATGTGTGTGTGTATATATATATATATATTTTTTTTTTTTTTTTTTGAAACCTGAAAGCAAGAGTTTGGTTTTCTCCCTGTTTTATTTCAACCTGCTTGTAGAGAAGCTGCCCTGGTCCCACTCCTCCTATCTGAAAAGGAAATAAGAATCATCCTGACAACTTCACGTGTAGGTGTGATGATTGACTGTGAGATGCAGGGTTAGATGTGTGTCACTCATTTTGGTTGCCTGATGTCTGAGCCTCCTTTCTGTGCTTGAGGAATTCCATGTGTCATGAGGTAGAGCCATATTCCTTTGCACCTAGGGCATGAGCACTGGTCTGAGACTCAGGCTTCTCTGGCCAGACAAACCATACCCACTATTGGCTCCCTTCATCAATTTTTAATTGGAAGCAAAGACAGCAAAGGGGCAGGGCTTGCTTAGCAGCACTTTTAGTGATTCAATGGGCATGATCTCAGTTACCAGTGACAAGAGTTTTATGGGCAGCATCCAGCATGGGGTTACCGTCTGTGGTGGGGGTCGGGGACAGTATTCCAGCCTCGGTGGTCACAATAATGTCTTCTTAGACTAGTGCTGAGTTGGGATTTGGGGCGTTGTTCCTGACTGTGTGCTTCCAAGCCTGGTTCTCCTAGCCTCCTAGAGATTTTATGAGCTACTCGCTATCTTTTTTTTCCTCTTTTTTCTTTTTTTTTTTCCTACTCACTATCTTTTAAATAAATTCCTTTGCTGTACATGACAGCCAAAGGTAGTTACTTTTGCTTGCAACTAAAAATCCTCAATATATACAGGATATGAAAAGTGCATTGAAAAGTGCTAAGCACCGCACGTGTAAAAGATATTGTTGTTTGAGATTTTCATTCTTAAGTTGTGGGGGTGAGGGCATTGGGAGGGGATATGCCTGAGCTCCGTATCTGCTGAGAGTTCAGACAAGTCTAGCATGCCCAGAGAGCTGGTCGGTGGGAGAGTGGGATAGAAAGAACTTGGGGACTGGACATTGGCTTGACAGTTAAAGGCTGGTCATTGATCCTAAAGCAGGTGTGAACAGAGCCACACCAGCTTGACGTAGGGATGGCAGAGACCAGAGGGCTTGCTGGGCACACATAAGCAGATTGACTGCCTGCCTCTCTGACCCTTGGACAATTACCAACTGTCAGGGCTGGGAAGTGGGGCTAGGATATAAGCAGGTCACCTGGGGATTTGTAGCTGCCTGTGGGGCATTCTCACAGGGGGTGGAAGAGGACACCTGCTTGGATTTGCCCTCTGCCCTTGGAACCCAGAAGCTGTCATGAGTGAGTTGGAATTCCATCCTTTGCTGCCCTCAGACTGACACCTGGGTCCATCAGCCCTGGGGCTGAGGCTGGCACTGTTGCTCTGTTCAGGAGAGTAATGGGCTCTCGGTAGCATTGTCACAATGCTGGGGTCTTCCTACCATGAAGATTTTCGCCAAGTCAGTCCTGCTGGAGAGTGTGTGTTTGGGCTGGGGGGTATTCCTCCCTTAGGGTGTTCCCTGATCCCAGTGTACACTGGACACTGGTATGGCCGGATGCCTGTCTTTGCCCAGTAGCCTGGCACACCTTCAAGGAGGCCTGAGATCACATGTGTCCAAAGCAGCCAGGGGTCATGTATTGGGGTTGGACTATAGTCGTATCAGAAATATGATAGCATCATTCAGAGGGATCCTCATATAGAGAACTGTAGGTTCTGTTTGGTTTTTGTGACTGATTGGTTTTTGTTATGTTAAGATCACAACTACAGATTTTAATTTTCTTGCCAAATATGACTATAATATTGTTTTGATACCAATTAAAATAAAATCCATTACAAAATCAACATAGAGTGTACGTTCTTAAGCATCATCTGATCTAGACAGCTTTCAATGCCTAAGTTACTTTGTGTCAGGCAGTGCTCCAACATTTTACATGCTTTCTATTATTTAATCTTAGCCACAACACTATGAACTAGGTACTATTATATAAGAATTCCCCGTTTTACAGCCAAGGAAACGGATGCCCAGAGGGTTACAGGACTAGCCCAAGGTCACATAGCCATGAAATGTCTGTTTACCCACCCCCAGAGACTGAGAACTGCCCTTCCATCAGCCCATTCCACTGGGGGGAGGCTCTAGTTTTTGAAATGCTTTTCCTCACATGGAACTGAACTTTGCTTCTCCCTGTCAGTCCCACTCCTGTTTCTGCTTATGCTAGTAGCCCATCATGGCGGCTCCTGGTCTCCCATTCTTCTGGCTCAGTTCTCTACCCCATTTGTTCCCGGGGGCACTTCAAGTTCTTCCTCTAGGAACCTCTGAACCATTTTGTATCAGCTAAGTTCTTAGAAGAATCACTGCAGGTAGCTCTCCAGTTCTTTGTTTACTTTGACTCCAAAGGTTCTGGTATTCAGTTTGTCTTACTCCTGGCAGGGGCATGGCAAGAAATCATAAACATGACCACAAACTTTAGAAGCGGATTGGTAGAACGTTCTCTTTCCCCAAGAAAAATGGCAAGAAAACAAAACAGCAGAAATAGCACTACTACTACACTAAGAATTGTATTACTGAACAGGAATATTCTGTCTGCTCCTCAGACTAGAATGAAAGCTTCCTGAGAGCAGGTTTTGCTAATTTTGGTTACTTCTGAGTTCCCAGTGCCTAGAATGGTGCCTGGAGAACAGTAAATATTGAACTATTTGTTGAATGCGTTAACAGTACAATTCCACATCTGGTGCTACTTTCTTGTGTTATTAAATTGTTTGGGGGGAATAATGTGCTCTCCCAAGTCCAATGCTTTGAATTTTGTTTTCCCTTATCTTACTAGCAATTTTTCTAATTTTTGTGTGATTTTGACTCATAAGAAGATAGCCTTAACAATACGTAAAGTACAGTGAATAAATAACTCTGCCTCTGCAGCAATCTTTTTTTTTTTTTTTTTTTTTTTTTTTTTTTTTTTTTTTGAGACAGAGTTTTCCTCTTGCTGCCCAGGCTGGAGTGCAATGGTGCGATCTCATCTCACTGCAACCTCTCCCTCCCCGGTTCAAGTGATTCTGTTGTCTCAGCCTCCTGACAAGCTGGGATTACAGGTGTGCACCACCACGCCTGGCTAGTTTTTGTATTTTTAGTAGAGACGGGGTTTCATCATATTGGTCAGACTGGTCTTGATCTCCTAACCTCAGGTGATCCACCTGCCTTGGCCTCCCAAAGTGCTGGGACTACAGGTGTGAGCCACTGCGCCCAGGCTCTCTAAAGTAATTTCATCTGATTGTGTAACACTAAGTATAAATCTGAATTTGATTCAGCCTGATAAAGAACAATATGCATGAGGTATTGGCTTTCTAGCCTTGTATCCTATGGAAAGACATTCTGACTTTCTGCTTTGAATTTCTAATTTGAATGCAGAATGTAAAATCATTAAGAAACAGCTAGGCAAGAGGAACTTCGTCTTTATACTTTTTTTTTCTTTTCTTTTCTTTCTTTTTTTTTTTTTTGAGACAGAATCTCATTCTGTCACTCAGGTTGCAGGGCAGTGATGTGATCTGAGTTCACTGCAAACTCTGCCTCCCAAGTTCAAGTGATTCTCCTGCCTCAGCCTCCCGAGTAGCTGGGATTACAGGCCTGTGCCACCACGCCCAGCTAATTTTTGTATTTTTAGTAGAAATGGGGTTTCATCATGTTGGCCAGGCTGGTCTCAAAGTCCTGACCACAGATGATCCACCTACCTTGGCCTCCCAAAGTGCTGGGATTACATGTGTGAGCCACCACGTCTGGCCCAGAATATTCATCTTAATATCAAAATAATTATTTTCAAGAAAAATCTTTAAGTGAAGTTGATGTCCAGGGTGATCAGTGCACAGAGACTTTATGAAAATGTTGGTTGAATGAATGTTGTTCACCCCCATCTCCAGGATGCCCTTGCTCAGGTCCTAGCAGGTCTGAAAAGGCATAGTGAGCCCGCTAGGCTGAGAGGTAAATACATTAATATTCAGTGGGCCCCACCTATATACCAGGTAAGGTGCCAGGTGTTACCTACATAGCCTCAGTTTAATCTTTATACCCTACAAGGGTGCTTATTTTATAAGCAAGAAATGGGAGAATCATAGAAATTAGGGAACTTTCTTAAGGTCTGGAATAGGATAGAACCAAGATAGGAATCCTTCCTGATCTGTCTGAGGCTCTGCTCTCTTTATATACCATGTAGCCCCCTGAGGCCAGTTCACTCACAATTTTCTTAGAGACTGCGTGGGGAATATGACCCACTTCTGTGTCCTGGGGACATGAAAGAAACTTCTCATGTCTGTCTTCCTTATTGAAGGCTGAAAGGGCAAGGTTTGTAGGACTCGATGGTGGGCACAGGAAGGCAGTATCTTGGAGGGTCTGGAGCAGCTCCTCATTCCCCAAGTGGGCCAAGCAGGCAGAGGAAGAGGAATGAACGCTGGTGAGCAAGAGTAGGTTGTCCCTCCAAAACTCATGTTGAAACTTAATCTCCAATGTAGCAATATTAAGAGGTGGAGGCTTTAAGGATGATTGGGTCATGAGGGCTCTGGATTAATGGGTTAACAGATTAATGGATTAATGTTATAAAAGCCAGTTTGGCTCTCAGTGCACCCCTCTTGCCCTGTGATGCCTTCTGCCATGTTATGACACAGCACAAGGCCCTCACCAGAAGGTGACCAGATGTGGCTTCCTGTTCTTGGACTTCCCAGCCTCCAGAACTGTAAGAAATACATTCTTTTCTTTATAAGTTACCCAGGTATTCAGGTATTCTTTCAGGTATTCAGTTATAGCAATAGAAAATGGGACTAAGACAGAGACCTGTCCCCATCTCAGGCAGGAAGTTTTCTGCATAGAGGCTGGAGATTAAGCCAGTGGACTGGAACCTCAAGTGAAGCTGGAATTGGGGCTGAGATTGCCCTGATTGTCCTCTGCCTTGCAAGTCAGGAAATCAGCCTGTCCTCTTTGAGCCTTGGCCTCCAGCACTGCCTGGATGATGGAGTCAGCCTAGATACACACCAGCTGTGCATCTTAAGCTCCTAGGCACATGCAGACCTCCACCTAGTTGGCCCAGCAAATCAGGGGTGATGAGCTCAGCTCCTACCCTGAAAACCAGAGCTTTGGAAGGTGCCTTCATTACTCCCTACCTTACCATTAAAGTGCCTACCCCCATCACGGTCTGGTGGAGCTGAAGCTCTCTCCCTTCTACTGCCACCCATGCCTCTTCCTGGAGCTCCCTCAGCCCCCTTTTCCCTGAATCTCTTGGGCAATGAGTTTCTTCATCTGTTGAGTAAGGAGTGGATAGAGGTGGGGGCTGCATCATCCTCATTCCTGCAAGTCTCAAATCTCATCTTTCTTGCCCATTTGTGGACCAGATTCTCCTGGAGGACTCACAGCTCATTGAAACCTCTTAAGATCCCTATCCTCAAATTTTCAAGCTGTCCAGTTCCCAGGACCTTGTGAGGCCAAATCTGAGGTCCTGTCTGCAGTTTGCATGCCCCCTCTGGCCTGGCTTTCCCATGGCCTCTGTCTTGGCCCTTTTCTGGCCCAAACTCCAGTTTGCTTCTGGAGAACTTTCCAACCCTTCTCCCCCAGCAGGCCTTGCAGCTAGGCATGTAGGCATAAAGTGTAATGTTGTCCCTCCCAAGCCCAAGTAGACCGTGACTTTTCATTGTATAAGGGGTACGTGACTTTTTGTCCCCAAACAGTGTTTTCCGGGCTGCAGGACCCTAAGGTACACTGGTCTTGAGACATGTCTGCTGATTTGACCCCAATCTGCAGTGCCACAACTATGCCCACCTTGGTTCTGTTCTTCCTCACTGCTGCCCACTCATAGTGCAGCCCTGTGGGCTGAGCAGCTGCTGGTTTAGATGTTCTTCACTGACCTTTGTCCAATTCTTGTCCCAGAAACTTCAGGGGAAACTGGACACCCATACTGTTACTGCTGGGGCACCTTGGCATGCTGTGTGAGGAAAGGGATGGCCTTACCATATTACTACAGGATAACAACCATTTAGTATGGTTGTTGATATTTTCACTTGTTTTATCTTTCAAACTTTGCTCTTAGTCTGTTTATGGTTCAAGTTCAAGTTTCACTAGCTCCACTCAGCCATAAGTTGAGTGACCCTGGTTGAGGGAGCCACCATGGCTTTGTCAAACTCTCCAAAAACACAAAATTATAAGGTTCCAGATTATTCACAGATGTCCAGGAGTGGTTGTTAGCTTGGCAATTCAGTGACAGCATTGCAGTCCCTGAAGCAGATGTGGCCACTTCACCTTCCAAAGGGAGCCCACGATGTCTGTCTCTGTCTTATGCTATCCTCACAGCACCCTCAACTCTTGCTTCCAACACCCCTTACTTAGGGCACAGAGCAGGTGGGTGGGTGGGGGGAACTTCAGCTCTGGAGAGCTGGATTCCTTAAAGCAATTATAAATGGTTGCAAAAAGTAAATATGGTGTGAATTCATTATATACAGGCTTACCAAAGGAGCTAGAAGATGTGTTTCTCAGTGTTAACTAACAGTGGTCATTTCTGAGAAGTAATACACGCATCCTTCATTTCTTCTTTTGCTTCTTTGCTTTTTTTTTCTTTTGAGATGGAGTCTTGCTCTGTCACCGAGGCTGGCATGCAGTGCATGATCTCGGCTCACTGAAACCTTTGCCTCCCAGGTTCAAGCGATTCTCCTGCCTCAGCCTCCCAAGTAGCTGGGATTACAGACACCTGCCACCACACCCAGCTAATTTTTGTATTTTTAGTAGAGACTGGGTTTCACCATGTTGGCCAGGCTGATCTTAAACTCCTGACTTCAAGTGATCCACCTGTCTCAACCTCTCAAAGGGCTGGGATTACAGACATGAGCCACTGCGCCCGGCCACTTCTCTGCTTTTAATTTTTTTTGTCATGAATACGCATTTCTTTCCTTTTCGTTTTTTTTAGAGACAGGGTCTCACTGTCACCCAGGCTGGAGTGCAGTGGCATGAACATGGCTCAGTGTAGCTTCAACCTCCTGGGCTCAAGCAATCCTCTCACCTCAGCCTCCTGAGTAGCTGGGACTACAGGCACACACCACCAAGCCTGGCTAACTTCAAAATATTTTGTTGAGACAGGATCTCACTATGTTGCCCAGGCTGGTCTCAAACTCCTGGCTTCAAGAGATCCTCCTGCTTTCAGCTCCCAAAGTGCTGGGATTGTAGGTATGAGCCACCGCACCTGGCCAAAATTCTGCTTTTCTAGTAAGAAAAAAATAAAGGAGGCCGGGCACGGTGGCTCAAGCCTGTAATCCCAGCACTTTGGGAGGCCGAGACGGGTAGATCACGAGGTCAGGAGATCGAGACCATCCTGGCTAACACGGTGAAACCCCGTCTCTACTAAAAAAATACAAAAAACTAGCCGGGCGAGGTGGCAGGCGCCTGTAGTCCCAGCTACTCGGGAGGCTGAGGCAGGAGAATGGCATGAACCTGGGAGGCGGAGCTTGCAGTGAGCTGAGATCCGGCCACTGCACTCCAGCCTGGGCGACAGAGCGAGACTCTGTCTCAAAAAATATAATAAATAAATAAAAATAAATAAAGGAAACTGTAAACAGATCCTATCATTGGATATTTAAATAATTCTTTTTATAAGTATAAACAGTGCCAAGTAGAAATAATTGGCTAAAAATGACTTAAAAGTGGCCAGGCGCGGTGGCTCAGGCCTGTAATCCCAGCACTTTGGGAGGCCGAGACGGGAGGATCACGAGGTCAGGAGATCGAGACCATACTGGCTAATATGGTGAAACCCCGTCTCTACTAAAAAATACAAAAAAAAAAACTAGCCGGGCGAAGTGGCGGGCGCCTGTAGTCCCAGCTACTCAGGAGGCTGAGGCAGGAGAATGGCGTAAACCCGGGAGGCGGAGCTTGCAGTGAGCTGAGATCAGGCCACTGCACTCCAGCCTGGGCGACAGAGCTAGACTCCGTCTCGGAAAAAAAAATAAAAATAAAAAAAAATAAAAATGACTTAAAAGTTATAAAACACACAAACTAAAAATAGACCCATAAACAAAATTCTGAAAAACTGAAAATTCCTTAAAGGTGTTTACCAGGGTTAGAAAACTGCTGGTGTCCAGCAGCATGTTCCCTATTCAAAAAGCAGTGGCAAGGCTGGGCGTGGTGTCTCATGCCTGTAATCCAAGCACTTTGGGAGGCCAAAGTGAGTGGATCATCTGAGGTCAGGAGTTTGAGACCAGTCTGGACAGTATGGTGAAACCCCATCTCTACCAAAAATACAAAATTAGCTGGGTATGGTGGCAGGTGCCTGTAGTCCCAGCTACTTGGGAGGCTGAGACAGGAGAATTGCTTGAACCCAGGAGGCTGAGGCTGCAGTGAGCCGAGATCGCGCCACTGCACTCCAGTCTGGGTGACAGAGCCAGACCCCGCCTCAAAAAAAAAAAAAAAAAAAAAAAAAAAGCAGTCGCTGGACATAATAGTTTTCAATCCAGTCAATTTTTCAGTAAGTCAATAGGTTAACCGAAATGCCACATTTGAGGAACTTATAAACTTTTCTTCTTAAGCACCTGCAGCAGCAGTTGCCTGCAGGGGCTGGGGTGGAAGTAGATAAGAATCTCATTCCGCTATGACTGACCTCTGGGTTTGTAGGGCAGACCTGATGCTATACCAAGAGCTGAAGATTGGCAAGGCCGCGTGCCGATAGAAGGCACTTGACCCTGGTCAGTGACTCAGAGCAAGGTGGGGTGCAGGTTGCTACTTCAATGTTGAAAACATCAACTCCAGCCATTCTAAATGCTTTTCTATTTAACGTTTTTAAAGTTGTAACAGATAGTGATCTCTGTTAGAAAAGAGAACTGGCAAAGTCTCTTTTGTTTGTCAACCCCAGCTGTCCCTGAGCTGCTGTTGTCTAACCAGAGCTCTCAGTGGCCATAAGCCCCATGTCCAGCTGTACTTTCCCTGCCTACCCCAGTCAGGACTAATCCAGTCTTCCAGCTTCTCTGCGGGGCTTCGGGGCTGTGAAGTTCTACTGGGACAGAAGAAAATTAGCACCAGTACAGAGACATGGTTTCCAACTCAGCCAGCTCTTTGCTGGTCCTTTTAATTACACCTAATACACCTTAGGCTAGACTCTAATTCCATTCCCCCATGATGGCTGTTTCCTGTGTGTCCAACTCTCCTCAAATTGTTCACCCCACTCCTATCTCTGTCTCCAGTGACCTTAACGTCTCCTTCCCTGGGAGAGTGAAGCACATCAGGTTCACTGCTCTTTTCTTTGCTTCTAACATGATCCACATGGTATTTCCAAGACCAGTCTTCCCTCAAGCTCTCCCTCCCACACTCTCTGGCCTCCCCCAGGATGCAGTTCAATAAATTCCCCCTCTTTCTCTGATTCTCTAATCCTTCCCTTGTGTGGTTCCTTTCCTTCACCCCACAAGCATAATTCTTTCTCATTCTGGAAAACCTTTACCTTCTCTCTCCTCAGAGTTCCCACACTGCCCTTCACAAACTTCTTGAAAGGAGCCCGAATTTTGTGCCTCTATTTCCTCAGCTTCTTTTACTACCCACTAAGTCTGGATTCCATCCCCATCAGTCTACTGAAACTGTCCCCACTAAGGTTACCAGTGACTTCTTGTTGGATTATTAAATGACATATTTTTGATCTTCTCCTGAATTGACCTACCTCCTGATATTTGACCAGTTTCTGCAACTCCTTCTTAAAATTCTTATAATTTTATTAGCATTTCTGTTTCCTGATGCTTTCTAGCTGCCTCCTCTGACCTCTTGTCATCAGACCCATCCTAAATACCATTGTGCTTTGAATTTAGGCCTGACCCTGCTGCTCAGCCTTCCTGCCCATCAGCTTCCTTCCGTTAGCTGTTTAGTGAGAGGAGGTATGAGTGTGACCCATAGCTGCTCAGCAGAGCTCTGCAGAATGAAACCACTGGTCTCTCTGATTGCCTACAGAGCACATAGCCTTGACTCAAAGGAACAGATTTCTAATGGTGGAAACTCAGGCATTGGGCCCTCGGTGGACTGGATGTAGGTAGGTCTTGTAGATGACTCCCATATTACCCCACAGGAGGCCAGGCCTTTCCCTGCTCCAAGACTCAGCCAACTTGGGGGACATAGAACTGTGGCCTGTAAAGGCTGGGTGCCCACAGGTCTGCTCCATATTACATTCCAGAGTCTTCCATGCTGACACATGGAGCTCTGATTGATTTGTCTTCATAGCTCTATGGTTTCCTGCTGCATGGATATGCTCCCATCTCCATTCTCTTGATGAACATTAAGATTATTTCCAGTTTTGAGGTATTTCCCATACTGCTGCCATAACACTCTCATGCTGGTCTCCTCTCGCACACATGCAGGGATTTCTCCAGGGTCTATGTGCATCTTGAATTTTACTGGTTAATGCCATGTTGCTCCCAAAGGCTGTACATTCCTACTGACATGCAACATCGTCCCCAACATTCTAGCCAAAGGAAAAGGCACAAGCCCTGCCTGCCTCAATTCAGATACCTACTTCCTTTTCTTTGCTACCAGGTTGCTAGGTGATGGTTGAACCTTCCACATGACTATATGGAAAAGATACCAGACTCCCTATGCCTGGTTCCACCCTCACTTGGGCCCTCAGTGCTGTTTATCAGCCTTCTTGCTTGAGCCCTGCTGGGAGAAGTCCCCATACCCTACAGTGAGGCTATTTCTACTTTTTCTAGGATTGGCACTTTCTCTCTAAGTGCCTGCTTCCACGGCCAGCTACATAATATGTGGAACCCAGTGCCAATGAAAATGTAACGCCCCTTGTTCACGAAGCAGGAAAAAGCTTTTTCCTTTTCCCCCAGTCTCTCTCTACTTGTATGGTGGTTTTTTGTTTTTGTTTTTGTTTTTCTTTAATTTGCTATTTAATGCTGCTCTTCCTCGGGCACAAGAGATCCTTACAGCTCAAGTGCAGATCCTCTCAGTGCCTGAGGCTCTGCCCTCTGCTGAGCAGCCACTGGTCACATTCACACCTCCTCTCACTAAAAAGCTCACAGAGGGAAGCTGATGGGCAGGAAGGCTGAGAAGCATCACTTCACACAGACGCCCAACCCTGATCCTTCCCGTATCTGTACCCAGACCCATGCCAGGATGGGTGCAGTCACTGGGTGGAGGGGCAGGTGGCCCAGAACTTGTCCCAGGGAGGTGGGGAGGTGGAGGGAGGTAGGACCTCAAGTGAATGGAGGCTCCCAGCTCCTGGCACGTGAATTTTACTAGTTAATACCAAGTTGCTGCTAAAGGCTGTACATTCGTACCAGCATGCAACGTATTTCTAACCAAAGGAAAAGGCGTAAGTCACACCTGCCTCAATTCAGATACCTACTTCCTTTTCTTTGCTAGGTGTTGTCCCATCAGATATCACTTAGAAAACACAAACTCAATGGTAGAATTATTAAGGATTTCGAGATAGTGACTGAAGAGCATTAAACTTCAAGCTCAGGGTCCTGTGCAGCTGCCTGATTCACTCCTCAGACCCGGTGCCCAAGACCCCCCTCTCCTGTCATAGCCTGGATTCACTGGAGGCCCTGGTGCGTGTGTATTGAGTTTCACTGGCACAGATGTCATGGTTTCTGCAAAAAGATCCCCAAATAATTGTTTGTGTCTATTTGGAGTTTGTATTTGTCCCTTTCTCCTCAGTGGCCTCAGCCACTTAACCTAATTCTTCTCTTTGTTTCTGTAGTGTAATAATAGTTTTGTTCGTGATGGTTACAGTCATGTCACTAAGGCTTCGGGTACCAAAATAATGTTTAAAACGATTTGATGGAAAAGTACAGAAATCCCACTACAGACTAAGCTGGCTAAAGCTCTGTTTCGCTGATCCATTGTGTGGCTCCTTGTCTAATGTAGTGAAACATGAAGTGAACGTGATAACCACTAGTAAAAGTAAAGGTGATTTTTGACTAATGAAACTATATTCCAATCAAAATAATAATGTCATATTAAGAAACAGTGTAAAGTTACTTTCAAAATATTTCCAGATTTGTTTTTAAAACTATAAGACTATTTTCTCAACAAATATTATCGAGAATAGAAAAATCAATTTCACATTGTTTCATATGAGTAGAAGGCAATCTCTTCTTAACATGAACTGAAATTGGCTTTGTGTCAGAATGAAAAATTTGAAAATAACTCCAGGATTTCCTGAGATTCAGCAGCTAAAGATTTTGTAAGAGAAATCCTGTTAATATGTGTATAAATATTCTTGCTGTTTTAAAATCAATATTTGCCCAAAGAACGGCATTTCTAAAAATAAATTTGGTTTGTTTTGTTTTCTTTTTCTTTTCTTCATCTTTTAAAGTAATTGGGGTTGACATAGGGTTTTTTTTTTTTTTTCTATTCCTAGCCACTAAAACTTTCCAAAATGCTACGTTCTGTGCTGTTAGTGGTAGCGTTTGCAGAAAAAATAATAGATTGTAAAGGAAGCAAAACGGAACACCCACGTTTTTGTTATTCGAAATGCAGCTACACGTGTTTACAGTTCTGAACCATTTCCTCTGACAGCCTGGGGAGACAGACTTCTAATTTGTGTTTTGATAAACTGAGAGAGACAGAGCAGCTGTTGGCCTTGCTTGGAGGTGGAGTGATGGTGTGGTCAGAAGGGAAGCCTGGAAGTTACACTCACAGGGTGTGTGTTATGTGACCTTTGTTTAATACACATTCTTATTTTATCCTCACAACCATGCCACTTGGCACGTGGGGAAGCTGAGGTGCAGGGCAGGGTAGTCACTTGGCCAATGCCACAAGTGGAGAAGCTGCAGGGCCCGTCCAGCTGACACCACTCTGTCCCTCTCGAGAACAGCAGGGAATTGGGTGCTACTGAGCCCTGTGGTCTAGGGGAGGAAGCTGCGTGTTCTCTGAGGTCATGTATGCCTCTAGTCTGGTTCTCCTTTCTTTGTTCTCCTTTCAGTTGTCCTTGGTCACTCCACTTGATCACGTGGAGAGAACTGGCAGTTTTTGGAGGCAGTCCCTGAGTGCTCTGTGTGGGCTGAGGCTCCCCCAGCTGCAGAGCTTTAGGGGAAGTTCAGTTTATCTGATGGAAGAAGGTGAATGGCCCTGACAGCCTGTCCCCAGAGCTCAGCCCTCAGGGAGTGAGCGGTATTCAGTGGGTGAGGCTCCCCCATGCAACCTGACAAGAGCTGCGAGTGTCCTGCTGATCAGGAACCTGAGGCCAGGGAGAAGTGATCTGCCCAGGACCCCACAGCAGACTGTGTGGCAGAGTGTGGCTCCCGCACTGGGCTTCTGGCAGCCTTTGCTCCGGTCAGCATGGGCCATGCAGCTGCAAATGGTTGTAGATGCCACTTGTAGGACTGCTGGGTGTTGGTATCTTGGCGTCATTCTCATTTGTTAGGAGCCTTGGAGCCACATTTTCCTTGGGAATTGATTATATGTTTCCCCAAACTAAATTCACTCACTGATATTTGAGATCTTGGGATCTTGAGTATTTGTCTCATGTCTCACCCCAACTTTGTTCTAGATTTGGGGTGAATAGGTGGGACAGTTCACCTGAAATTCCTTAGAACAAGACTTACTAACTATGTCTCTCTGGCCTGTAGGAGCTAAGGGACTTTCTGAAGACCCCAGGGCTGACATGCCCTGGGGATGATCCTGTCCAGCCAGGGCTACAAGGCGAGCTCCCACGGTCACTGTGGCTCTTCACCCTGCCAGCCTCTTCCACCTCTCTGGCTTGTGTGGCCCCGACCCTTCAGGGATCAGCAGCATTTCTGAGATGCCGAGGGACAGGAAGACAGTAAGCCCAGGTGAGAAAGATGCCGATTTGACAGTTGTCCCCAGCCACTTGCCTAGTTCCCTGCAGTCTTTCAGATTCCTGGCCCCAACCTCAGCTTAGACACTCTCGACACCTCTCATTCAGCTCCTGGGGTCTCCAGGAGGCTCCCCAGCCCCCAGCCTTGATTGCCCTCAGAACTCTGTCTCTTGAATCTGGAGCCAAACCTACTTCTAGTTCATGCCTGCCCAGCAGACCTGGGGCGCCTCCAGACCCAGCTCCTGAGTGGTCCCTGGTTTCTTATCGAAGTGTCAACCTTCTGATTTCTTGCATTTGGCCCTCTTCTCTAGAGCCACATACTCCTTGTTCCTGTCTGGACCATCCCACATCAAGTGGGGTCGAGGCCCGAGAGCAATGACTCTCACCTGTAATCCCAGCACTTAGGGAAGCTGAGGTGGGAGGATTGCTTGAGCCCAGGAGGTGGAGGCTGTAGTGAGCTATGGATCACTTGAGCTGAGTGATGGATCACTCGGCTGAGGCAGATGGATCGCTTGAGCTCAGGAGTTCGAGACCAGTCTGGGCAACATAGCAAAACCCTGTCTCTGCTAAAAATACAAAAATTAGCCGAGCATGGTGCACGCCTGTAGTCCCAGCTACTTGAGAGACTGAGGTGGGAGAATCGCTTGAAACCAGGGGTTGAAATCATGCCACTGCACTCCAGCCTGGGGCACAGAGCGAGACTCTGTCTCAAAAATAATAATAAAAATAATAATTTAAAAAGTGGGATCATGGAAAGCCTTGTCAGGAACCACCAGTGAACCTCATACTTTGTCAGGTAGGTGTGGGGTGAGGCCAGACTTGGGTCAGGTGGGACCCCAATAGACAGAAGACGGGAGAGACAGCTGGACATGGGGCTACCCCAGAGCCAAGCCAAGGAAGCCCAACCCTGATGTGGGGTCCACAGCAGGGACACAGGTAACACAGTCAAGAAGGCTGAAGCCTATGAAGGGTGGCTAGGAGGGAGGTGGTGAATGAAAAGCAGAAACCAGAAGCCAACTGGAGCAGCTGAGGGGCTCTGGCTTCCGAGCATCTCAGATGGGGACTTGTGGGAAGGTAGCGTGGAGCCATAGTTCTGACTAGGGTCTGCCCCCTGGGCTGTGATGCACAGCATGGCCCCATCCTTAGCTGTCACCTCTATGCCCACTAGGGTTGCTCCTCCTCTGCCACCTATCAGGCCACCTTCTGAATCTTTCCACTCACTTGTACACTCTTGCTCTTCCCTGCAAGCCCAGCCTTTGCTCCCAGCCCAGGCTGCTGCACCTCTGGCCCCAGGCTGCTATAGGAGCTGCCCTTTTAGAAGAAGCTCTGATGTGACCTGCGACTTGGTTCAGGCCCTCTTGAAGCTTGGCCAGCCTTGGCTGCTTTCTGATACCGGCCAGAATTCACACACATGTCCCTGTTTGGTTTTGGCCAAGGTCTCAGTGGCTTCAGTTGAGAATGTCTGGCCCTGCCCTGTCCTATCCTGAGTTCTCTCTCCCTTCACTAAGAGATGGAGTTCTGCAGTTCTACCTGGGCCACTTTTGGCACCCAATCTGGCCAGCCCTGCTCTTGCTTCATGATATCTCAGGGCTGATGCCACAGAGATGAAGCTGTGAAAACTTGAGGGCAAGGGCTTGTCCTTGTTTACCACTGAGTCCACAGTGTCAGCACTTAGTGGGCACACCATAACTATTTGAATAGGGGCCTGAGCTCCCATCAAGGAGGTGGGTGGTCTCAGGGTCAGAACCGTGATTCCCCTCCACCTGGTGCCACTTAGATGCACACACCATTGTGGGATTCACAGCTTGCCTCAGGGCTCCAAGGATCGGTCTTAGATCTCAGATGCCTATGTCCTCCTCCATCTGACTCTGCAGTTAGTCTTAGTGCCCTGCTCATTTTCACACCCTTGTGTCCCCAGTTGCAGTGGCCAGGAGAGCTCTTCTGTTAAGATACAAGTGCGTTTACTGGGGAGACGTGTGCTGTGGCAATGTGCTGTGCCTTGTGTAGGTGCTCATCCTGGGGAGAGGCCACTTCATTTTGCCCTGCTCACTGGGGTGGCCATTCTGGGCATATGGTTTCAATTAAAATGCATCAGCAGGATTTGCTAGGTTACTTGGCCAAGTGGTGTCACCTGATGTCTAATGGATGAGAGATCTAAACAACAGACCTTTCCCACCATTTGAGGAGCTGAGCTCGGTTAGGAGTGCCTGGGAGCATGGGAGGTGAGCTCAAAGTCTACGGAGCCACTGTGCCAGGCTAGAGAGCAGGGCAAGTTCTGTGGAGTCAATGGAGGTCAGCGGGGCACCGAGAATGGCCTAGAGAGGAAGTGCAGATCTCCGCCACACACGCCCTTCTCCCCCCTCTGCAGCTTGGCCCCTTTCAAAGTCAGGGGAACTTCCTGAGGAAATGGAGCCCTAGCAGGGCCCAGAGGAAAGGATGGCTCTCACTAGATGTATCACCTTACTTCCCAGGCACATTTGAAAATCCCCCTGCAGGGAGTTTCCACAGACCAGATTATTTTGTGAATGCCCATGAGAGACTGTGTGATTAATTAATTAATTATTAATTAATTATTAATTATAATTAATTATTTTTTGAGATGGAGTCTCACTCTTTCGCCCAGGCTGGAGTGCAGTGGCACCATCTTGGCTCACTGCACTCTCTGCCTCCCAGGTTCAAGCGATTCTCCTTCCTCAGCCTCCCAAGTAGCTGGGATTACAGGCGCTGCTACCATACCCAGCTAATTTTTGTATTTTTAGTAGAGACGTGGTTTCACCATATTGGCTGGGCTGGTCTCAAACCCTTGACCTCAGGTGATACAGCTGCCTCGGCCTCCCAAAGTGCTGGGATTACAGACCTAAGCCACCGTGCCTGGCTCAAGTGTCTGATTTAAAGGAACACCCAGGACACTTATTCATCAAATGACTTATTCCTTTGTCACATAAGTGTCATATAACTCAACACATATGTCCATTTTGTGGTTGGATATTTTTTTAAACTAGTCAAGTGCAGTGGCAAGAAGGGGGAAAGAGTAGAACAAGGAGTTCAACCTGTAACTGACAGTGAGCAATCAACTGAGATAACACACTACCTTCGAACCAGCCCATGTGGTTGGATTTTTGAATCAAGCTTTTCTTTAGTAAGAGTAACGCTATCAAGGAAAATCCACAGGGGTGAGGGCAGATCATAGAGGTTGGCAGGACCAGCATCAAAGTGAAGGATTGCATGTGTAAGCTAGTCCATACTTTGGTTTACACAAATCTATGGGAACCATCACTACCGAAGGCCCTCATGGTGCTTGAATGCAACAGAAATGAGCTTCATCATGTTGAATCAAGTGTTTGGCCTCCGAAAGTCAAGACTTGGTGGCCATGCAGGATTCTGGCCTGGCTTCTAGAAGGGAGAGCTCCAGCTCTGGCTTAGCAAGGGTTGTCAGCCTCGGGGTGCCTCAACCAGAATGATGGTGACCACAGACCACAGAGACTTCAATCAGGTCAGTGTGGTAAACATTGGAATCTAGGTTCAGCAGGTTTGGAGGAGCACCTTGCACACAGCATTGGCTTCCTCGCTCCAGAAGTAAATGGTTCTCTGTAGATTACATAAGGATCATCTTGTCTGACAGCCCCAACTTGAAGGGTGAGCCCTGGGGGTTCAGTTCCTTCATAGTCAAGTGTAGCTCACCATCTCACCTCTGCCTTATCCTGTTCCTCAGCAGTGCTGGGAGTCTTCCTGGAGTGAGTCACCATGAATTCTACAAACAAGGTAGAAATGACAGTGGTGTTATTGCCCTACAGTTGGGTAGACTCCCCCAAGATCCAGATGTGATCAGCCCTGGTCCTAATGATAGACCGGCCCCTCTCCTACCACCCACGGAAGCTGCCTCATCATTGCCATTATCCACTTTCTCAACAGGAGACACTTGATACAGAAGGCACAGTCCCTGCCCTCAAAGAACCTGGGACAAGTTGGGGAGGTGTAACTGAGTTGGTAAAGAACCCCTGGGTGGTAGAGGAGAGTGAATTCATAGATTCTGTAGATAAACCCTAAGGAGTGACTGGTTGTCCCCCTGGGGCCAAGAGCTGCTGCCTCCCTCCCCTCCTCCTTCTTTTGCACAGTTTTATTGAGCATAATTGATATACAGTAAACTGCACATTTCAATGGATTTTTGACATACGTCTGCCCTGTGAAACCAGCACCACAGTGGACAATGACTATCTCCATCACTCATTTCCTTGTACCCATGGAAATCCTTGCTTGCTGCCCTCCTGCCCCCAGTCAACCACTGATCTGCTGTCAGTCACTATAGATTAGTTCACATTTTCTAGAATTGTATGTATGTAGAATCATGCAGTATGTGCACTTTTTTGGGTCTGTCTTCTTTCACTCAATGTCATTGTTTTAAGACTCATCCATATCATTGTATAAACAGTTTGTTCCTTTCTATTGCTGAGTAATATTCCATTATATGAATATACCACAATTTGTTTATCCATTCATTAGTCAGTGGGCTTTGAGTTCTTTCTAGTTTGGGGGCTATTACGAATAAAGTTGCTATGACTGTTCACTCACAAGTATTTATGTGAATATATGCTTTTATTTCTCTTGGCAAAGTACCTAGAAATCGAATAACTGGCGTATGTTCAACTTTTTTTTTTTTTTTGAAACTGAGTCTTGCTCTGTCGCCCAGGCTGGAGTGCAGTGGCACGATCTCAGCTCACTGGAAGCTCCACCACCTGGGTTCATGCCATTCTCCTGCCTCAGCCTTCCAAGTAGCTGGGACTATAGGCACCTGCCACCACACCTGGCTAATCTTTTGTATTTTTAGTAGAGACAGGGTTTCACCGTGTTAGCCAGGATGGTCTCGATCTCCTGACCTCGTGATCCACCCACCTTGGCCTCCCAAAGTGCTAGGATTATAGGCGTGAGCCACTGCACCCAGCCGTATGTTCAACTTTTAAAGAAACTGCCAACTGTTTTCCAAAGTGGTTGAACCATTTTCTATCCACACCAGCTGTTTATGAGAGTTGCAGCTGCTCTATATCCTTGTCAACACAAGGTATGGTCAGTCTTTTTAATTTTAGCCATTCTAGTGGGTGTGTAGTAGTATCTCATTGTAATTTTAATTTGTACTTCTTTAATGACTAATGATGTTGAGCATCTTTTCATATGCTTACTTGCCATCCAAACATCTTGTTTGGTGAAGTGTCTCTTCAAATTCTTTACCCTTTTTATTGGTTTTGTTTTTGTATTTTGAGACAGTTTCGCTCTGTCTCCCAGGCTGGAGTGCAGTGGCACCATCTCAGCTCAGTGAAACCTCTGCCTCTGGGTTCAAGACATTCTCATGCCTCAGCCTCCCAAGTACCTGGGATTATAGGTGCCCACGACCACACCTGGCTAATTTTTGTATTTTTAGTAGAGACGAGGTTTCACCATGTTGGCCAGGCTGGCCTTGAACTCCTGACCTCAACTGATCCTCCCACCTCGGCCTCCCAAAGTGCTGGGACTACAGGTGTGAGCCACTGCACTTGGCCCATACTTCTTCATTTTTGTAGCAGTGCATTTTGAAGCACAAAAGTTTTAAATCTTTTTTATTTTTATTTTATTTTATTTATTTTTTACAAGAGCACAAATCCATGTTTATTTATTGACTTTTCATTAGTTTAAATCCTTGAGGGGTACAGCATCACTCGGATTCTATGTCCCCATGACAGGCTTCCTGCCTTAGCAGGATGATTCCTTCGGAACTTGGTATGAAACATGCCACTGTTTCCATGGGCTTGAGTTACCTTTCCCCAGATTACTCTGGTTTTGTTTTGTTTGCCGCCAGGAGTCACTGTGTTGTTCTTTGCATTGTATACATAAGTGCGTCTCTTGTCCAAATAGAATTCTGTTTCATCTCGGGCATAATCATCTTTAATTTTAAGAAGAGCTGTGTGCTCCCTTTGGTTCTGGAGACCCCGCTTATACCCAGCAAAAATGGCCTTGGACCACAGCCTTCCAGACATATTTTCTTTTAGAAGTTCTGTTCCCAGTAGGCTTCCACATGATCCAAGATGGCAGGAAGCTATTTTTATTTTTATTTTTTTGAGATGGACTCTTACTCTGTTGCCTAGGCTGGAGTGCAGTGGCATGATCTCAGCTCCAGAGTTCACGTAATTCTTGTGCTTCAGCTTCCCGTGTAGCTGGGATTACAGGTGCATGCCACCACACCCAGCTAATTTTTGTATTTTTAGTAGAGACAGGGTTTCACCATGTTGGCCAGGTTGGTCTTGAACTCCTGACCTCAAGTGATCCACCCACTCGGCCACCCAAAATGCTAAGATTACAGGCATGAGCCACTGTACCCGGCCCACAAAAGTTTTAAATCATGATGATGATTTTTAGATCAAGGTATTAATGTTTATCTTTACAGCTTGTGCTTTTTGTGTACTTTTGGGAAATCTTTGTAAATCCAAAGCCACAAAGAATTTCTCCTATGTTCTCTTCTGGTTGTTTTATAGTTTTAGTTCTTACATTTAGGTCCATGATTCATTTTGGGTTAATTGTTGTCTATGGTATGAGGTAAGGGTCTCGGTTCAGCCATTTTCTTTTTAAGATTCCTGGTGCTCTGAGTCAGTATTCTGCCCTCTCCCCACTACACCTCTGTCTCCACCTCTTAATGAAGCTGCCATCTATTCCAGTCTCTGATGTCTCCTATAATAAACATTCTTCAGCCTCTGACCTCCTGCTGTACACTTAAGCACTTGGTGGGGACAGAGATCCCTCTCACCCTGCTCTGGATGTCATGGAGCCTCATTTGGTGTTGGTCACAGAGGCAAAGACTAGATGGCATACCTTTGAGGCCATTCTACTCTTGATGGCTGTTTATTTCTGGTGACAATTTGCCATCCCATGTATTCATCTGCAGCAGTGACTGCCAAAGGATATGGAAGTTCCCACAGGGAGAGAAAACCAACCAGATGTCAGCTGGCCTGATACCCTTGTTGGCACGTGCATACACCCCTGTGCCTGAAAGGTATGCAGCCTTCCAGAGTGAGGGCAGATGTTGTCTTCATTTTAGGAGCGAGAAAACTGGGATTTCACAAGATCCAGTGGCCTGCTTAAGGTCACTCAACTGGCTTATCACACAGGACCTGACTCCAGAACATGCCTCGACCTCTGGGCTGCACTGCCAGGCCCCTGGCTGTCAATGTTGTGGAAAGGCCTGGGCTCAGACATCCTGCTCCCAGGATAGAAGTCTCCACCCTGTAAATGCTGCAAGTTGCATGTGGAATTTTCCTACCACCAAGGCAAAATGCAGCCCTACATTCTTTTATGGTTTCAAAGGAAAGGAACTTCAATGGATGAGGAGTTTCAAAGGGTGTATTTAAGTCTTGGGTGCAAGTCAAAGAACTAGGTTTGGGAGGGGCTGCTTGGCCCCTTTTCAAATGGATCCAGGCTTTATTTTTTTCTTCTGCCCTTTGTTGGATCTAGAAAGGGAGTGCTCCTGGAGGGTTTGGGTGTCAGTTCACAGCACCAAGGCTGTGGAGGAGAGGAAGTAAAGGCTGCCTGGATGTACCTTCCTTCAGTTTTGCTTGCAGCAGGCCCTCCACAATGCCTTGCTGACCCCTTCAGGACCTAAGTTTCTCAACCTGGCCAATTTCCAAACTTTTTCCCAGCCTTTTCATTCGGGTCTCTGTCCACCCAGCCAGGGTGGACACCCACACCCTTTACTAGGTGCATACCCTTCTCCTAACCCTCAGCTCTGCATGCGCGAATGCCCTTCCTCTCAGGAGACCAAGACCCAGCTTGGATCCCAGTTTCTGTGAGGTGGACAGGCCTGTTTCCTGCCCTGTCACCCCTCAGGCTTGGCCACCCTTCCATGTGCTAAGCCTGTCTGCAAGGCTCAGTCTTGCAAAACCTCTTCACCTGTGACCTGAAACTGGTAATTAAGCATCATCTCATTTCCCTCTGCATAGCTTTCCCGTGTGTCTTATCTTCCCACTTAAATTGTAAACTCCTGGGCACAGACAGGTCTGACTCTTCCTCATTCCATCATATCTCCTCTTCATCTGGCATCCTCCACACCGCCCAAATCTATATGGATTGTTATTGTTGTTGTTTTTGAGACAGAGTCTTGCTCTGTTGCCCAGGCTGGAGTGCAGTGATGTGATCTTGGCTCACTGCAACCTCCGCCTCCCGGGTTCAAGTGATTCTCATGCCTCAGCCTCCTAAGTAGCTGGGACTACCGGTGAGCACCACCACGCCTGGCTAATTTTTTTGTATTTTTAGTACAGATGGGATTTCGCCATGTTTCCCAGGCTGATCTCGAACTCCTGAGCTCAGGCAATCCACCCACCTTGACCTCCCAAAATGCTGGGATTACAGGTGTGAGCCACTGCGCCCGGCCAGTATGGATTGTCTCAGTGTGATTTGCCCATGTCCAAGTTTTGGCAGGAGAAGGTGGGAGGTTTGCAAGCTGCAGTTTACAGTTTTCCTATAAGTTCTGGGAAGGACACTGACAGTGAGATGCATGCCCCTGTCAGGGATGGAGGCTTGGGGTTAATAAAGCTGGCATTCATTTCTGAAGGTAAGAGAAATAAGAGCGTCCACCGAAAAGAGGTCCTGAGCTCAGAGCTTACACCTCCCGGGAGCGCCTCTGCCCACAAGAATGTCTCCTTTGCACCATACACAGAAAGGGTATGTGGCTGGGATGATTACACAGCACATGCACAAATGCCCCACGTGCCAAGCTCCGTAAAACGTGCCACATCCTCTAAGCTGTGCTGCTCGGGAAAGGATCTGCTTGTGTGCAGCTTCTACCTGTCTGCGTGAACTGGATTGAAAGAATTCAGAAAACATGCGTGCCGTGCACAGTACGGGGCACTTCTGAGGAGCTGAGAATGAATCAGGCTTGGTCTGGCTACCAATTAACTTGCTGCCCACTAGAGAAGGTGACACATGAACATGCTTGAGTGTAATGCAAGGCTCTGACAATCATTAAAGGAAGGAGATCTTCCCTGGGGAGGAGACATTTAGGACAAGACTTCTGGAAGGATAGAAACGAGAGAAGGAAATTTCAGGAGGAGGAACGTGTGTGAGCAAAGGTAGGGAGTGGAGATCAACAAGGGCATGCTCAGGGGACAACAAATGGCCTGTGTTGCCTAATATAGGTGAATATAGGGATGATGAGGCTAAGATATTGGCTTGGGATCAATTTATCAACATCCTTGAAAGCCAACTTAATGCTTTATGGGCATGACCTCTCTGAGTCAGACACATAGATCTAGCTTTACTGCTTCATAGATGGGCAACCTTGGGCAAGTTGGTTCCTCTCTCAAAGCCTCAGTTTCCTCATCAGTAAAACCAACTCAAAGGGTAGCTGTAAGGAGTAAGTGAAGATATTGCTTGTGATGTGCACAGTAGGTGCCTGCATACAGTAAGTGCCCAACAGATGATCATTGTTAATGTTGTCTGTTCAGACTCTGGGCCTTCTCATAGGATGGATCATTTCTGAGCCAAAGAGAAGCATGGCCTCAGCATTCTTAAAGGGTGGATCAGAAGAGTCAGGTGGCGTCAGGAAGACCAGTTGTGAGGCTGTTGCAAAGGCCCAGGTGAGAGCTTACAAGTTCAGAATCCAGGCACCAGTAGAACTGGGGTAAAGAGGAGAGGGGAGGTGGGTCAACAGTACTAGCAAGTATCAAACTTCAAGACAGGGTTAGGCAAAACCCAGGTGACTGTGACAGAAGTACAGACACTTAAGAGGGCCACACATAGTCATTAGCTCATCGCCCAGGATAAGCCCCTGCCATAGTCTGAGTCTCTGGCCTCAGGGATCCCAGCATTGAGCGGGGAGCAGAGGAAGTGGTGGGTGTGAAGCCTGGTGGTGCTCAGACAGGTACAGTAGACAAGTAGTGCTGGGGGCTGTGTCAGGAGACAGCTGGGGTATTCTAGGGATAGGAGACAGTTGGAGTACTCTAGGGGTAGGGGACAACTTTCCAAAGCTCCGTGGAACAGGGAACAAGGCCCAGCTCTGTCACACACATACTACGTGATCCTGAATCCACTGTTCTATTTTGTGCCATTTTTCTCTCTTTTTCTTGTTTATTTTTCTTTTGCATTAATTTTTTTGTTATTGTCTTTTTTCTCCTCTACAAATTGAAAGTTATACATGGTGTTTCTTTTTCTTTTTCTTTTTAGTGGCTGCCCTGGAAATTACCACATGCATACTTATCAAGGTCTAAAGTTAGTCAATCACTTTACCTTCCTCTTCGGTATTGCAAGACCTTAAAGCATTTTAACTGTTTCCCCCCATCTTGACCCTGCATATTTTCATTATCTCTTGTTTTGTTGTAACTTCAGAAAACCTTAGAGTGATTATTATATTATATAGTCCATGTTTGTTTGCCTAGCTCTACCCATGTATTTACCATTTTCATAGCTCCTCATACCTTCTTGCGTCCTAGATCTTCCATCTGGGATCACTTTCCTTCCACCTAATGTGCATCCTTTAGAATATCATTTAATAAGAGTTCACTAATTATATATTCTCAGTTTTCGTTTTTCTGACAATATGTTTGTTTGGTGCTCATTCTGGAAGATATTTTCACTGGATAAAGAATTCTAGGGTGTCAGGTCATCCCTCCCTACCTTTCTATGTGGAGGTTGACAAATCAGCTGTTAGTCTAAGGTATACTGACATTTTCCCTCTGGTTTTCTCTCTCTCTCTCTCTCTCTCTCATATGTGACTGGTGTGTGTGTATTCTGCAATTTACGATACACGTTTAAATATGTATTTCTTTCTTTTCTTCTTTTTTAAAAATCCTGGTAGGAATTCCTTAGGATTCTTTTTTTTTTTTTTTTTTGTTTTTTTTTTTTTTTTTTTTTTTTTTGAGACGGAGTCTCGCTCTGTCGCCCAGGCTGGAGTGCAGTGGCGCGATCTGGGCTCACTGCAAGCTCCACCTCCCGGGTTCACGCCATTCTCCCGCCTCAGCCTCCAAGTAGCTGGGACTACAGGCGCCCGCCACCACGCCCGGCTAGTTTTTTTGTATTTTTAGTAGAGACGGGGTTTCACCATGTTAGCCAGGATGGTCTCGATCTCCTGACCTCGTGATCCACCCGCCTCGGCCTCCCAAAGTGCTGGGATTACAGGCTTGAGCCACCGCGCCCGGCCAGGATTCTTAACATCTATGAATGGTGTGTCTTATCAATTCTGGAAAAATTCTCAGCCAATATCTCTTCACATATTGCCTCTCTCCATTCTCCCTCTTCTTTTCTCCTAAAACTCCTACTAATCATAGGCTAATCTCTTCCACGTCTCTTAATTTTTCTTCCATATATTTTGTCTTTTGGTCCCTCTGTGCTGTTTTCCATTGCTTTTTTCTTTTTTCTTTTTGAGACAGAGTCTTGCTCTGTTGCCCAGGCTGGAGTGCAGTGGCGTGATCTCGATTCACTGCAACCTCTGCCTCCCAGGTTCAGGTGATTCTCGTGCCTCAGCCTCCCTAGTAGCTGGAATTACAAGCCCACACCACCATGCCTGGCCAATTTTTATTTTTTTCTATTTTTTATTTTTTCTGAGACAAAGTCTGTCTCTGTCACCCAGGCTGGAGTGCAGTGGTGCGATCTCAGCTCATTGCAACCTCCACCTCCCAGGTTCAAGTCATTCTCCTGCCTCAGCCTTCCGAGAAGCTGGGATTACAGGTGCCTGACACTACACCCAGCTAATTTTTGTATTTTTAGTAGAGACGGAGTTTCACCACGTTGGCCAGGCTGGTCTTGAACTCCTGACCTCAAGTGATCTGCCTAGCTCAGACTCCCAAAGTGCTGGGATTACAGGCATGAGCTACCGTGCCTGGCCCCCATTGCTTTTTTCTAAACCATCTGCCAGCTTACAAACTGTCCTTTCCACTGCATTTTAAAATTTCAGTTATGATATCTTTTTCACCTCTGAAAAATATACCCCTTTCTCAAGACTGCTGAAAATTTGCTTCCTTCTCAAATCTGTTAGGTCACTCTTTATCGTTTTCTACTCCCAACAGGTATTTTCAAGCTTGTCTTTTATTTTGTTACACATGGTAACTATGTTTTCTAATCGATGCTAGATAATTCCATGATCTCAAGTTGTTGTAGGTCTGTCTGCTGTCTGTTGTTTCTTCTGGTTCTCAGGTTTCCTTTTGTAGCTGACTTATTTGGGGCTTATATACCACTGAGTATATTTGAAAACTTATTGGTGGGTACTTAACTGAGGCCTAGGATGAATATGCCTCTCTCCAGAAAGGATGATGGGTCCCTCTACCAGGTGCCGGGGGCATTAGCAGTCCAGGGGTACCTTATTATTTTATTTTATTTTATTTTATTTTATTTTATTTTATTTTATTTTTTGAGACAGAGTCTCTCTCTGTCACCCAGGCCACAGTGCAGTGGCACAATCTCAGCTCACTGCAGCCTCTGCCTCTTGGGTTCAAGCAATTCTTCTACCTCAGCCTCCTAAGTAGCTGGGATTACAGACACGTGCCATCACGCCTGACTAATTTTTATATTTTTGGTAAAGACGGAGTTTTACCATGTTGGCCAGGCTGGTCTTGAACTCCTGGCCTCAAATGATCTGCCTGCCTCGGCCTCCCAAAGTGCTAGGATTACAGGCATGAACCACCACACCTGGCCCCAGGGGTACTTTAAATTCATGAGTAGAGGTTTTATGAATCACCCAAATGATGTGAACTTGGGCCGCCAATCTAAGTGATGGCCAGCTTGTGGTTACAACATCTCAGTGACATCTCCTCCCCTCTTCTCTTGCATTCCCAAGGCAGGGAGACCTGTTAGGGTGCCAGCTTAATCTAGGAGAGCCTCCTGATAGATTCCCCACTGGGGACAGGCCTTGAGATTTGACATTTGTCACACTGGCCCACAAGATCATTAAAACTGAGGTTCTTGGCTAGGTGTGGTGGCTCACGCCTGTAATCCCAGCACTTTGGGAAGCCGAGGGGGCAGATAACTTGAGGCCAGGAGTTTGAGACCAGCCTGGGCAACATGGTGAAACCCTATCTCTACTAAAAATACAAAACTTAGCCGGGCGTGGTGGCAGGTGCCTGTAATCCCGGCTTCTCAGGAGGCTGAGGCGTGAGAATTGTTGGAACCTGGGAGGCAG
Organism: Papio anubis; assembly: GCF_008728515.1. Classification (NCBI taxonomy): domain Eukaryota; kingdom Metazoa; phylum Chordata; class Mammalia; order Primates; family Cercopithecidae; genus Papio; species Papio anubis. The sequence continues at coordinate 21,300,698 of NC_044993.1, read as the reverse complement.
AGGTTGCAGTGAGCCGAGATCACACCACTGTACTCCAGCCTGGGCAACAGAGCAAGACTCCATATCAAAAAAACACATACACACACACACAAAACAAACAAACAAACAAACAAACAAAACAAACAAAAAAACCAAAACCTGATATATATATCAGCAAACTTACATATCAGCAAACACCCACAGAGCCAAAATGACTTCAGTGCTTCCTACTTGTCTAGGTTCTTACCTCTCCTTAGATTCTGACCTTATTCCTTTTTCTCTTGCCAGTTCTTCATTGCTTTTAACGAAGTGTTTTTCATGTTTCATCCAGCACTTTTGCTTGTTTTCAACAATTATATCCTGTAAAACAGAAGTTGGCAGATCTTGCTGTGTAACCTCGCCTACCCCATGGCATGATTGGGAGGATTACATGAGAACACGAAGGTAAAGGGGCTAGCACAGTGCTCGGCACGTAGGATACTCAATACACATGAGTTCTCTTCCCTCTTACTGCCTGGTGGGGCTGGGTCCTTGGGATAAAACAGAAGCCTAGTCATCCAATCTGGCCTAAGGTCTAGGTTACAGCAGCAGCTGAGTTTTGTGTGCCTATGCCCAGAGTTCTTCATCCTTTTTCAACCCCTGAGGTACCAGCTAAATGTTTGCTCCTAGAGATGGGAGTCCTGTAGCTTAACCAAGCTGGGCCAGATGCCAATGGCAGGGGAGGCACATGACCCAGTACCAGTGCCGGGGAGCATGAAAGACCCCTGGGGGAGCCTGGACTCATGGCCTCTGCACCGCAGCATCCCTGGGAGTGCTGCCATTTGGCTTGTGAGGGTGGCTTAACTGCAAGTGGCTTGGGGTAGCCTCTGGCTTGTGAGCCAGGCCTCTAGGGAAAACCCTCCCGCTTGGATCTAGAAGCCAGTGGTACATGCCTATCCCGGAGGGACCAGCTTCCCAGACCAGAAAGCTAGGGTGCTCCTCTGCACTGTGGGGAGCTAGAATAAGTGTCTCCTGGGGGCAGTGCAGACTTTTCACAGAGTCAGTTCTAACCTCTCCATCCCCTCCATTACAGTCCCCCACCTGGCCACCCACCACCTGGCCAGGGTCACCATAGCCCTTCCTGACACCAGAGGGTTTTGTTTGTTTGTTTGTTTTTGAGATGGAGTCTCACTCTGTCACCCAGGCTGGGGTGCAATGGCGTAATCTCGGCTTACTGCAGCCTCTGCCTCTCCGGTTAAAGTGATTCTCCTCCTGCCTCAGCCTCCTGAGTAGCTGGGATTACAGGTGCAGGCCACCATGCCCGGCTAATTTTTGTATTTTAGTAGAGATGGGGTTTCACCATGTTGGCCAGGGTGGTCTCGAACTCCTAACCTCAAGTGATCCACCTGCCTCGGCCTCCCAAAGTGTTGGTATTACAGGCATGAGCCACCACGCCTGGCCCACCAGAGGGTTTTAATGAGAGAATGTGGATGCCATTCTCTCCCCAGTGAAGGTTCCCAACACTCAGGGTCAGCTGGCACTGCAGCCTCCTGTCCCCTCAGCCCCATTTGGTATTGGTTAGGGAGCCTCCTGTCCTTCCCTGAGCTTACTGCAGTCATTTCTGTCACCATGGCCCTTACACAAGATCCCTGGAAGGTGAGGTCTGGCCAGGCAGGCTGGTCATGTCCACCCTAACAGTGTACATTGTAAGGTCCCAGCCCAGAGAAGCCCTTCTAGATTTCAGAATCAGGTTGGGACAAGGAGCAGGTTGGAAAACACTGTATTGGCCATAGAGCAGCCGAGGTCTGGAAGAATGAAAAGTCCTCTGATCCTAAATCATTAGAGAATATATTATAGAATGAAGCCATTTTCCAATCAAATGCAGCACTTTGGCCATTTTACCTGTATACATGCACAGATGATTTTTTTTTTTTTTTTTTTTGAGACAGAGTTTTACTCTTGTTGCCCAGGCTGGAGTGCAATGGCACGATCTCGGCTCACTGCAACCTCTGCCTCCCGGGTTCAAGTTATTCTCCTGCCCCAGTCTCCAAGTAGCTGGGATTACAGGTGTCCACCACACACCCCGCTAATTTTTTTTTTTTTTTTTTTTTTTTTAGTAGAGACGGGGTTTTACCATGTTGGCCAGGCTGGTCCTGAACTCCTGACCTCAGGTGATCCGCCCTCCTCGGCCGCATAGATGAATTTTTAAACAAGCTCATCCAGATGGCAAAAAAAGGCATGTGCCCTTGCCAAATGAAAAATGAGATTCAAATGTGGATTAAATATATCAATTAAGAAGTCCCAATCCCTGGCCTGCCGCAGTTGTATCCTTCAGAGACCGCAACCATTCTAGGAAGCTTCAACTACATCCTAATTACCCAGTGGGAAATCGGTGTGTCTTCGGAGGAAAACATTTCTAAGGGCTTTTAGCATGAGCTGTCTCCTCCCTACAGAGGCGGAGGGAGGAGAATTAGGCCAGTGCCAGACTCAGAGGCACACATTCAGGTATCAAGAGGCAAACATCACTGCATCTTTTGTAATCTGGGAATTTCTCTGGAATTCTTTGAATTCCCATAGCAAAGTTAGTATTTCTTTTAAGGCACTTCTTATCTTACATCATAAGATGTTTTCTGAGATTCGCTCATGTTGTTTCTTTGGCCCGGACTGCCCCTCCTCCCTTTATCAGCCAGGCAAAGCTTTGTTTATTATTCAAGAAACTGTTCAAATGGCACCTCCCAACAAAGCCTGCCCTGACACTTGGCACTCCCAACAGAAAGACCAGCACATTGAATTCTGCTGAAGAGTCAGTTATGAATGAGAATGAGATAAAACAGGTGCTATTCCCACCTTCTTCCTGTACACCTGTTCTGGAACATTCTTCCAGCAGTGCATAAAGCACCCTGCATTGTGTTTGCCTCTTCATGCCTCTATGGGATTGTGAGTTCTTTGAGAGAAGTCCCGAGACTTCCACTCCTTACACCCACTCCACCCACTCTCCATGTCCCCAGGGACCCTTGCTGGGCTTGGCTCTGAAGACTGTGGCAGTCAGTGAGCAAGTGCACAAGCCTCCCTCTAGTAGGGTATTCATCTGCCTTCCCCAAGGCGTCTAGTACAGGGCTCCGCATGCAGCAGCTACCTTAAACACACTGTGAAATGCAAAAAGAAAACAGACTTTATTTTAGATCCTTTGCGATGGAGGATGCCAAGAGCCTTAGCAACTTTCCTAAGCTAAAATCTGTGGGCTTCGAAGTGAGTTTCTAGGACTTCACTTTGGGGTGCCACCTTGAGAAATGTTAAGGCAATGTGACATTAGGGGGTCTATCCCCCAAAAAGGTGCAAAGAGGTACCTTCTAGAAGAGGCTGAACTTTGAGGAGCCCTTTGGTGGAAAACAAGTTACTAACCCAGCTGGGAAGAGATCTGAGAACAACCAGCTCACAGCTGCCTCTGCTCAAGGATGAACAAGGCAAACAGCCCCCGTGGGTGTCACTTGGGTTTTGAAAGAGGTGTTGCATAAATGATTGCCTGCCTGTGGCATCAGGAAATCATTTGATCATCACTGGACAGCGCTTCTACCTCCAGCTCAGGCCTATTCCCCTGGGACAGTGCCTCTGGCTCTTGGCTGCTCCTCCCCACAAATATGCTGCTATGTGCAAAGACTTTTGGCCCTTGGTACACATGTGTCTCTAGCTACCAACATAGCAGCTTGGTGGGCATCATTTTGGGGCATTATTCTCCTAGATTTGATCCCCAAAGACTGATTCCCCCAGGGCTTCCTATATTTGTCCTCTGCACTGTTCCCTCTGCACTGTTCCCTCTGCGCTGTTCCCTGATTGATCTAGGCAGGGGAGGAGTTCTCACCTGCCTGTATGAACCAGCTCCCCCAAGAAAGACCAGCTCATGTAAGGCTGGAGCTGAATGGGAAGGACAAGGCCATGGGGCTGGGTAGGGAAAGAGTCTCCCTTGCACAGTCATCAGGCCAGAGACCTACTCAGAACCCCTGAACAGTGTCATATGTGTGAAATATCAGCACTTTGGGAGGCTGAGCGGCGAGCATCAGTCCAGGAGTTCCAGACCAGCCTGGGCAACAAAATGAGACTCCTTCTCTACAAAACTTCACAAAAGTAGGCATGGTGGCACACACCTGTAGTCCCAGCCTCTCAGGATGCTGAGGTGAGAGGATTGCTTGAGCTCAGGAGTTTGAGGCTGCAGTGAGCTGTGATCACACCACTGCACTGTAGCCTGGGCAACAGAACAAGATCCTGTCTCTAAAAACAAAAACAAAAACAACTTTATTAAGGTATAGTTGAAATATGTAAACTGCACATACTTAAAATGTACAATCCGATGAATTTTAACATATGTATGCATACACCTGTGAAACCACTACCACCGTCAAGATAATGAACACATCCATCAGCTCTAGAAGTTTCCTCCTGTCCCTTTGTGATCTCTGCCTCCCATCTCCACCGTCTCCAGGCAACCACCCATCTGCTGCTCTCTGTTACTGTAGATGAGTTAGCATTTTCTGAATTTTAAATAAATGGAATTATCTACTATGTACTATTTTTGTTTGTTCTTTCATTCAGTGTAATTATTTTGAGATCATCCTTGTTGTGTATGTTAATAGTTAATTTCTTCTCATTGCTAAGTAGTATTCCATTGCATAGATTATACCACAATTTGTTAACTCTTCACTTGTTGATGGATATTTGGGTTGATTCCAGTTTGGGGGTATTACAAATAAAGTTGCTATGAATGTTCGTATGCAAGGTTCTGTGTGAATATATGCTTTTATTTCCCTTGGGTAAATACCTAGAAGTGAAGGCTGGGAGCGGTGGCTCATGCCTATAATCCCAGCACTTTGGGAGGCAGAAGTGGGAGGATCTCTTGAGGCCAGCAGTTCCAGACCAGCCTGGGCAACACAGTGAGACCACTTCTCTACAAAATATTTAAAAATTAGCTGTGCATGGTGGCATGAGCCTGTAGTCCTAGCTCCTCAGGAGGCTGAGGCAGGAGGATTGCTTGAGTCCGGGAGTTCGAGGCTGTAGTAAGTTATGATTGCACCACTGCATTGTAGCCTGGGTGGCAGAGCAAGACCCTGTCTCAGTCAGTCAATTAATCAATCAATCAGTACCTAGGAGTGGAAAGGCTGGGTCTGTAATAGATATATTTTTAATGTTTTGTTGTTGTTGTTCTTTAGGCCAATACAGCAGAATAGAAATATTTAACTTTTTTTTTTTTTTGAGATGGAATCTCGCTCTGTCGCCCAGGTTGGAGTGCAATGGCACGATCTCGGCTCACCGCAACCTCCTCTTCCCAGATTCAAGTGATTCTCCTGCCTCAGCCTCCTGAGTAGCTGGGATTACAGGTGTGCACCACCATGTCGGGGGAAATATTTAACTTTTAAAGAAACTGCTGAAGTATCTTCTAAAGCCGTCATTCCATTTGCCATTCCCATCAGCATGTATGAGGCTTCCACATAGCATTTCTTCGCTGGCTACAAACTGCATCGGAAGCTTCAGAACTGAGTCTCCCATTGGGTTTACCGGGCTGGTGGCTACAACCAAAGCCCTGAGGCCTGCACTCCTTGGGCCCAGGACAAAGAGGGAGGGGTGTCCTAGAAATACTTCCTGAAGACAGTGTCAGGAATCTGCATTCTCTAAGGAAGCTTCTTGGCCCCAGGAATGCCCCAGGGGTGGGAAATATTGAGCAGGGCCCGAGAGACCCTCTAGCGCAGCATTGGAAAAAAAATCCCGCTGCACCTGAAGAGGCCACCGTCCCATATTACAGCCCAACTTTCATGAAACTCGCTTTTGCATAACTAAGTATCTGAGCTGGTGCCAGGGCCCCCAGAAGCAGTCATGGTCACTGGCTCAGAGACCTGTTCCAGGGAGGTGTCCCTCAGCAGACTTCCCAGGAAGGACCTGCAGAACTGAGGGCCCTAGAGTCCTGAGGACCCTCCTGGGTGGAAGGATACTGATCTAGGCCCATTCCCCACTGGAAGGAGCTATGGGCCAGTGCCCAGGACTACAGGACAATGTCAACGCCCATGTACCTACCCATTACTGCTGGGGCCTGGCCTTTCCAGCTGGCCCTGCTTGTGACTCAGAATCCCTGATGTTAGGAGGTGGTACAATCTGTAGGGTGTGAGCCCCTCCAGAGTTTGGGGTGTGCTATGCATTTATCCATCCATTCATTCATCAACATTATCAATGTCTCCTAGGAGCCAGATATGACTCAGGCAGGTTGGATCCAGTTGTAAAGCCTCCCATTCCCTGCCAAGGGATTTAGACAGTATTTAACAAGAGGTACACTTGTTAAATCCTATCGAGGATTTTTTCTTTTTTTTTTTTTTAAGAGACAGGGTCTTATTTGCCCAGGCTGGTCTCGAACTCCTGGCCTCAAGCAATCCTCCTGCGTCACCCTCCCAAAGGGCTAGGATTACAGGTGTGAGCCACCACCTACACCCGCCAAGGTTTGTGTTTTAGAAAGATCCCTGGCAGGCAATATGGAGAGTGGTTTAGAGCCCAGGAAGCTTATTCGGAGGAGTTGAGGGAGGGTCTACCAGCGCAGTGTGTCACGAGGACAGGGAAGGACAGATGTGGGGTGAGGGCAGAGGATAGTCAGCACATCCTGTGCCCCCAACCCTTTCCTCTCATGGCTTCAGCAATGCTGCTCTCACCAGTTCCCACCATACACTGTGTGTGTAAATAGATGGAGGGATGGTGGGAGGGATGAGGGATAGGTGTTTGGGCTCAGGGGCGAAGCTTGGAACAAGCACTGTGAGGTGGCAGTGGGGCCAGGGCATGCATCTCCCCGCCCACCCGTCCACCGCCATTGTGGAACAGCCAGTGTGGAACCGCCAGGTGCGGGTGGGGACTGCTTTGTCCTCCCCTGTCCAGCAGGAAACCACTGACTCATGTCTGACGGCTCTCAGCCTGGACAGGCTCTGGGAGGCTGTTAGTCACCTGTGAAACAAGGGCACATGATCCCTTCTTGCCCTGAATTCCTCGGGCTGTGGACTCCCTGGGACCACAACTTTGAACTTCTAGGAAGGAAGGGACTCAGGTGTTTTTGGAGACCCCCATCCTCAGGGGCAGGAGGGCAGGGGAGAGGAAACCGCCCGGTGAGGAGGTTGAAAGTCTGAACTTGATCCCTGCCAAGGAGGAGTTGGGTCTCAGCTGTGATCACTGAGCCTTTGCATCCTACAACCTTTTTCTGGTTACGCATGGCGAGTATAGCACTGGCCAGGCACGTTTCTGTCATTTACACTAATCTACAGAAGGCTCCGTCCACAGGTGACCTCAAAATGGCATTCACTGTATCACTGTACGCAGAGTTCACCTTCAAAACACTATGTGAGGCCAGGGGGCAGAGAAAAAGAGGCCGAAGGAGCAGTGGGGCAGGGGTTGTGGGTCTCTGTGGTATGGAGGGGACAGCACCGGGGATGTGCGGGGAAGCCTGGAGGCCTGGATCCCAAGCCCCTGTGCCACTTGCTGGAGGCCCACGAGACTCACTCCACCTTGCTGAGCTGATTCTGGACCCTGATCACAAGGGACTGTAAATCCATGTTCTCGTGCCTTCAATCTGGGCCTGCCAGGGTTGAGACATGGCACAGACCCTCTGAGTTGGCTTTGGGAAGATAGATGGAAGCCATTCCCTCTTGTTTCTCTGGTGCAGGCTGCAACTTGTCAGCCAGTTGATACCAAGTGTTTACAGTGCATGAATCTCGACCCGAGATCTACAACAGGCCAGCTGGGAGAATTTCATTTGATTGTGAGGAATGTGATTATTTGGCCATGGCTCCTGGCCTGTGAGCCACTCACGAGTCTTTTGGACCATCTGGGGTTTCAGTCTCAGTGTTTCCAAAAGCTGGGAGGGCATTTAGACACATCCACCGAACCCTTTATTTGATATAATATGAAATGGAGATCTCGAGGGGAGGAACAGCCAGCGAGGCCCTGGCTAGAAATGGTCAACCTTGTCCACATGGGCTCTGAGGGCTCCCAGGGACCTCAACGCTTCAGCCTTCTAGGCTGCACTGCAGGGTACAACCAGTGGTCACTGCCCTGGTCACTGCCACCGCCTTGGCCTGTTCCTTGCCCTGTGGCACCACCAGTGGGGCCCTCCTCCCCTTGCACATCAAATCCCTGAGAGAAGAGAGCCTGCCCAGTCAGGCCTGGTTTCATGTTAGCCAGGCTAATGCAGCAGTAGCAGTCACAGGGTTGGAGTGGGGGGAACTGTCCTGGTGCAGGGGTCCAGGCTCAGATAACAAAGGCGGGGAGTCCAAGGCCAGAGTGGAGGCAGAGGCCTTGGCTCTGCCCCAGTACCAGGAGATAAGGTTTGCGAGGAGCTGGGCTGTGCCTGGCACAGGGTGGGGAGCTGTGGGTGTAGCTGCTATTCTCAGTCCAGGGCACTCCCCTGGGGCTTAGACAGTGAAGACTGGAGCCAGGCACTGAATGGGGGTGCAGCCTGAGGAATCTGGGGTAGAGGCTCAGTGAGGAGGTGTTTGGCCACAGGCCAGATGGTCAGGCTGGGGATCCCTGCACCTGGAGCACAAAGTCCTGCCAGCAACTCAGGTGGAGCCTGCGGGGTGCCCCTCATGCCTCCTGCAGCCCTGCTGGGAGGTCCCCTGGGATGGCTGCCACTTGCCTCAGGAGCAGAGGAATGTGGGGGAACCGGGTGGGGTGTGCCCTGAGGAGGGAGGCTGTGATCTTTGTGTGTATTTGTGCAGCAAACACTCCCCCAGGCCCCCTGGCACCACCTGGGAGTTGCAGTTGTGAGGTGCACGGCCTGGGGGGTGGTGTGGCCTTGCCCTGAGGCTCAGTCACTCCCTCAAAGATCCTCTGGGCTTTCCTCCGTGTCTTTCAGGTGCTACCTGGGCCCTGCATGGAGGAGTGGCAATACCCCTGGCTGCATGCCCCTACAGAGGAAGGTGGCCAGACAGATGGGCCCTCAGCCCCCGGGGCTTCCGCTGGCCCACAGGGGAGGGAAGGTGTCCTGGGGTTCCAGTGTGTCAGGGAACCCCACCAGATCAAATGAGCCACTGCCCCTGGCCTTCTCGATGGCCACCAAGCACTTCCAGCGTCAAACCTGGGTGAAGCTGGGGCCTCATTGGGGTACCACTTGGGGTTGTGGTCAATGTCAGACACAGGACAATGGGGGAGGGGTGAGAAACCTGAGTGTGGCTCTCTCTGGATGGTGGGGTGAAGGCTGGGGCCCAACTGCCTGCAGCCTCCCTTGGGGCTCTTGCCAGCAGGAGCTGGGAGGTGGGACAGGGTGACAGGACCTGATAGTGAGTCACTGGGGAGCCCACTTTAGGTGCAGAGGCAGACACTCCCCCTCTTTGTGAGGCCCCAGCCATTCAATGGGGCAGCACCCTTCTCCTGACAAGTTTGGAGTGGAGCTGGTGGGAGGCAGCACACCACCTTTGGCATGGGCTTTTAGCATTGGCAGCTCCACCCAATGGCTTACTATAGAGGAAGGCCCACTCCTGATACTACAAGTGGATCTGTGCCCCAAGAGGGGCCACTATGGATGGTCAGAGGAATTCTCAGCACCTGGTACTGCTTGAACCAGGTGTCACCCAGCAGCTGGCCTGTCACAGGTGAGCGACTGAGCATGGAGGGGTGGTAAGCACCAATCATGCTGAGCACAGTGGGGGTCCTGGGACAGCCCTGGGCCTGCAGCCTTCCCTCACAGAGGTCTCATGGTGGTCTGGGAGCTCCCAGCATCCCAGGGAACGGGCATCTGTATCTGGGCCATTTGCCACAGGGTTAACTGGTAATAAAACACAGCCATTCAACATCATTAGTCATTGGGGAAATTGAAATGAAAACCATGAAGTGCTGTCCCTACACCAGATGTGCCCCTCACAGCTCTGATCACAGAGCTGGGTAGTGGTGGAAGAGTCAAAGTCCTGGGCCCACTTATGTGTTCAACCTCTTGCTAGGTGGCTCTTCCTCTGCTCAGGAGGTGTCTGTGTCTGCCCAGGTGAGACACGTGTCGCCTTGTGTATTAGTCCGTTCTCATGCTGTTAATAAAGACATACTGCTGTGAAGAAATACCTGAGACTGGGTAATTTATAAAGGAAAAGAGGTTTAATGGACTCACAGTTCCACATGGCTGGTGAGGCCTCACAATTGTGGTGAAAGACAAAGGAGGAGCAAAGGCACATTTTACATGGCAGCATGCAAGAGACCGTGTGCAGGGGAACTGCCCTTTATAAAACCACCAGATCTCGTGAGACTTATTTACTATCATGAGAATAGCACAGGAAAAACCTGCCCCCATGATTCAATTACCTCCCACTGGGTCTCTCCCATGACACATGGGGATTATGAGAACTATAATTCAAGATGAGATTTGGGTGGGGACACAGCCAAACCATATCACCATGGTTTTCTGGTGAGAATTCAGAAGTGAGAAATCCCAGGATAAATTCCACGTTACATAGGATGTGTAATCCCATGTTACATAGGACATATAATTATTGATCACACATAGTCAGATCACGTACTGCAGAAAAAACAAATAGACCAGAGCTATGTGTGTCGAGGTGGGCACATCTCAAAATACAATGTTAAGAGAACAAGTGATAAGATGAACATATATGACACCATTTGTATATGTTTTAAAAACACAAAATAGTACTGTATGGGATTATGGATATAAAGTTAGGTTATAAAACAAAAAAACAGGAACAAGAAACATACATACTAACTTCTCAGTTAATAGGGTAGCTAAGAAAAAATTTTTTAAAAAAAGAAAACAGAAAGATAAACGCTAACTTTAGAACTTGGTTAGCTCTGGGGAGGGCATTAGCAAAACAAACAAACAAAAAGAAACAAAAAGCAAATATTATGGCAAAATGTTAACACTTGTTAAGTCCGAGATGTCTGAGTTAAATTACGGGGATGTGTTGTGTATTGTTTTCTGTAATTTTGCTTGAAGTATTTCATATCTTAAAAACAGGCCAAAATGAACCTTAAGAACATTATGCCAAGTGTGTAATCCCAGCTACTTGGAAGGCTGAGGCAGGAGAATCGATTGAACCCAGCAGGCGGAGGTTGCAGTGAGCCAAGATCATGCCATTGCACTCCAGCCTGGGCAGCAAGAGCCAAACTCCGTCTCACAAAAGAAAAAAAAACAAAACAAGGCTGGGCACAGTGGCTCATGCCTGTAATCCCAGCACTTTGGGAGGCCGAGGTGGGTGGGTCACCTGTGGCCAGGAGTTCAAGACCAGCCTGGCCAACATGGTGAAACCCCGTCTCTACTAAAAATACAAAAATTAGGCCGGGCGCGGTGGCTCATGCCTGTTAATCTTAGCACTTTGGGAGGCCAAGGTGGGTGGATCATGAGGTCAGGAGATCAAGACCATCCTGGCTAACACGGTGAAACCCTGTCTCCACTAAAAAATACAAAAAAAAAAAAAAAATTTAGCCAGGCGTGGTGGTGGGTGCCTGTAGTCCCAGCTACTAGGGAAGCTGAGGCAGGAGAATGGTGTGAATCTGGAAGGAAGAGCTTGCAGTGAGTCGAGATTGCGCCACTGCACTCCAGCCTGGGCGACAGAGCAAGACTCTGTCTCAAAAAAAAAAAAAAAAAAAAATTAGCTGGGCATGGTGGTGCATGCCTGTAGTCCCAGCTACTCAGGAGGCTGAGGCAGGAGAATTGCTTGAACCCGGGAGGCAGAGATTGCAGTGAGCTGAGATCATGCCATTGCACTCCAGCCTGGACAACAAGAGCAAAACTCTGTCTCAAAACACACACACACACACACACACACACACACATTATGCCAAGTGAAATAAGCCAGACACAAAAGAACAAATACTATATGATTCCACTAATATGAGGTCCTAGAGTAGTCAAATTCATAAAGACAGAAAGTAGCATGATGGTTGCCAGGGGCAGGGGGAACGGGGAGTTGATGTTCAATGCCACAGAGTTTCAGCTGGGGGAGATGAAAAAGCTCTGGAGATGAATGGGACGGTCGAACCATAAAGTGAATGTACTTAATGCCTCTGAATTGGACACTTGCAAATGGTTAAAGTGGAAAGTTGTATGTTAAGGATATTTTACCACAACAAAAATAAATAAAAACAAATCAAAATAGGCAAATCTCTAGAGACAGAAAGTAGATCCGTGGCTGCCTAGGGCTGGGGAGGATGCCAGGAAAATGGCCAAGGGATGTAGGGTTTCTTTCTGGGTTAATGAAATGTTCTAAAATCGATCGTGGGGACGGATGCACAGCTCTGTGAATACACTAAAAGCCACTGGATGGAACGCGCTCAATAGGTGCAGCGTGCGGTGTGTAACTTAGATCTCAATAAAGCCTAAAGGGAGCGGGAGTCCTTTCTGTGTCGGCTACTCTAATAGAAGACTGTGATCTGTTTGGTCTGAACTGGGCTTTGTCATGAGCGCCACGGAGTTATTAGAAGCCCCAAAGCCTTCCTGACCTCTGCCATCCCATAACGTGGGGAGGGAACTCTGCCAGCCAGGCTCCCAGGGCTGGAGCCATGCTACATCCATGAGGCTCTGGCAGGGAAGCAGAGTCATAGCCTCTGCCGAACGAGGTTAATGAGAATCTGCTCCAGGCTCCAGGGGTTTTGAGGCTTAATTAATACTTGCAAGGCCCTTGGTGATTGTGAAATCAAAGGTTCTGTAAATGTGTACAACGCTGGCCTTATTAACACCAGTGCATTACGCAGGAGAAAAAAGCTAGCCTTCTTGTCACTCACTTAGTTCCCTGGAGGGGCTGGTCCCAGGGAGTCCAGGCCAGGCTGCCACTGGCTGTTGTGGCCCTTCTCGTGCTTTCCAGGCCACTCCTAGGGTCGGGAGCTCCAGGGCAGCCACACTGAGTAGCAGGCGTGGCCGGACTCTTAGTGGACAGTGAGTAGAAGACCTCCACTTTGGGGATCGGGAGAGACGACAGGGCAGACCCCTGCAGCAGTCTTGGTGATTGTCCCTCCAGGCCTAAAGGAGGACTCCCAGTGAGGGTACCTGTCACCTTCCCAGATGGCCGGTCCTCCTGTGTTAGATGTGCCTCCTTAGACTAAGCACCATCAGGTTCTCTGGAGCCCTGCAGGGAGGACTGACACTGCCCCTTAGCCTAGGGCAATCTGGGGCAGGGAGCCATTCCATCTTGCCTGAGCTCCAGTCTTTCCTGCCTGCTGCCTCCTTTCTGCTCTGGTCAAGAACCACCCCTCTCCCACACCCCCTACAGAAGTATCCTGCTCTCCTCAGGCCACAGGGCACAGCCCCTCTCCTTTGTTCTGACACCCCTCCAAGACCCCATCTCAGACCCTGGAAAGGGGTCCCGATCCAGACCCCAAGAGACGGTTCTTGGATCTCACACAAGAATGAATTCAGGGCGAGTCCGTAAAGTGAAAGCAAGTTTTTCAGAAAGCAAGTAATGGCCAGGTATGGTGGCTCATGCCTGTAATCCCAACACTTTGGGAAGCCAAGGCGGGTGGATCACCTGAGGTCAGGAGTTAGAGACCAGCTTGGCCAATATGGCGAAACCTTGTCTCTACTAAAAACACAAAAATTAGCCAGGCATCGTGGCACATGCCTGTAATCCCAGCTCCTCAGTGGCTGAGACACCAGGATCACTTGAACCGGGGAGGCAGAGGTTGCAGTGAGCCGAGATGGCACCACTGCACTTCATCCAAAAAAAAAAAGAAAAGAAAGTCAAGTAATAAAAGAATGACGACTCCGGCTGGTTGCCCATTTATATGGTTATTTCTTAATGATATGCTAAACAAGGGGTAGATTGTTCATGTCTCCCCTTTTTAGACCAAATAGGGTAACTTCCTGACATTGCCATGGTGTTTGTAAATTGTCATAGCACTGGTGGGAGTGTAGCAGCAAAGACGGCCAGAGGTCACTCTCGTCACCATCTTGGTTTTGGTGGGTTTTGGCCGACTTCTTTACTGCAACGTGTTTTAGCAAGGTCTTTATGACCTGTATCTTGTGCTGCATCCTGTGACTTAGAATGCCTTAACCATCTGGGAATGCAGCCCAGTAGGCCTCAGCCTTATTTTACCCAGCCCCTACTCAAAATGGAGTTGGTCTGGTTCAAACGCCTCTGACAAGACAACATCATCCTGTAAGCCACCCACCCAGGAGCATCTCATGCCATCTTCAGGGGTCCCTGTTGATGGCAAGAGTGTCTGGATTCCATGTGGAACCCCTCCCACTCTAACCAGAGCCTCGCTGCCCTCGGATACCAGCCACAAAGCCATTTGTAACCACTGGGGTGGTTCTCTGGCCAGGGGAGTAGAAGCTAGAAGTAGACATGGGCCAGGAGCCAGCATTTGTGGCCCTGGGTGCCCTCAGCTCTGGGACCGATAACCCTGGGGATCCTTCAATTTAGGAACCCTGGAGGCCCATGAACTTGAGGATCTGCAGCCCAAAGGATGTGTGGCTCTGGGTGTCCTCAACTCAGGGGACCCATAGTCCCCAACCCCCACTGACCCTGGAGCCTGTGCCCCCCGGCCAACTTCTGGTATGTTGGCTTTTCTAACCAACCCCCTTTGATGGGTACCAGTTGTGTGCACTACTGCTAAGACACAGTGCAGCCTCCCCCATGTTGGATCCTGTTTCTGGGGACTAGTCCCAGCTGTCCCCGTTTCCCCTAGGTATGCTGCATCTTAGTGGATGTAACTCGTCACTTCTGCCAGGAGGCTCTGAAGATCGTGAACACTGTCCTCCATGTCAGCTGTCCCTCCCTCCCTCTTCCCCTACTGGCTTCCTGTCTTCCTCAAACATAGCCAGCCATTATCTATCTCTTCCCATATCCAGGGCCTATCAAACCAGATGGGGCTGAGCCCAGAGCCTGCTGGCTCCCTGCTGGAGACTTCCCTCCATAGGTCTCTTCCCTAGCCCTCTGGGGTAAGCAGTGTAGTGTTGTGGTTACACCAACAGGCACAAGAGACAGGTTCTAGGTTCAGTCTCTCTCTGCTTCTTACCTGCTGTGTGACCCTGGGCAAGTTGCTTAACCTCTCTGTACAATAAGGACAATCCTAATACTACTGTATATTGTTATTAAGAGGATTAAATGGGACCATGATGGAAAATGCTTAGCGTCAGGCTGGTGTACAGTAAGTAGCCAAGGAAGGTCAGCTAAGGTCAGCTAACGATCATGCTGAACCGCCTGCCTCTGGATCTCCCAGAACATCCATCATCCATGTCTAAGAATCTGTCCTAAGAGGGCAGCCAGGCATTTTGCCAAAGCCTGGGTGACCCCTGTCCACAACCTGACCCCAGTCCTGCCCCCAGCTCCCTGCCCCCTGCCCCAACAGAGGAAATGTTGTCCATGATAGAAGGATGCTGAAACTCTCTCCCCAAAACTTTATGTGATGTGCCTGGCAAGTGCCCCCACCCAGCCCTGCTAACAACCTCACCCATGCCCCAGACCCCAACTGCCTCCCAGGACCCAAGGGAGGGCTATGAGGCTGCTTAATGAGAGGGTGCTGGCCCTGCCCGAGCAGACCATCCTGGGGGCAGCTTGGAGAAGGCCAGCATTCTTCTATCTATAGTTCAACTTCTCTGCCATTATGGTCCGTCTCTAATTCGGGAAGCCTCTCATTATGTTTTCTTTATGTTGTCTTCATGTTGATCAGTGGGAAAACAAATGAAAGGGAAAATCATGGGTGTTGTGGTTCGGAAAATCTACCGAGGGGAATAGTGGGCTTTGTGTTCTCTGCTTCGATGGCATGTCTAGGGTGTCCTAGGGCATCGGAACCTGAAATGGCTTTTCCTGCGCATGTTAGGAGGGTCTCATGGGGCAGGGCACCCACTGCTATAGGAATAGACTGAAGCCTGAATCCTGGCTTTGCCACTAGCTCTCTGGGTGCCCTTGAGCTGGCCCTACCTCTCCAGACTTCACCAGCCTTGTCTTTAAAGTGAGAATAATGAGGCTGGATGGGGTGGCTCATGCCTGTAATCCCAGCACTTTGGGAGGCTGAGGCGGGTGGATCACGAGGTCAGGAGTTCGAGGCCAGCCTGAACAACATGGTCAAACACAGTCTCTACTAGAAATACAAAAATTAGCTGGGCATGGTGGTGTGTGCCTGTAATCCCAGCTACTCAGGAGGCTGAGGCAGGAGAATTGCTTGAACCCGGGAGACGGAGGTTGCAGTGAGCTGATATCACGCAACTGCACTCCATCCTGGGTGACAGAGCAAGACTCTGTCTCAAAAAAAAAGAAAAAAGACATAACAAAAAATTAGCCAGGTGTAGTGGTGCACACCTGCAGTCCCAACGTCTCAGGAGGTTGAGGTGGGAGGATTGCTTAAACTTAGAAGTTGGAGGCTGCAGTGAGCTATGGTCATGCCACTGCACTCCAGCACGAATGACAGAGCAAGACTCATCTCAAAATGAATAAAGAATAAAATAAAACGAGAAGAATGGGTTGCCTCAGCCTCTGGTGGGCTGGGATGCAGAGTCCCCATGGCAATGACAAAGAACAGTTGAGCAGCAGGAGTGGGAGAGGCTGAGACCCAGTCTGGCCTGTCCTTTGGGCCCAAGACCCCATCCTCATGCCTCTTTGTGTCCAGGGAACAGCTGCCCTCCTTCCATTTCTGTTCAACAGTGACCACTGGTCTGGGAGGCAGGAGAGCCTGGACTGACCAGGCCAAGATGAGAAAAGCAATGGTGTCTGAAATGGGGGCTACCCTGAAGCCTCTCATGGAGGCCACCCTGAAGCCAGTAGCGGGAGAGGTAGGGAGGGACAGCTGAAGTGGTTTAATGTGGTCACAGTGGGTTACCAAGTTGCATGCCTAGATCTTCTTGCACATTTCAGGAGGGTGGCCTGACATTTTAAACTGGGACAAAGGGAAGGGCTCCGTGTCTTTGTGGTCTGTGCACATGGTGAGGCTGTGGTGGGTGGGACTCATGGGCCTAGCTCTCAGCCCTCATCTGACCTTCTGTGGGCCAGCGTGCCTGCAGGGTGCCCATTCTTCACCCCAGAGATCTGGCCTTACTCCCCTCAAGCCAGGTGGGCAGGGCAGAGCAGACACTAGGGTTAGGCGAGTAGCCAAGGTCTTGTCCAGAAGCCATGGCTAGGTCAAGGTCACTCAGCCCTGGTCAGTACCCAGGTCCTCGTATCATGGGTGTGGAAGCATCTCTGGAGATGGGAAAGGTGGGGAGGGGGTACAGAGAGGGGAAGGCTGAGGAGGGGTAGGTGGGAGGAATGGGTGGGTGCAGGTGTACGGTGGTTATACTGGAGCCTGACTGCCTGGGTTTAAGCCCCAGCCTGGTCAGTGGCCAGGTGTGGTATAACCCTGGGCAGGCTGCTTAACCTCTCTGTTTCTCCATTTGCTCATCTGTAAAATGGGTATAGTAACAGTCACTTGTACCAAGGATCATTAAGAGGGGTGAGTTAAGTATGAAAGTTCACCATGTTGCCCAGGCTGGCCTCAAACTCCTGGGCTCAAGCAATCCACATGTCTCAGCCTCCCAAAGTCCCGGGATTACAGGCATGAACCCAGAACCATGCCTGGCACTTTGCAGCCCCTTGTAGTCCAGCCCTGGCTGGCCCTGCTCTGTTCCTCAGCAAGTAGATGAAGGACAGTTAGTCACCTGCAACTCCACCACAAAGGCCAGGGAAGAAAGACTCCCAGCACCGGAGACTGGCAGTGAGGCAGTGCAGGCTGCCAGCTGCTATGGCTCTGCCTGGTTAGGGTGTTGGGCACGTGTAGGATTCGAGTCCCCCTCACCTTCTGCTGACGTCCCTGCCCACTTTCCTCTGCTCAGGAAGGAGCTCTGGCCAAGTTCTCAGCTTCCCCCATGACTTTGCCCTCAGGGTCCTTGTCGGTGTGTACCATGTCTGGTGCCCTGCTGTGTTGTTTGGGACCCCCAGCAATCCTCTGGCACTTTGGCTGTTTCTCTGAACATCCCTGGTGAGGGTGTACCTGGCGAGGGGGTACCATGGAGCCACACACGGTGCCCTCCACAAGAGATGCTGCTCCAGCTATTGGCAGATGTGTCGGTCTGTAGACTCAGGACTGTGCCTCTGCCCCAGGGCAGACTTGGATTCCAGTCCTGGCAGCATCACTGCCCAGAGGGGTGGGGCCTCTGACAAGTAACTAGGCTTCTCTGAGGCCATCTCCTCACTGACTGTGTGGGGACGATAATTCCTGTCTCAAGGATTATTTGAGGGTTATTTGGGAGAACAAATGGGGAGACCCAGCACGGGGCCTGGTGTGCAGTAGGTGCTCAGCTCCTCCCCTAGGCCTCAGTGACTCACTGGGGCAGCAAGGGGCCCTGAGACTAGTATATAGCATCGCCTGCCAGTTTCATTTCCTTAATTTTGCACCAGCTCACCCCCTCTTTGCCAACTCTGTCACCTCTGTCCTAGTTCAGGCCTCTCCAAGCTGTTCCGGCCTCTCCGCCCCACTCTCCATAGTTACAGCTGGAACAAACTTTTAGAGCACATGAATTGGATCATGACACTCCCTGCCTACAGCCCTCTATGGCTCTCCATTGCCCTCAGGGTAAGTTCCAGGTTCTTTGACCTAGCCCATAAGGCCAATGTGATCCATTCTTGCCAGTTACTCATCATCACCCTCTAACCTCCTCCAGCATATTCCACCTAAGAGCTGCATAGAGGCTTGTTCTTTGGACAGGCCTTGCACCCTTCTATCTCCAACTTTCCTGTACCCATTGTACGGAATAAGTTGGGCTTGGCATCTGCAAACCTGCTCTTCCTCCAACTCTCATCCCCACATATTGGAAAAACTCCCGGGCAGGCTCCATAGTTTTTCCAGCCATCATCACATCATCAAAAATCTATCCTATTTAGAATCACGTCCTGCAGTGGTGACAGGAGGTTGTGGCGGGTCTCTTCTTCCCTGCTGCAACTCATCCTCCATGTGACAGCTGAAGTGCTGTCCATCTCTTCAGGGATGGACTAGAGTTGGGGAGAGGGAGAAAGAGAAGCAAGGGCCTGAGAAGGGCTTTCTTGACACTGGAGCTGGGATCTGACACCCTGGCCTTCTCCACGGCAGATGTGCAAATTCTGAGCCAGGTGTGGTGGCTCATGCCTGTAAACCCAGCACTTTGGGAAGCCAAGGTGGGCGGATCACCTGAGGTCTGGTGTTTGAGACCAGCCTGGCCAACATAGTGAAACCCTGTCTCTACTAAAAAAAATTACAGGCCGGGCGCGGTGGCTCAAGCCTGTAATCCCAGCACTTTGGGAGGCCGAGACGGGTGGATCACGAGGTCAGGAGATCGAGACCATCCTGGCTAACACGGTGAAACCCCGTCTCTATTAAGAAATACAAAAAACTAGCCGGGCGAGGTGGCGGGCGCCTGTAGTCCCAGCTACTCGGGAGGCTGAGGCCGGAGAATGGCGTAAACCCGGGAGGCGGAGCTTGCAGTGAGCTGAGATCCGGCCACTGCACTCCAGCCTGGGTGACAGAGCGAGACTCCGTCCCAAAAAAAAAAAAAAAAAAAAAAAAATTACAAAAACTAGGCAGGTGTGGTGGCACACACCTGTAATCCCAGCTACTCAGGGGGCTGGGTGGCTGTGGTCTCTTTAGCCTTGTCTTGCCAGGTTCATCCTGGAGATGGGCACAAGGGTATGGAGTGAGGAGGCCTCCTTCTTTCTCTCTCCTCTCACTTTCCATTCTTACTGTAGGAATGATCATCTCTGTCACCATGCTGATGGCTGTAGCGTCCCCAGAGGGACTCCACAGACAAACATCCTTGGTGCCCGAAAGAAGGAGCAAGAGTAGTCATCCAGGCCACGGAGGTTGGCCTGGTTGAAGGAGCAAGCAGCCGAGTGCTGGATAGAGGGGATCTGTTGGCCGACTGCCAGAGTTCAAATCCCAGGGCCAGCTCTTACCAGCTGGGTGACCTCAGCAAGCCCATTAGCGTCTTGAAGGCTCAGTTCATCCTGTAAAATGGGAATGATAATAGTATTTATCCCCTGGGGCTATTGTGAGAAATGAAGACACTCTTTCATATGCAGCACTAAGCACAGAGCTTCAAACTGTAGGCACCCAGTGGATATCGGGTATATGGCCTGTATCAGGCAGGCAGGCATGGGAGCAGGTGGCCTCGCTGGGCTGCTAAAGCTCAAGCTGTTTCCTCCCTCCCTAAGTTGGGGTCCTCAAGGGGTCACATTCCCAGAGCTTCGCATAGGTCAAACTTGAGTCCTCGCAGCCGAGTGGGGGACCCTTCCCTTCACAAACGCTTCCAGGGAAGATGATTTCACAACTCCTCAGGGTCCATTCTAGTCCACACAGTTCCACCCTCCACGTGTGTTCCTGGGGTTGCACCCAAGTCCTGATGTCACAGTTCAGCCCTTTTCTATCTTCAGAGTAAAAGGGAGGTGAGCCCAGCGTGGTCCACCACCCCCAGACTTTCTCTTCAACTTGTATGGGGTCCTGGTGCCTTCTCGAAATCCATTGAGTGCTTTAGACTCTCTTCCCAGAAAAAAAAGGTTTCCCAAATACATTGTTCACACATCAAATGTTGCAAGATTCCTTATCTTTTAGGAAGGGTACCTGTTATAAGTTGGTGGTTATGCTGGTGGCCTCTGGAGTTGAATTTCCTGGGTCCCCAAAGCTGCTTCTATTTTCTGGCTACAAGACCATAAACAAGTCACAAACATCTCTAAACCTTGGTTTTCTGGCCGAGCACGGTGGCTCACGCCTGTAATCCCAGCACTTTGGGAGGCCGAGGCAGGCGGATCACTTGAGGCTGTGTGTCCGAGACCAGCCTGGCCAACGTGGCAAAACCCCACCTCTACTAAAAATACTAAAAATACTAAAAATTGGCGGGTGTGATGACGCACGCCTGTAGTCCCAGCTACTCAGGAGGTTGAGGCAGGAGAATTGCTTGAACCCTGGAGGCGGAGGTTGCAGTGAGCCGAGATCGCACCACGGCACTCCAGCCTGGGACACAGGGTGAGAATGTAGGTGGCACCATGCATGCATTTTCCTGCTGGATGTGTCGACAAGCAGAGCCTACTCATATGCGAGCAACACAGCCTGCCCAGGGAGAAGCTTGAATTGGAAACTTCATTTGTACCTCGATGGGTCCATCTTGATGACCTAGAGCTGGAATTTATTTGGCTTGTAGGCAACTTTAACCAAGGTCTAAAGGGCAAAGCAAAGACACTCTTCCCCAGCTGCAGGGACAGGCCTTGATAAACTGACACTCACTGATGTCCTCGTGTTTTCATAAGGTTAGGAGTTGGCTCTGGAAATAAGTGTTCTATGCAGAAATGGAGGTTGTTCACAGGAAAGCCTTTCCCTTGAAGAAGCAACAAAGGTTGCTTCTTCTTAAGGGGCAGGTGGAATTTAGGTTTTAACTTCCTTCGTAAGACCCACCCCAACATTCAGATTTCAAGTCAAGCCGGGTATCCCAGTAGGAAATAACTGGGACTCTCTCCCAAGAATTGGGGTTTGTAAGTCCTGAGGGCATGAGTCATAGTTCACCAGCCTCCTCTTGCCTGTGGGCTCTAGAACAGCACTGGACACAGAGAAGATGCTCAGTAATAGCTCTGCCTCGCCCTGTCTTTCCCAGGCACTTCACGGCCTCTTGAGTTGCCAGCAGTAGGCTCTGTTAACAGGGATGGTTTCACGTCAGCTCTAATGAGGGTGATGCCCAGAGCAGGGTTCTCCAGATGCCAGGATGTGGACTCCTCTCAGATTATTTGATGATTGAGGGGCAGTTGCCCCAGAAACAAATAATTTCCTTAGATAACTGTCTTAGAAGTGATTACTCTTGGGGACAGAAGGAGGATACTGGTAACGGAAGAGACTTCTTTTCTCTCTGCAGATGCTTGAGAGACCTCTGGATTCTACCCCATTGAAAGTTTTAGCATGGAAAGTCTCGCATCCCAGGAAACCGCTCAGACCCAGGCAAAGCAAGACCATTGGACAACCCTACACTGGAACCCGGGTGGTTCCAGTGTGGGGACCCAGCTGTCCACGCTGAGGCAGAAGGAGCAAGGGACTAGATAACAGAGTTAGCTGCTGTTGGCTGGGAGGGGTTGGTGGTGACAACTCAGGGGCGATCACAACAGTGGCCAAAGTCAAGCCATTTCTGGGGCTCTGACTTTGAAAATCCCTGTCATCTGCCAACAAGCCCTGTCAGGACTGATGTCTCGGCCCCAAGCAGAGAGAATCCCTTCTGGAAGCCAGAAAGGGGCCTCAGGGGTGGTGGCTAGAGAGACTGACCACGCTGACCCGAGCAACCACCTCAGGGTCACAGGCAGCGGAGGCTGCGTTGTGGCTGGAGAAATTGCAGATGTGTCTGACACTCAGGTGAGGCCCCCAGAATGTCCCATACACTGCTGGGGGGCTCGCCTGCATGGGGTGCTAAACAGAGCTTGGTCCTGGTGAGGTCTGGTGCCTCTGGAATTGGGCACAGAAGTTAAAGCAGGATATTAAACCAATTTTCAAAAATTTGGAGAAATCGATTTTTTTAGTGAAGAAAAAATGTACTCTGCTTACTAAGAAGAGTCCTCAAAGGAGAAGAACATTGTCTCCAAGGCACCAACTTCCTCAAAAGGAAAATTCGGGAGAGGCTCTTCCCTCTAAGCCTTGGTGTGATGGGAAGCTCATGATTTACATATTATCACAGACATACCAAACAAATGGAACACCATGACTGATGTCAGACTTAGCGGTAACCAAGGAGAGACTATCTGGGCATCTCTGAGTCTTCAATGTGGGAAAAATTTCCTCTAAGCCTTTTAGTGTCTTATGATGCAAGTTGGGGTTGACTTGTCACAAATCATATGTATATAAAAGAAAAGTGTCTGGCACACCTCACAGCTATGTGAGGGCACCTGGGGGCTCATTCTGGTTGCTGAGAGAAAGGCTGGCAGAGGTGCCGAGGGGGCAGTGGGGTGGCTCTTCCCACCTCTGATGACAGGGTTCCCTTTGTTTTTGTCCTGGCTTTGTGGGGACCTGATTTTGCCAAGTGTGCCCCTGCAGGGCAAAGACTAGCTGTGCCTTGTCCACTTGTTGTGGGCACTACAGTGCCTATGCCCGGGCCTGGCATGAATAGAAGTCCCATGAATGCTTCTGGAATCTTACTGAATGATTCCCGCAGCCTCGTGCAGTGAAACACTTGAGTGACAGGCATCCACACTTCTGTTGGTAACAGCTCTCTTCCTGGCCACCTTAGAGTGAGGCCTGTGGAAGAAGAGATGCGTCATTCTGGGCCCTGGGCCCCTCATCCAGACGGTTCCATGGATCCCAGGGCTGTCTCTATCTATCCAGAGCCCCAAAGCCACCTGCACACAAGCATGCCTCTTTCTTCCTCCCTTGGGTTCCTTCCATCTGCTCATCCTGGTGGAGCACCTCATTGGTCAGTCAGCGTCCTCGGTGCTGGGGACAGAGCAAGTCCATGAGAAGGCAAGGACCCTGCTTGGAAAACTACATCTTGAGGTGCACAAAGAAAGAGGTTGGTCTTTGCTTCTCAGAGACAGAAGGTGATGAGACTCAATTGCAAGTTACACAAAGAAGTGAACATTCACTTCCGGGATCTTCTGCCGTCCAGTCCCACTTTCGTTGGTCCAGTATTCCACATTGGACTTGGGTGTCCATCCTTCCCCCATGGAGCTCAGGGACTTCTCACACTCTCCCAGCTGCAGGGACAGGCCTTGATAGACTGACACTCATCAGCATGTCCCAGCCACCTGGCCACAGTGGTTGGCTAAGGGACCGGCACCAGACCCCACTGGGACCAATCGGACCCACAGGACTTTTGATGGGCCCCTGGGAAGATGCTTTCTTATTTATTTATTTATTTAGAGACAGAGTCTCACTCTGTTGCCCAGGCTGGAGTGCAGTGGCACGATCTCGGCTCGCTGCAACCTCCGCCTCCCAGGTTCAATCAATTCTCCTGCCTCAGCCTCCCAAGTAGCTGGGATTATAGGTGCGTGCCACCAAGTCCAGCTAATTTGTGTATGTTTAGTAGAGATGGGGTTTTGCCATGTTGGTCAGGCTGGTCTCAAACTCCTGACCTTAAGTGATGCACCGGCCTCTGCCTCCCAAAATGCTGGGATTACAGGTGTGAGCCACCACACCCAGCAAGGGAAGATGCTTTCCTGATAATTTGTAGAAGCCACCTGGAGAAGGAACTGCTGGCTCTTCCAGGCAGAGTGTGAACCAGGGTTTGGCACACCTTTGACCCCTTTGCTGTGTGGGGCATCGCCAGCCTGGGAATGAAGCCCATAGCCCAAGGCGGGCAGGTGGAAAGAATTCCAGAGCAGCAGCGACAGTGAACCTCAGCTGGGGCTTCAAGACTGGTTCCATGGGACAGCCCATTCTCTTCAGCTTGTGCTAGTTTGGGTCGAGAGTTCAGAAAGCTGCAACTGAGAAGATGCCAGCTGATCTCACTATAGAGGAATTTCCTTTCAGGTCACAGGGTCAGGACTGAGGCAGCCTGGGCTTGGGAGAAAGAGGACCAGGCAGTTGGTTGGTGACACTCATTCAGGAACCAATAGCTTTGTGCCCCAGGGGCTGTGGGAAGGAGGACCTCAATGCAGACAGGGGAGCCGCACGTCTGGTGCAGGGAGGAATGATCACGTCCAGGGCCCTCACTCCCAGGCTCAGCTGGAGGCTCCCTTCATAGAATTCCACCTGCCTGGTAAATGCAGAATGCAGTCCACTTAAAGAAATCAGAGCAGCTGCCACGTCAAAGCTGAAAAGATGTGTGGAGGTGGGTGGAGAGGAGGCGGGTAATTATGCAGGAAAAATAGTTTTCTTGATATTCTTCTGGAAATATGCGTGGAACAGAGGGAGCAGCAGGAGAGATGACAGGCAAGGAGAAAATGTATGAATAGTGGAATGCATGGTGCCTCTCCAAAGGCAGACAGAGGCAGCGCTGCTTTGACCACAGCACCCTTTTGTGGGGAGCACCTGGGGCTCCATGAGACACTTTCGCAGGGACTCTTCAATGTAGGACTTTATTCATGGGTCCACTATAGGATTTGCTGGGAATGATTGAGCCTGTCTTGACCCTGTAATGCCAGCACTTTGGGAGGCTGAGGTGGGAGGACTGCTTGAGGCCAGGAGTTCAAGACCAGCCTAGGCAACAAGGTGAGATTCCCGTCTCTACCAAAAAAAAAAAAAATTTTTTTTAATTAGTCAGAAAAAAAAAATCGGTAGGAGAGGAGTGACGGTTAAAAGACTACATATACATTGGGTACAGTGTAGACTTCTTCGGTGATGGCTGCATCAAAATCTCAGAAATCACCACTAAAGAATATATCCTTGTAACCAAACACTACCTGTTCCCCAAAAACCTATTGAAGTTTTTAAAATAATAATAACCAGGTGTGGTGGCATGCGCCTGTGGTCCCAGCTACTCGGGAGGCTGAGATGGGAGGACTGCTTGAGCCCAGGAGTTCGAAGGTACTGTGAGCAATGATCATGCCACTGCACTCCAGCCTGCACCACAGAGCAGGACTCTTGAGAGAGAGAGCACGCTGGGATCTCCCCATGCCACCTCTATGCCCCCTTAGGAATCTGCGCACAGAACCCATGTACTCTGCATGCCCAAGTGGCAGAGAGGCACCCCAAACTCTGAGAAGCAGCTCTGAGGTTGTGAACGTTGAATGTAGATAATTATCCAGCTGTGAAGAAGCTGAACATTTCTTAGGGCTATTTCTGCATAATTATAAATATTTGAGAATATTAAACTCCCAGGTTACACATTGAGGGTATTGTCTGAGTAGCAGTTGGCTGCAGAGCTGGAAACGCAAGCATCTTTTCATTCCTCCCTCCTGGTGTCCTCAGGATATTTTATGGGATTCAAAAGAAAAAGTTACAGTTGAGAAAAAAAAAAGCACCAACAACCTGGAAGCAAAGTCAGTTGCTAATATTTCTAAACAGCTTTAAATCAAAGAAGAGGAATGTGACCACTTTAGTTAATTGTGCTGGGTTTGTGATGCATTTTTCTCTATGGTTTAGGAAAGCAATTACCACGAAACAACCTACTTCTGTCTCCAATGTGATAAAATGTTCCCTCTAATAGGGCCAATATGCCCGGCAGTAGGTCTTTACAAGCACTCAATGTTTCTGGAAGCATTTTTACATGTGGGGCTCCTTGGTGTGCAGTGAGAGCCCATGACCCACTCACTAAGGACCTGTCATGGTGCAGCGTGGTTTTTTGTTTTGGTTTGGTTTTTTGGGTTTTTTCTTGAGACGGAGTTTTGCTCTTGTCGACCAGGCTGGAGTGCAATGGAATGATCTTAGCTCACTGCAACCTCCACCTTCTGGGTTCCAGGTTCAAGTGATTCTCCTGCCTCAGCCTCCCGTGTAGGTGGGATTACAGGAGCCCGCAATGCCCAGCTAATTTTTTTTTTTTTTGAGACAGAGTCTCGCTCTGTTGCCCAGGCTGGAGTGCAGTGGCACAATCTCGGCTCACTGCAAGCTCCAGCTCACTGCAAGCTCTGGCTCACTTCAAGCTCCACCTCACAGGTTCATACCATTCTCCTGCCTCAGCCTCCGGAGTAGCTGGGACTATAGGCACCCACCACCACGCCCGGCTAATTTTTTTGTATTTTTTAGCAGAGACGGGGTTTCACCGTGTTAGCCAGGATGGTCTTGATCTCCTGACCTCGTGATCTGCCCGCCTTGGCCTCCCAAAGTGCTGGGATTACAGGCATGAGTCAGCGCACCCAGCTAATTTTTGTATTTTTAGTAGAGACGGGGTTTTGCCATGTTAGCCAGGCTGGTCTCGAACTCCTGACCTCAGGTGATCTGCCCACCTCAGCCTCCCAAAGTGCTGGGATTACAGGCATGAGCCACTGTGCCACGGGGTTCTTAATAGGAGATGGGTCCTTCCAAGGAGAGGCTGGTGTCCGGGCTGTGAGTGGAGGCTCTGCTACCCTGGTTCTGCCCAGAGGCCCATGTGATGAGCCCAGGGTCCTGTCCAGACTCCCACCCTCATGCTCTTGGTCACCCCATCTTGTCCTCCCACCCACTGAAGTCTCATATCTTCTCACCCACTCCCCATGTGCTATCCTCCACGCTCTGGAAAGCCGGGGCCATCTGTTACAGACACAACCTCAGCCTCTCCTTCCATCTCCAGCTTTGCAGGTGACCCCTGCTGTCCACAGCTTCCCCACATCTCCTGGGAGTTGCTGTCCCTTCTCCAGAACCCCCAGTATCCCTGGAAACCATTGCTCCTGTGCCTTTGAACAATCCCACCCCCTTCACACCGCCTGTCCCCACTGCCCCAGTTTTTGAGGCTCCTGCTTGCTGTTCTCCCTTCCCAGCCCTTGCTTTGGGGCTTGGCTCACTTTTTCTCTCCCCACGTTTTTCCCAGGCTGGAGTGCAATGGCACGATCTTGGCTCACTGAAACCTCTGCCTCACAGGCTTGAACCATCCTCCTGCCTCACCTTCTCAAGTAGCTGGGACCACAGGTGAGCACCACTATGCCTGGCTCATTTTTGCATTTTTTGTAGAGACAGAGTCTCACTGTGTTGCCCAGGCTGGTCTTGAACTCCTGGGCTCAAGCCATCTGCCAGCCTTAGCCTCCCAAAGGGTTGGGAGTTGGGATTACAGGCTGGAGCCACCACGCCCAGTCTTTTTCCTTTTCTTTTTTTTTTTAGAGACAGAGTCTCACTCTGTGACTCAGGCTGGAGTACGGCGGCATGATCATGGCTCACTGCAGCCTTGAACTCCTGGCCTCCCACCTCAGCCCCCCAAAGCACTGGGATTACAGGCAGGCACCCAGCCCCTTTCTCAACTCAAGGACCTCCCTTTATCTTGGGCAACTGTGATGGGTAACAATGACCTATGTCACTGTCCAGGTCACAAACTTCCTTGGTCTCTCTCCATTCCCTGCCACACCCAAGCTGCCAGGTCCAGCCCTGTACAGTCTTGGCCTTTTAGGGTAACACCTCTGCCATACCTAGCACCCTGTGTCTCCCTCATCCTTGGCCACCACAGAGGCCTCTGGTCTGCAGCCCCAAGGATTTTTTTGTCCCTTCATTTCTGGCTGGATTCTGTGGCCATCCCATTGTCTCCCTCTCAGGCCCCTGAATCCCATGGTCTCCATCCGTCGCCCATGATGCTGCTGTCTAAGGCCTCTGCCTGGTGAGGAGCTGTTGCCTGGTGACCACCGATCTCGGTGGAAACCCCCGTCCCACAGCCTGTGGCTCCCCAACTCCCACCCCTAGCCTCCATCTCCAGTTCCTAGGTCACAGTGAGACGCCAGTGTAGGCCAGTAAATGTGAAAAACCAGAACTTCATTTCCCACCCCAAACGCAGTCCCTCTCCCCCAGATGCTGGCAGCTGGCAGGGGGCGTCCTCCGAGATCCTCCGGAGAGCAGCCCCGCTTGGCTCTGCAAGTTTGCGGTGGGCGGTGAAAGTATCCGCTGACAAACCATCCAACGTCGGTTTGGAAGCCCAAGGTCCCATAAAAAGTGGGACGAAAAAAGACCCGTTGCGAAGGCTGCGCTATGCATCCAGCCGCCCGCGCTCCAGCTCACTGTCTTTGGGTAAGGGAGAGGGAGGAGGCTCGGGGACCAAGAGGAAGGACGCACTCGGATCTGCAGTTCTCCGGCCCGGACACCCACGGGCCACCGCGTCGAGGCAGCGCGAGCCCCGGGCGCCCCCTGGAGGTTGTATGGGCCTCAGCCGCGCAGCGCAGACGGAGGAGGGCGCTGGCGTTATTAAGAACTCCTGCTGGGCCGGGCGCGGTGGCTCACACCTGTAATCCCAGTACTTTGGGAAGCAGAGGCGGGTGGATCACGAGGTCAGGAAATCGAGACCACCCTGGATAACACGGTGAAACCCCGTCTCTACTAAAAATACAAAAAATTAGCTGGTCGTGGTGGCGGGCGCCTCAAAAAACAAAACAAAAAAACAAAACAAAACAAAAACTCCTGCTGGTCAACTGGAAAAACACCCCCCCATAAAAACGGTCAAAGGGCCAGGACAGAAGCATTTGAAATGAAACACAAGGGCCGGGCGCGGTGGTTCATGCCTGTAATCCCAGTACTATGAGAAGCTGAGGTGGGCAAATCACGAGGTCAGGAGTTTGAGACCAGGCTGGCCAACATGGTGAAACCCTGTCTCTACTAAAAATACAAAAATTAGCTAGATGTGGTGGCGGAAGCCTATAATCCCAGCTACTCGGGAGACTGAGGCAGGAGAATCGCTTGAACCCAGGAGGCAGAGGCTGAGGTTGCAGTGGGCTAAGATCACACCATTGCACTCCAGCCTGGGCAACAATAGTAAAACTCTGTCTTAAAAAAAAAAGAAAGAAAGAAAAGAAACACAAATGTCCAATAAAATGTCAAGCTGGCCGGGCGCAGTGGCTCATGCCTGTAATCCCAGCACTTTGGGAGGCCGAGGCGGGTGGATCACAAGGTCAGGAGATCGAGACCATCCTGGCAAACACAGTGAAACCCCGTTTCTACCAAAAATACAAAAAATTAGCCGGGCGTGGGGCGGGTGCCTGTAGTCCCAGCTACTCGGGAGGCTGAGGCAGGGGAATGGTGTGAACCCAGGAGGCGGAGGTTGCACTCCAGCCTGGGCAACAGAGCCAGACTTTGTCTCAAAAAAAAAAAAAATGTCAAGCTGATATTGACATGGGCAGGATCTGTTACAAGCCCTGGCACAGAACAGACAGCTCCTTTAATCTCATAGACAATGCTCCTAGGGAGGGGCAGATTGTTCCTATTCTACAGATGAGTAAACTGAGGCACAGAGAGGCTAAGTGACTAGGTCAAGGCCACACATTAAGTAGCAGGGCCAGAAGCTCACCCAACAGCCTGGCACCAAGGCCTATGGCCTTATTCACTACATGAGACCAATTCTTAACATAATGAAAATTATACATTGGCTAAAAACCAAAGTGTAAATGGAAACAAATTCATTCAGTAAACTGAGGGAATCCCAGATGAGGGATTCTGCACCTATCGATGGGCCAAGCCAGAGCCTGGGTGTGTTTCCACTTGTGCTCCCTTCCAAGGTCCAAGGTCATGCTGTCTTACCAGACCTTGGAGGTACTTGGAGTTCGAAGCAAGCTTCCCTTCTGTGAGCCCCCTTGTCTGTTGGCCTGGGGTAGGAGGGCCAGGCTGTGGCATCCTTTCCTCCAGAGACGGAAGCCTAGAGGCGAGGTTAGTGGGAGGTGGCCGCCGGCAGGTGAGCTCCATTCTCCCCCAGTGCCTGCTACCCTCCTCCTTGCTTTGGCCAAAGGGCCATTTCCTGCCCCATGGTCTGGCCTCATCATATCCCTTGTAGATTACACAACTCACTCTCCAAAAGCCGCTTTGTTTCATATGGTGGTGAACTGCTCTGTGGTTCCTGCTGAAAATCTTCTGTTGATTCCTGGGTTCAGCTGGGCTCCTTTGAGTTCTGCTTAGGCCACCTTAAGAAGGGTTGCAGGCTGGGAGTGGTGGCTCACACCTGTAATCCTAGCACTTTGGGAGGCCAAAGTGGGAAGATCACTTGAGACCAGGAGTTTGAGATCAGCCTGGCCAACTTGGCAAAACCTCATCTCTACTACAAATACAGACATTAGCCAGGCGTGGTCATGTGTGGCTGAAGTTCCAGCTACTCACTTGGGAGGCAGGAGAATCACTTGAGCCTGGGAGGCAGAAGTTGCAGTGAGTGGAGATGGCGCCACTGCACTCCAGCCTGAGTGTCAGAGCAAGACCCTGTCTCAAAAAAATAAGTAAATAAAATTTTTTTAAAAAAGAAGAAAGGCCGGGCGCGGTGGCTCAATCCTGTAATCCCAGCACTTTGGGAGGCCGAGACGGGCGGATCATGAGGTCAGGAGATCGAGACCATCCTGGCTAACACGGTGAAACCCCGTCTCTACTAAAAAATACAAAAAGCTAGCCGGGTGAGGTGGCGGGCGCCTGTAGTCCCAGCTACTTGGGAGGCTGAGGCAGGAGAATGGCGTGAACCCGGGAGGCGGAGCTTGCAGTGAGCTGAGATCCGGCTACTGCGCTCCAGCCTGGGTGACAGAGCGATACTCTGTCTCAAAAAAAAAAAAAAAAACAAAAACAAAAACAGAAGAAGGGCTGAGCTTGCTTTCAAGATGAGTGCAACAAACTGGGACAGAGCCTGGACCAGAGTAAGGCCCATTCTGGCCATCTGGTTACTCCAGCGCTCTCCCAGAGTCCTGCGGTCTCTCTCTGACTTCTCTCTCCCCCTTTCAGTGCCTGCATCAGCTGCTGCTAACCTCCTCATTGCTGGAGTTCCTCATTCATGTTCCTAAGCCAGCTCATCTGTTTTCTGCCAGGGCACATGACACATCTCTGGATTGGCCGCCTTGGGTCCTGGTTCCCTCGGGGTCTAATCAGCAAGGCTGAGAAGGGAGGGCACTAAGGTGGCTGGCACGAGACTGTCCCTTCAGCGGGTACCATGGGTGATGCACGGCACCATTAGATGGTCAACTGCAATCCCAGACTCTTCTTCCTGTTTATTCATGCTTGAGTTTCATTTGTTGACCTTTGTTATGGTTGCCTAGAGGTCTTTTAAGCGTACTTTAAAATGTCTTAGGTACCCACCCTGGTTCACTGTAGAGGGTGCTACCCAGAAACCTGGCAAGAGAGAATCATTCATAGTTAAACAAACAGGAAGTCATTTCTTTCTTCTTCTTTAGTCTCACCTTTCATTTAGAAAAAAAGTAGGGAGATGGTATTTAATAACCACCATCCATTAGATTAGATCAACAGACTCCAAATAGTGCATTTCTTCTAGAAACAATATCTCCTCCTCTCACAGGAGAGCATGTGGTCAGGAGGAAATTGAATAAAGCCTTTTAATCAGCCACAGTAGTATTTGAATCATTTAATTTAGAATCTGACAACCACAAATTACTTTATTTTTCTGGCCAATTTTAGCCAACCAGGAGAGCTAAGCCAGTCCAACTCATGCTTAATAAATCACCCTCTTGCCTTATGGTGGCTAGTTTGGGGAAGAGGTTTTTCTGAGGCTTTTCAGAAGTAATCAAAAATAGGCCGGGCATCTGTAATCCCAGCACTTTGGGAGGCTGAGGTGGGTGGATCACCTGAGATCAGGAGTTCGAGACAAGCCTGGCCCTCAAGGTGGAACCATGTCTCTACTAAAAGCACAAAAGTTAGCCGGGCGTGGTAGTGCGCACCTGTAATCTCAGCTACGAGGGAGGCTGAGGCTGGAAAATCGCTTCAACCCAGGAGGCAGAGCTTGCAGTGAGCTGAGATTGCACCACTGCACTTCAACCTGGGCGACAGAGCAAGACTCTGTCTCACAAAAAAAAAAAAACAAGTAATCAAAAACAATCACCCATGCTATGTGTGTCTGACATGAATTCTTTGACACACTCCTTTCCCATCTCTTTGTGACTACTGAGTGA
The DNA here is from genome assembly GCF_008728515.1 of Papio anubis. Taxonomy (NCBI): domain Eukaryota; kingdom Metazoa; phylum Chordata; class Mammalia; order Primates; family Cercopithecidae; genus Papio; species Papio anubis. The sequence goes on along the minus strand of NC_044993.1, from coordinate 21,268,407 downwards.
ACGAACCCTTGGAGTGGAGAGAGGCAGGACGTGTGGCAAGGAGCTGTCATCTCTGCCGCTTGTGCTTTTTATTCCTGGCTCCAAGTTCTCATGGACATGAAAACAAGTCAAATCAAATTAGACACCAGACATACACTGTCTCATGGCAGCTCACCCAGTGCCGCCTCAGACTTCTCAACACCTGCTGAAACTCGTTCACTGGAAAAAATGAAAGAGGAGCTTCAAAAAATAACACCCATTGGACACCTCAGATGTGGCCTCTATTGGAGTCACATTAAATCACCTGTGAAGTCTTGTTAAAGGGCAAAATGGAAGACTCTTCCTTCAGAAATAGTCCAATGTCAGCTGGGCATGGTGGCTCATGCCTATAATCCTAGCACTTTGGGAGGCTGAGGCAAGCAAATCACTTGAGGTCAGGAGTTTGAGACCAGCCTAGCCAAAATGGCAAAACCCCATCCTACTAAAACTACAAAAATTAGCCAGGCATGATGGTGCATGCCCATAATCCCAGCTACTTGGGAGGCTGAGGCAGGAGAATACATTGAACCCGGGAGGCAGGGTTGCAGTGAGCCGAGATTGCGCCACTGCACTCCAGTTTGAGTGACAAAGCAAGACTCTGTCTCCAAAAAAAAAAAAAGAAAAAGAAAAAGAAAAAAGGAATAGTCCAATGTCAGCTGCATCTAAGCCCCTGGCAGATGTCTCTTCTGACCTCCAGGCACCTATGGCTGAGCTCAGAAAACCCCGTGGGACTTCAGTCCATCCCTACTGCAAACGACAGCCATGTGTCTGCACTAGGCGGGTGCTCATAGGCCGGCCTGCCCATTTTCATCCATCTATTCCAAGGGAACGAAATGGTAGAAAGGAGGCTGGGGACACAAGCCAGGCTTCTTGGGGGTCTGTTGCATTCTTGAAGGTACAGTACCCATAAGTAAGTGGCATTAAGAAAGGAAGAATCCAGTTCATACAAGAAATTTTAAATTTTTCAAGAAATCTAGGTTTTTAGAATTTCTGTCTTGGTCAGGGATGCGTTGATGTGAAACCAGAACCATCCACAGCCAAGTTTACAAAGGGAAGGCTGTCCCTGCAGAGACCCAGGGAAATCTCTGGGAGGGAATCAGAGGTAAGAGCCTTGCCAGGCCTCCTGGGAACTGTCCAGTTGCAGGTAGCAACCCCCTGGCACTGAGCCTGGAAGTGCTCACCTGTCTCCTGGGCCTGGGCACCCTCTTCCCTGCAGACAGACTCTTGGTTCTTGCTCCCTGCAAAACTTGAGCTCACTCAAGCAAGGCTCTGGGTTTATCAGTTCTGGTCATGACACTTGACCCAGGGTTCGTGGGGATCTTCAAGAAACAGAGTAGCTGGGTGTGGTGCATGCCCGTACTCCCAGCTAACCTAGGAGGCCAAGGCAGGAGAATAACTTGAACCCAAGAGTTCAAGGCCAGCCTGGGCAACACAGTGAGAAATCTTCTCAAAAAGAGAGAGAAGGCTGGGCGTGGTGGTACACACACACCTGTAATCCCAGCACTTTGGGAGACCAAGGTGAGTAGATCACCTGAGGCCAGGAGTTTGAGACCAGCCTGGCCAACATGGCGAAACCCTGTCTCTACTAAAAATACAAAAATTAGCCTGGCATGGTGGTGTGTGACTGTAGTCCCAGCTACTCAGGAGGCTGAGGCAGGAAAATTGCTTAAACCCGGGATGCAAAGGTTGCAGTGAGCCAAGATCGCACCATTGCAACTCCAGCCTCTGGGTAACAGAGCGAGACCCCCTCTCAAAAACAAACAAACAAACAAACAAAAGCAAAACAAAACAAACAAACAAAACACACACACAGAGAAAGACAGAGAGCTTCATGCACCATTGTCGAAGTCCTGGTTGCCACAGTGCCACTGTCCTAAAGGCATCTATCAAAAGGCCCCACCCAGAACCTCCTCAGAGGGCATCTAAGCAACTGTCTGTACTTAAGAATAGAGGTGTGACTGAGATCTGAGGGAGGGCTGCTGTCTTAGTCTGTTTTGGTTGCTATTAACAAAATACCATAAACTGGGCAGCTTATATGCAACAAAAATTGATTTCTCACAGTTCTGAAGCTGGGAAGTCCACAATCATGGTATCAGCAGAGTCAGTGTCTAGTGAGGGTCTGCTTTCCAGTTCATAGAGGACGACTTCTCCTTGTGTCCTCATGTGGTGGAAGCGGTGAGCTAGCTCTCTGGAACCTTTTTTATAAGGACGCTAATCCCCATCATGAGCGCGCTCCAACCCCATGACTGAATCCCCTCCCAAAGACACCCACTCCTAATACAATCACATTGGTGAACTGTGGAGGGACATAGACGTTCAGCCCATGGCAGCTGCTGATGCCTGCTCCTAAAGCCCCTTGACACCACCTATTGGCACCGCCACTGCCTGCACCCCCACCCAAATGCCAGGCCTGACCTTTCCAATCAACCTTGACTCTGTCACTTACTCTTTGGATCCCTTTGTTAATTTCTGGTCCTCAGACATAGAACACAAAGAACAAGAGCTCTTCTATCTCAGGGTTGTTGTGAAAATTAAATTAAATAAGAGTTTAAGAGCACAAACTGGGAAGTGATAAAGATAATAGATTGTTTGACATAGATGCAATTGGAGATCACGGAAAATATAGATGAATGTAGACTGGAGATAGGATCTTATTCTAGAAAGATGCATACGTTTTGAATTGACACAAGAATAAAGTATATTTCAGGCCAGGCACAGTGGCTCACACCTGTAATTCCTACACTTTGAGAGGCGGAGGTGGGAGGATCACATGAGACCAGTTGTTCAAGACCAGCCTGGGCAACATGGTGAGATCCCATCTCTACAAAAATCCTTTTAAAAAATTAGCCAGGTGTGGTGTTGCACACTCGTAGTCCTACCTACTCAAGAGGCTGAGGCAGGAGGATCACTTGAGCCCAGGAGTTTGAGGCTACAGTGAGCTATGATTGCACCACAGCACTCCAGCCTGAGTGACAGAGGGACACCCCTCTACCTTTAAAAAAAAAAAAAAAAAAGAAAGAATGAACGAACAAAAGAAAAAGAAAAAGAAAGAAAGAAAGAAAAAGAAAGAGAGAGAAAGAAAGAAAGATTAGCTGGGCATGGTGGCACCCACCTGTAGTCCCAGCTTCTCAGGAGGCTGAGGTGGGAAGATCCCTTGAGCCTAGGAGGCTGGGGTTGCAGTGAGCTGTGATCGTGCCACTTCACTCAGCCTGGGCAACAGAGTGAGGCCCTGTCTCAAAAAATAAATTAATTAAACAAAGCACATTTATTTAAAGAAAGAAATTAAATGAGATAATATATGTATAGTCCTACAAACATGACTCATAAAATGTAGCTATAAAATAATTTCTATTTGTCTCCCTTTGTCCTTTAAACTGACCCTATAGAGTTTCTTTTCCCTTTGTCCCGCAGTGAAATTTAGGCTAAGTCCCCTGACAACCTCTTCTTCACCCCTTGGCCCAGAAGTAACCTTCAACTTCTTTCTGCCAATGTCTTTGTGTTCCTCCCAGGAGGCTTTTTTTTTTTTTTTTTTTTTTGAGACAGGGTCTTGCTCTATTGCCCAGGCTGGAGTGTAGTGGTGCGATGTTAGCTCACTGAAGCCTGTGCCTCTGGATTCAAGCAATTTTCCTGCCTCAGCCTCCTAGGTAGCTGGGGTTACAGGCGCCTGCCACAATGCCTGGCTAATTTTTGTATTTTTAGTAAAGACAGGATTTCACCATGTTGGCCAGACTGGTCTTGAACTCCTGACCTCAAGTGATCCGCCCACCTCAGCCTCCCAAAGTGCTGGGATGACAGGCGTGAGCCACCGCGCCCAGCCAAAATGTGTCTTTCTGATCTCCACCAACTACCTCCAGGGAGAAAAATGTTCCCCTGGCTACATTGTGAGAATGGGTGGACCAGAGAGGAGAAAGGTGCCCCAGCCAGCCCTGGGAATGTGGCACGTCTGGCAGCATCCCAAGCGGGCACTGAACGATTCCCACATTGGCTACCCTGCTAGGTATTTTGTCCCTTTAAGGATTTATTCATTGATCCCACTGAGAGAAGAGTTATGAGGCCACTTGCTCAGTGTGACCAAAGGGGCTACAGAAGTGCCAGATCAGGAGGCAGAATGAAAACCATACCCCAGAAAACAGAAGAGGAGGAGGCTGGAAGGCAGTGGGTGGGTTTGGGGCAGGGAGGACCCTGAAGTCAGTTGCCTTGGGGAGAAGCCCAGGGTCTGAAGGTAACCCAGACACCCTGTGCCCTGGGGGAGGGGTCTGGATCCCATTCTCCAAGTGGCCCAGGAGGAGACAGATGGTCTGGGAAGGCGAAGCAGTGCCCTAGGAACAGCCACACTAGCAAGATTATCTCAGATGATTAAATGGCAGCAGATAAATTTAACTAAACGTGAGTAATGGGGACACAAAGGGGAAGTGAAGAGAAATAGAATATTTTAGCAACATAAGGAAATGAGGAGAAAATGACTTTGCAATGAAATGTCAAACTTCTGTGCCTGGAGGAGATGTAATCTGGTCATTGCAGGCCCAGGAGAGCGGGGGAGTCTGTAGTTATTTCAAGCAAATTTTAATTCACTTTAATTTAATAACATATGACCAAATACCTTTGAGACAGTGGCAGGGGACAGAACTGGAAATCAGAGAGTGCCAGCCCTGTGAACTGAGGTGTTTCTTACTTGTTTTTTGCAAGGAGAAGCTGTACTTACATTCACTCATTCATTAACCCATTCATTCAGGGCGTGAATGTTAAAGGCTGAGGATTAATAAAATACACAACTCAGCTTCCCCTGGCTCATAGGAGATACTGGCCAGCTAAGAAGACCGACAAATGAACAGAAAGTTGCAATGTAGGGGCCAGGTGTGGTGGTTTATATCTGTAATCCCAACACTTTGGGAGGCCAGTGTGAGAGGGTAACATGAGGCCAGTTCAAGACCAGCCTGGGCAACAAGCAAGATCCCATCTCTACAAAAAATACAAAAATTAACCAGGCATAGTGGGACACACCTGTTGTCCTAGCTACGTGGGAGGCTGAGACAAGGGGATTGGTTGAGCCCAGGAATTCAAGGCTGCAGTGAGTGATGATTTCACCACTGCACCACAGCCTGAGTGACAGAGTAAGTCCCTGTCTCAAAAAAAAAAAAAAAAAAAAAAGTTGCAATGTAAGGCCACATCCTGGGCCTAATATCTGGTGTTCAGTAGAAGTTTGTGGAATAAATACAGGATTGAAAGGGTGGTTTTGGGAAGGTGCCAGAAAGGGTGAACATCTAGCTGGGTCTTTTTCTTTTTGACACGGAGCCTCACTGTGTTGCTCAGGCTGGAGTGCTATGGCACAATCTTGCTCACTGCAACCTCGGCTCCTGGGTTCAAGTGATTCTCCTGCCTCTGCCTCCCAAGTAGCTGGGATTACAGCACCCGCCACCACACCTGGCTAATTTTTGTATTTTTGGTAGAGACAGGGTTTTACCATGTTGGCCAGGCTGGTCTAAAACTCCTGACCTCAAGTGATCTGCCCTCCTCAGCCTCCCAAATTGCTGGGATTATAGACATAAGCCACTGTGCCCAGCCTTCTAGCTGGGTCTTGAAGGATGAATAAACTCACCAGGAAGGCAAGTAAGTCCGAGGTACATCCAGGGACTGCCTGTAACAAGGGGAAAAGGATCACATGTAACAAGGGGATGCTGGTTACATTTGTTGGGCTGGGGAAGGTTGCCCAGGGAATGGGGCCAGGGTAAGAAGAGGAAAAGGGCAAGGAGGGGCCCTGATGAGGAGTGACATTCAGGAAGGCAGACTCTGAAGAGAAGTCCTCCCCTACCCCTCAAGCCATCACTGAGATCTCTACCCCAGCCCAGCGCCTACTCATCCTTCAAGGCTCATGCATCACTTCCTCCGGGAAGCCTTTCTGCCCAGCTCAGGCTGTGGTCCTCCTCCTTCCATGTGGTGCTCCCAGCACACTGTGCCACCAACCTTGTGACTGCCCACCTCCAGTCCTGTATTGGATTGGCTTGTCTGTATGCTTGCCAGTCTCCCATCTGAGGCTGTATGCACAGTTCTGGTGATGCTGCCCCACCCCATGCACTAATGGCTCCCTGGATTCTGGCCGGTCTGTGCTGCCTATGGGATTCCATCATGCAGATGCATGAAGCCTACAAAGAAAAGTGGATCCCAAAGCTAGAGTCTGAGTCGAGGGTCGCTGGGGGTGGAGTGGGCAGGGGGAGTTGGCCGAGGCAAGTGTATTTTATTCCACATCACATAAGATTTTTACACTCATTGCCAGACACAGTGGCTCACACCTGTAATCCCAGCAGTTTGGGAGGCCGAGGCGGGTGGATCACTTGAGGTCAGTAGTTCGAGATCAGCCTGGTCAATATGGTGAAACTCCATCTCTACTGAAAATACAAAAATTGGCCAGATCTGGTGGTGCACCCCTGTAGCCCAGCTACTGTGGAGGCTGAGGCAGGAGAATCGCTTGAACGCGGGAGGCAGAGGTTGCAGTGAGCCAAGATAGTGCCACTGCACTCCAGTCTGGGCGACAGAGCGAGACTCTGTCTCAGAAAAAAATTATAATAAATTCCGCTCTGTCTTCTTTTTTCGTTTTGTTTTGTTTTTGTTTTGAGACAGAGTCTCTCTGTCGCCCAGGCTGGAGTGCAGTGGCATGGTCTCGGCTCACTGCGGCCTCTGCCTTCCAGGTTCAAGCAATTCTCCTGCCTCAGCCTCCCAAGTAACTGGTATTACAGCATCCGCCACTACGCCCGGTTAATTTTTGTATTTTTAGTAGAGACGGGTTTTCACCATGTTGGCCAGGCTAGATGATCCACCTGCCTCGGCCTCCCAAAGTGCTGGGATTACAGGCGTGAGCCACCGCGCCCAGCCAGACTTTTACACTCTCGAGAGGGACTTTGGAAGTGCCGTAGGTGACAGCCCTTCTGAAGTCCCCAGGACCCTAGCTGGAAGGGATGGGTAATTAGAGCTGTTGTGCCTGGGTGGCAAAGCCAGAGAAACCTGGTCCCTGGCAGAGCAACCGAAATGTATGGAGATGGGCCGATGGCCAGGCTCAGGATAGTGAGAAGCAATACAGAGGCCGGGTAAGAGAACCGCCCCCTCTCTGGACAGTGCTGCAGGTGAAATACGCCGTCCGAGGGAAAGGAAAGAACTTCAGGTTCCATAAGTGTCCGCTAGGGGGCTACCGAGACTACATCAGCTGGGTCGCCATGGTAACCGCGGAGCGGCGGCTGTGTTGTCCGCAGGCGGTGGCGGGGAGGTACTGAGAACGCCCCAGGCGCAGCGTATCAGACGCTGGGGCAGTGGGGGGCAGGGTCCTGGGGCCATCAGCCCCAGGCAGGCCGTGAGCCCAGACCTAGGTCCAGGCAGAGATGAAGGACCCAGCTGACTTTCACCTTCGCATTATCTCACCTCTGCTCAGGTCACACCTTCACACACCGGACTTAGCACTTGTGGGAGAAAAAATTAAAATGGTGTTTGGGATCAGCCAAAACAGCTCCTGCATTGTACAGATGAAGTAGCAACTCAAGGCCGGGCGCGGTGGCTCAAGCCTGTAATCCCAGCACTTTGGGAGGCTGAGACAGGCGAGGTCAGGAGATCGAGACCATCCTGGCTAACACGGTGAAAGCCCGTCTCTACTAAAAAATACAAAAAACTAGCCGGGCGAGGTGGCGGGCGCCTGTAGTCCCAGCTACTCAGGAGACTGAGGCAGGAGAATGGCGTAAACCCGGGAGGAGGAGCTTGCAGTGAACTGAGATCCCACCACTGCACTGCAGCCTGGGCGACAGTCTCAAAAAAAAAAAAAAAAAAAAAAAAAAAGGCAACCCAGAGAGGGAAAGGCACTTGGAGATCACACAACAGCAGACCTGGAAACAGCGAAGAGAAAGTGGAACAAAATGGAAGAAAGCAAAGCAAATGAGCAAAGCCCAGTCAAGCAATGTGTTCACTTTATTAGTAGTAGTAGTATTTTGAGACGGGGCCTCACTCTGTCGCCCAGGCCAGAGTGCTGTGGTGCAATCAGCTCACTGCAGCCTCAAACCTCGAACTCCTGGGCTCCAGCCGTCCTTTCACCTTAGCCTTCCTCTTGTAGCTGAGACCACAGGCTCATGCTACCATGCCCAGCTAATTTTTGTATTTTTGTAGAGACAGGATCTCGCTTTGTTGCCCAGGCTGGTCTTGAACTCCTGACTTCATGTGATCCTCCGGACTCAGCTTCCCAAAGTGCTGGGATTAAAGGTTCAACCCACTTCACTGACATTCTATTTTTTAAATTACCACTTTTGAATTTAAATAGTTTTAAGCATAAGTTTTTACCTGGTGAATTTAAAAAGACAATGCTACAGTGTAACTTAAGATCCCTCCAGCAGATGACAGGCATCTTTTCCTTCCTACACCACATTCTTCCTCCTCCAACTAGTGTCTCTCTCTCTCTGGGCTTTAGTTTCATCTACACAATGAAGGAGATATCTTAGTTCTTCTCAAAACCCATTACTCTCTATAATAAAGCAAAGCCTTCTGTGGTCCTACACTTTGGGAGGCCGAGGTGGGTGGATCATGAGGTCAGGAGTTTGAGATCAGCCTGGCCAACATGGTGAAACCCCATCTCTACAAAAAATACAAAAATTAGCTGGGCGTAGTGGTGGGCACCTGTAATTCCAGCTACTCGGGAGGCTGAGGCAGGAAAATCGCTAGAAAGCAGAAGGCAGAGGCTGCAGTGAGCTGAGATTGAATCACTTCACTCCAACCTGGGTGAAAGAGCGAAACTCCGTCTCTAAATAAATAAATAAATAAATAAATAAATAAAGTAAAGCTTTTATGTCATAAGCTTAGCTCAGTTAATTCAGCACATTCCCTGGGCACACGAGTGAGTAAGCTCCTCTTACAGGCAGAACCTGCTTGACTGTCAAATGTCCCTGTAACTGGGCCCCTGGCAGGCCCAGCCTCAGGACAATCTAACCCAGGTTCTTGGATTTATGTATCTGATTGTAATGTTGGAGGACATTAGCCATGAACAAAAATTACCTCAGCTATAATATTTGCAAGTTAATTAATTTGCAAGTTTATTTAAAAATTCAGATACAAGGACAGGTGCAGTGGCTCATGCCTGTAATCCCAGCACTTTGGGAGGTCAAGGTGGGCGGATTACTTGAAGTCAGGAGTTCGAGACCAACCTGGCCGACATGATGAAACCCCACTTTTACTAAAAATACAAAAATTAGCCAGGTGTGGTGGTGGGCACCTGTAACCCCAGCTACTCGGGAGGCTGAGACAGAGGAATCGATTAAACCCGGGAGGCGGAAGTTGCAGTGAGCTCAGATCACACCTCTGCACTCCAGCCTGGCGACAGAGCAAGACTCCACCTGAAATAAATAAATAAATTCAGATACAAACATAATTCAATAAATATAGCATGAGAATAATCTTGTTTAATTTTTTATTTATTTTTATTTTTTGGAGACAAGGTCTCACTCTGTGGCCCAGGCTGGAGTGCACTGGTGCAATCTCAGCTCACTGCAACCTCTGCCTCCCAGGTTCAAGTGATTCTTGTGCCTCAGCCTCCCAAGTAACTGAGACTACAGGTGCATACCATGAGGCCTGGCTAATTTTTGTAGTTTTAGTAGAGATAGGGTTTCACCATATTGGCCAGGTTTATCTCAAACTCCTGGGCTCAAGCAATCTGCCCGCCTCCGCCTCCCACAGTGCTGGGATTACAGGCATGAGCCATTGCACCTGGCCCAATTTTGTTTAATTTCTAGTCCCTCACTCTTTCTCTGCCCTCCTTCTCTATCCTGTCCTTGGCTCATTTTGTCCACTTTCTTTCTTTCTTTTTTGTGATGGAGTCTTGCTCTGTTGCCCAGGCTGGAGTGCAGTGGCATGATTTCGAACAGCCACTGGACCAGGCTATTTTTTTTTTTTTTTTTTTTTTTTTTTTGAGACGGAGTCTCGCTCTGTCACCCAGGCTGGAGTGCAGTGGCGCTATCCTGGCTCACTGCAAGCTCCGCCTCCCAGGTTCACGCCATTCTCCTGCCTCAGCCTCCAGAGTAGATGGGGCTACAGGCGCCCGCCACCACGCCCAGCTAATTTTTTTGTATTTTTAGTAGAGATGGGGTTTCACCATGTTAGCCAGGATGGTCTCAATCTCCTGACCTCGTGATCCACCCGCCTCAGGCTCCCAAAGTGCTGGGATTACAGGCGCAGGCTATTTTTTTGTATTTTTAGTAGAGATGGGTTTTCGCCATGTTGGCCAGGCTTGTCTCGAACTCCTGGCCTCAGCGATCTGCACGCCTTGGCTTCTCAAAGTGCTGGGATTACAGACATAAGCCACCATGCCCGGCCTTGTCCACTTTCTTGTCTCTAAGCACAGTCCTCTGCTTGGCTGCAAAAACCCTCAGATGCCATCTGCATCTTGAATGGCTATGTGGGATCAGTCCCCTTCCCACAACCAGCCACATCCCAGGGTCATTGAATATCCTTGTCCTGGGGATGCAGAGGTATCTGGGGAAAGCCTTGCCTGGGTGGACATTCATGACTTCAAGTCCATGAGGAAAGCCTGGGGTAAAAGAGACCAGGCCACAGGGTGAGGGATGCTAAGGTGTCCGGAGTTGGTTCCTGCTGATGGGTTTATGGTCTGGCTGACTTCAAGAACGGAGCCGCGGACCTTCACAGTGAGTGTTACAGCTCTTAAGGATGGCATGGACCCAAAGAGTGAGCAGTAGCAAGGTTTATTGTTAAGAGCAAAAGGACAAAGTTTCCATGGTGTTGAAGGGGACCACTGCTGCTGGCTGAAGGGGGTGGCCAGCTTTTAGTCCCTTATTTGTCTTCTCCCATGTTCTGTTTTTGTCCTATCAGAGTGCTCTTTTCTCAATCCTCCTTGTGATTGGCTACTTTTAGGACTCTGCTGATTGGTGCATTTTACAGAACGCTGATTGGTGCATTTTACAATCCTCTTGCTAGCTACAGAGCACTGACTGGTGCATTTTCCAATCCCCTTGCCAGCTACAGAGTGCTGATTGGTGTGTTTTACAATCCTCTTGTAAGATAGAAAAGTTCTCCAAGTCCCCACTGGACCCAGGAAGTCCAGATGGCTTCACTGCTCACTAGGGTACTCCCGGGGCCCATCCATCAACTGACAAAAGGACAAGTGACTGGCCTGAGCAGAGCCTCTCTGGGAGAGCCAGGTGGCTGAACTGGAGCCCAGTGTCAGATCTCCTGACTGCTGACCCTTGTTACCTGGAGGGACTACATCGCCTTGAGGTGACACCACTTGGTTCTGGCCTGAGTCACCCTGGTTGAGATGAATCAAGAGTGTGTGGAAGGTTGGGCACAGTGGCTCATGCCTGTAATCCCAGCACTTTGGGAGGCAGAGGCCGGAGGATCACTTGAGCCCAGGAGTTCAAGACCAGCCTGGGCAACATAACGAGACCCCATTTCTATATAAATGAAAATATATAAAAAATAAAGAGTTTGTAGAGCCCTTCAGATTGGTCCAGGGTGGTAGAACACCAGAGGAACTCAGACAGCTGGGGCTACTAGGTGCTCGGTGAACTTTTGTTGAACTGAAAGTCATTTTCTGGGGCTTGTGGAGGTGTCAGTAACCTGACTAAGATCAGACCTATCAGATGTCACCACAGGGTGTCTGTGACAAGGCCCCAGATGCTCACAGCTCACTGTGTGGGTCTGGGGGACTGAGTGCCCGGGTTTTTTTTTGTTATCTGCCCTCCCCAACATATATCTGAATAAGAAACTTTAATTAGATTGAACGAATGACAAACTGTGGTACAGTTTTCCATACAATGCAATTGTATTCCATACAATAGCATAGTCTTCAGCAATAAAAGGGAATCAATTATTAATACGCATGATGACTTGGATGGATTTCAAGAGCGTTATTCTGAGTAAAAAGTAAATATAATCTCAAATGCTCATATACTGCATGATTTCCTTTGTATAACATTTAAAAGTAATAGAGATTTTTAAAGTATAGAGATGGAGAATAGATCAGTGGTTGTCATGGATTAGCGAAAGAGCTAGAAAGGGTATCACCATAAGAGAGTAGCCCAGGCTGGACACGGTGGCTCACGCCTGTAATCCCAGCACTTTGGGAGGCCGAGGTGGGCAAATCACGAGGTCAGGAGATCGAGACTATCTTGGCCAACATGGTGAAAACCCATCTCTACTAAAATACAAAAAATTAGCCAGGCGTGGTGGCATGCACCTGTAGTCCAACCTATTCGGGAGGCTGAGGCAGAGGAATCACTTGAACCTGGGAGGCAGAGGTTGCTGTGAGCCAAGATTGCACCATTGCACTCCAGCCTGGGCGACAGGGCAAGACTCCATCTCAAAAAAAAAAAAAAAAAGAGAGAGTAGACCAAAAGGAGTCTCTCTGTGGTAATAGGAGTTTTGTATCTTAAATTTACAATGGTTCTATTAATATATACATATGATAAGGTGCCATAGAATTATAAACAAAGACATAAAAAATTTATGCAAAGCAGGTAAAAATCCAAGTAAGGTCTTTAGATAAGTATGTTGTGCCAATATAAATTTCTTGATTTTGAGAATGTACTATGTAAGGTGCCACCATGGAGGGAAACTGGGTGATGGGTACACGGGACCTCTTCGTTCTACTTTTGCACTTCTTTTTTTTGTATTTTTTTTTTTTTTTTTTTTTTTTTTTTAGTAGAGACGGGGTTTCACCATGTTAGCCAGGGATAGTCTCGATCTCCTGACCTTGTGATCCACCCGCCTCGGCCTCCCAAAGTGCTGGGATTACAGGCTTGAGCCACCGCGCCCGGCCTACTTTTGCACTTCTTGTGAGTCTATCATTAACTCAAAATCAAAAGCGTAACAAAATCTGTACTAGCTTTATTCTGTTTTGAATATTTTGAGTTTGGGGGTGGCTAGTGTCATGGAATATTATCTAGGACTCTGGTTGCAGCAAAGAACCCACTTGATTTATTTATTGACTTTATTTATTTATTTATTTATTTAAGACAGAGTCTCCCTCCGTCACCCAGGCTGGAGTACAGTGGCATGATCTTGGCTCACTGCAGCCTCTGACTCTCAAAGCGATTCCCCTGCCTCAGCCTCCTGAGTAGTTGGGATTACAGGGGTACACCACCATGTCCGGCTAATTTTTTGTATTTTTAGTAGAGATGGGGTTTCACCATGTTGGCCAGGCTGGTCTCTTAACTCCTGACCTCAGGTGATCCACCCGCCTCGGCCTCCCAAAGTGCTGGGATTACAGATGTAAGCCACCACGCCCGGCCAGAGAACCCATTTTAAACTGGCATAGGACAAAACAAAACAGGAAGAAATTATTGGTGCATATAATTAAACTGTCAAACTAGCAGGGCTAGAGCTGCACGCAGGGCCAGCTAACTTGGGACTGGCACAAAAAGAACTCCTCTCTCTCTCTCTGCCGCCTCCTCTCCCTTCCCTCCTCCCATCTCCCTCTCCCATCTCCTCTCCCATCCCTCATCTCTTCCTCCCCTCTGTCTCTCTCAGCCTGCACTCTGGACTCCTGTCTGTGTAATGGCTTCCAGTCCTCACAGCTCTGCTACAATCTAGGGGGAAAGGCTTCCTTCTACAGAGCATCTACATAAAACATCCAGAGGGAAGCATCTGATTGGCCTGCTTTGGGTCACATGTAGTCTGTGATTGCCCCCATCACCAGAACTTCATAGAGGAGGAGGAAGAACTGCCCCTAAAGGAAGAGGGTGCTCTTACTGAGAGATGAGGGAAGGGATGCTGGGTGGGGTAGGGGAGAGATCCCATTACAACATATAAAATAGGTAAACGTACATATTGATTAATAGAAAATTAGTTCCTAAATCTATTGGTTATAAGAAAACAATTTTCAGGCCGGGTGCGGTGGCTCACGCCTGTAATCCCAGCACTTTAGGAGGCCGAGGCGGGCGGATTACGAGGTCAGGAGATCGAGACCATCCTGGCTAACACGGTAAAACCCCGTCTCTACTAAAGAATACAAAAAATTAGCCGGGCATAGTGGCGAGCGCCTATGGTCCCAGCTACTTGGGAGGCTGAGGCAGGAGAATTGCGTGAACCCAGGAGGCGGAGGTTGCAGTGAGTCGAGATTGCGCCACTGCACTCCAGCCTGGGCGACAGAGCAAGAGTCCGTCTCAAAAAAAAAAAACCAAAAAAACAATTTTCTAATGCAGTTCAGGTTCCGGTGTGGTGGCTTGCACACACGGTGTTGGTCATCAGACCAGCGCCATCCAGTCTCTCAACCACAGAGGGGCAGAAAGCCCTGGAGAAGAACGATGCTGAGCCTACAGAGTCAGAGGCAGGCCAGAAGGGACCCTGGAGGGCCCTTGAAGACAGAGGCTCAACTGTGACATGGGAAGGTATACAGCTCCGAGGACAGCGGCTTCTTGGATCCTGGGTGACACTTGGTGTCAGAGTGGGCTTGGCAAGTTTCTTAAATTCTCTGAACCTGTTACCCCAGGTGTCAAACGGGGATGAGAATATCTACCTCACAGGTTGTTAAATTCAGTTGAGATAACGCAGGTGAAGTGCCTCGCGCGGTCCCCTGCCGGTATTGCTGCTATGCGGTTGGCTTTAGAGCAGTATTGCGTCGCAGAGGACGGCAGGTGGCGCTCGAGCCCAGCAGTTTTGAGATGCACGCCCGAGAAAGTCGAGGCAAAGCAGGCGCCTGGTGTCTGTAGAGGAAAGGTAGCCGGGGTGCTGGGACACGCTTTCTCGAGGTCGAAAGTGGGTGGGCGCGCATCTCGTCCTCAGATCCCGCAGAGGAGGTCAGAAGCTACCCAGGCCCCACTTAGCGGTTCAGCCCTGTTTTCCCGTCAGGGCACCCGGGTTCCCTGTTGCTCTGGGAATCGCAGGTTCTCTGGCTTAACAGAAGCAGATCTGGCTACGTTCGCCGGGTCCCATCTCTTCTCATGGTTTTCATGGAAACCAGAGGGTGGGGCACTTTAATGAAAGTTTTAAGTTACAGAAAGTTGGATATTCTTGTGTTATGGGGGAGACCCACTCCGGGCCGAGGGAGGAACTGGAGGTCCAATCCACGTGAATGTTAATGTTTTGTTTTCTTTTGTTTTTTGTTTTTTGGGGTTTTTTGTTTTTGTTTTTGTTGTTTTTTTTAGAGACAGGGTCTCGCTCTGACCATAGCTCACTGCACCCTCGATCTCCTGGACTCAAGCGATACTCCTGCCCCAGCCTCACAAGTAGCTGGGCCACCACACCTGGCTAATTTTTGTTTGCTTCTGTTTTTGTTTTGTTGTTGTTGTTGTAGAGACAGGGGTGGGGCGGGGGAGTCTCACTATGTTCCCCAGACTGGTCTCAAACTCCTGGGCTCAAGCGATCCCCCCGCCTCGGCCTCTCAAAGTGTTGGGATTACAGGTGTGAGCCAGCAAGCCCGGTCCCTCGTGGATGTTTTTATTTTTTGTTTTTTGTAGGTACACAGCAGGTGTATATATTTATGGGGTCTATGAGAGGTTTTGATAGAGACATGCAACGTGAAATAAGCACATCATGGAGAATGGGGTCCTCGTGGATATGAAAGATAGAACAGGCAACAAGGAAGGCATTTGATGTTAACGACGGGTCCCTGATGCTCTCCCAGGCTGGGATGGGACTAGGTCCCGCTGAATGCCTCATCCTCCGCCCTCCAAGCCCAGGAGCGCCCTCTTGCCCACCGGACGCGGGGTTTGAAGAGGTTTGGGGGCACCACTCGGGCACCTGGAGACCTCTGCCAGTCTCTCTGGTCCCGCCCCTGCGTTCCCGGTTTCCGGTGAACGTGCGAGTAGGTCTTTTCTGCCTTCGAACTCCTGAGTAGCTAGCAGAACCCAGAGGAGCTAGCGGAACCCCAGGCCGTTGTCATGGAGACAGCGCGCCGAACTATGTGGTTCCTGATTGGCTAGGAGGCACGTCCCCGCCCTCCCCTTCCCGCTGGTGGCTGGGCGGCGTACATGGAGATGAGGACCCGCGGGAGAAAATGGCTGCGGGCTCTTAGCACCTGGGGACTTCTGCGCCTCGCAACCCGACGACAACGGCTGGGACGGAGTCTGGCTTCCAGACCCCCTGCGGCAGGTGCTGGGCGAGGCAAAGCTGCGCTTCCTCTGCAACTAGCCTGCCGCTTCCCTCCCTGCGCCCCCTCCCCCAGCCCCGAGCGCGGACCTGGAGCGGAGAGGAGGGGGCAGTGCCTCGAACCCGGGGCCGCAGTCGAGGGGCGCGCGTCGTTGCTCTGGGACTCACTGCCGACCAACCCCCATTCCTCAGGTGCTCAGCCCCTTCCCCAAGGCGCAGGACGTAGAGCCTGGGCGGGGCCCCCTCCCGAGCAGCAGTCAGCGGACCTGCACGAGTCAGACTACACTTCTGGTGCACCTGGGACCTTGGTGCGCTGGGTTGAGGGCTTAGGGGTGGTTCTGGTTGGGGTGGCGTTTTGGAACTGTGCGCAGGAGCCGATGAATTCCCCCGAGTGTGTGTTTTCTGTATGTGTCTCCGTCTGTGCAGAAATCCGAGCCAACCACTAGAGCTCTGTGAATGGGGAGAGCTTCACCCTCCAAAATATCCAGTTGGTCCCCTCACCCATAGCAACTCCAGGTTTTATAAATAATACTCTTTGAGACCCGGTGCGATGGCTCACGCCTGTAATCCTAGCACCTGGGAGGAGAGGCGGGCGGGTCACTTGAGCCCGAGTTGGAGCTCAATAAGGCCAAAAGTGTAAACAACCCAAATGCCCACCAACTGATGAATGACTAGACAGAATGTGATATATCCATATAATCATATATTATTCAGCAATACAAAGGATTGCGTTGCTGATATGGGCTACAACATGGGTGAACCTCAGAAGCACTACTGTTATAGGAAAGCGGTCACTATCCAGACCCCAAGAGAGGGCTCTTGGCTCTCTCACAAGAAAGAATTTAGGGCGAGAGGTCCATAGTGCAAAGCAAAAGCAAGTTTATTAAGAAAGTAAAGAAATAAAAGAATAGCTACTCCATAGACAGAGGGCTGCTGGTTGCCCATGTTAATGATTATTTATTGATGATCTACTAAACAAGGGGTGGATTATTTATGCCTCCCCTTTTTAGACCATTTAGGGTAACTTCCTGATGTTGTCATAGCATTTGTAAACTGTCATGGCGCTTTTAGGAGTATAGCAGTGAGGACGACCAGAGGTCACTCTTGTCGCCATCTTGGTTTTGGTGGGTTTTAGCCGGCTTCTTTACTGCAACTTGTTTTATCAGCAAGGTCTTTATGACCTGTATCTTGTGCCAACCTCCTATGTCATTCTGTGACTTAGAATGGCTTAACCCTCTGGGAATGTAGCCCAGTAGGTCTCAGCCTCATTTTACCCAGCTCTTATTTAAAATGGAGTTGCTCTGGGTCACATGCCTCTGACACGATAAGTGAAAGAAGCCAATCATACACATACAAACAAATACATACTGCATGCCTGCAATGTGAAATGTCCAGAATAGGCAAACTATATAGAGAAAAAGTAGAACAGTGGTTGCCTAGGACTGCAAGGTGGCAGGGTAGGATTATGGAATGGCTACTAATGGGCATAAGTTTTCTTTTGGGGATGATGAAAATGTTCTAGAATTAGATTGTAGTGATGGTTGTATAAAAACTACTGAATTGTACACTTTAAACTGTGAGCTCTATAATACATGATTTATATCTCAATAAAGCTGTTAGAAAAAGAAAGGGCCTGGCGTGGTGGCTCACGCCTGTAATCCCAGCACTTTGGGAGGCCAAGATGGGTGGATTGCCTGAGTCTAGGAGTTCAAGACCAGCCTGGCTAACATGGTGAAACCCCGTCTCTACTAAAAATACAAAAATTAGCTGGGCGTGGTGGTTGGCGCCTGTAATCCCAGCTACTCAGGAGGCTGAGGCAGGAGAATCGCTGGAACCCAGGAGGTGGAGGTTGCATTGAGCTGAGATTGCAACATTGCACTCCAGACTGGGCAACAAGAATGAAACTCCGTCTCAAAAAAAAAAAAAAAAAAAAAAAATGGGTGGAGTGGGGACAAAGGTGGGATGTAGAGAAATTCTAGGAGCTCCAGAAAAAGGCAGTATTAGCAGCCAGTGGAGGAAAGAGTTTCAGGGAGATAAGTGCCAGATAGCATAAGATAAAATCTGCGTGATGTCTATTCAGGTCATCAACTAGCTAATCACTGGTCACGTTGGCAAAATCAGTATCAGAGTAAGGTGAAGGCAGAAGCCAAACAACAGTCAAACAAGGCATGAATGGGAAATGAGGACTTGGTCTTCACAAGATGGTATACTTTTTCTAGAAGTTCAGATGAAATGGGTAGGGGTAAAGAAGAATGGCAGCTGAGAGACATCTGGGGACAAGAAATCTGTGTGTGTGTGTGTGTGTGTGTGTGTATCTGACTCTCAGAAGGGAGAGATTTAAGCATGGTTATAAGTCTGATGGAAAAAGACCAAAGAAAAAACAAAATGTGAGATGTAGAAGAAATACGGATGATAGATTAGAAGGGATTGGGGACCAAGGACCCCGAGAGAGAGCACTGTTCTCCAAATCAGTAAAGGAACGTCTGTCTCTAAGACTGGAGGTGAAGTGGAGAAGTGGGCTTGAAAATGGGTAAAAAAATTGTCAACAGGCTCATTTTCCCAGCAGTTTTCAACTGCCATGATACTGGATTTTGTAGGTCAGTTTCAGCACAAGGTGGGGATAAAAGAATCAAGAGCCCTGGTAGGAAAAAAGTTCAGTTGACTGGCTGTGAGGTCTTCATAAAGGAGGAAGAGAAACAAATGCTGACATTAAGAGAAAATGAGAGACCAAGAGGCCATAGGGACTTTTGTGACATATAGTCAACCCACTGAAGTCCCTCTTTATCCTCCAAAACAATATAATAACCTTAGAACCTTTAATCTCTCATCAGGAGCACCTTGATTTTCTTCTGTTGACCTGGATTTTAGTTTCATCTTTTTTGAAACCCACAAGACATAATAGTTTTATATAGTCAATTTTAATTTAGATTTGCACATAGATTTACCATTTTCTTTGTTCGCTGTTTCATTGTCTATATATGACTTTTCATGTGGAATCATTTTCCTTCCATTTGAAAGACACCCAACTTTAATAAGTCTCTGTTGATGACATTCTGTTTTTTGTTTTTCAAAAAATCCCTCTATTTAATCCTCATTCATGAAGATATAATTCCAGCTGTCTTCCATTGTTACCATCTTCTAATTCTCCTTTTTTATTGTTGTTTTGAGACAGAGTCTTGCTCTGTTGCCCAGGCTGGAGTGCAATGGTGCAATCTCAGCTTACTGCAACCTCCACCTCCCAGGTTCAAGCCATCCTCCTGCCTCAGCCTCCCAAGTAGCTGGGAGCCATCACACCCAGCTAGCCATCTTCTAATTTTCATTCCTTCCAAGGTAATATGTTTTTTCTCTCTTGCATTTTAAAGATCTTCTTTGATGTTCTACAGTTTCACTATGATGTGTCTCAGTGTAAATTTATTTTTGTTCATCTGGCTTGGAGTGTCAGGATTCTAGAATCTTTAAATTTATATCTTTCATCAGTTCTGGAAATTTTCACCCTTTATCTTTTTCAAATATTGCCTCGATTCTCTTCTTTTCTTCTTCTGGAACCCAGATTAGATGTGTTATAGCTCTCTGCCTTTTTAAAACTTTTTTTCATCTCCTTGTCCATTTGTGGATAATTTCCTCAGATCGACCTTCTGTTCACTAATTTTCTCTTTGGCTATGTCTAATCTATGGTTAACCCTGTGCATTACTTTTTTTTTTTTTTTTTGAGGCGGAGTCTCGCTCTGTGGCCCAGGCTGGAGTGCAGTGGCCGGATCTCAGCTCACTGCAAGCTCCGCCTCCCGGGTTCACGCCATTCTCCTGCCTCAGCCTCCCGAGTAGCTGGGACTACAGGCGCCCGCCACCTCGCCCGGCTAGATTTTTGTATTTTTTAGTAGAGATGGGGTTTCACCGTGTTAGCCAGGATGGTCTTGATTTCCTGACCTCGTGATCCGCCCGTCTCGGCCTCCCAAAGTGCTGGGATTACAGGCTTGAGCCACCGCGCCCGGCCTACATTTTTAACTTAAAGATTTTCTTTCTTTTTTTCTTTTTGAGACAGTGTCTTGCTGTGTAGCCCAGGCTGGAGTGCAATGGCGTGATCTAGGCTCACTGCAACCTCTGCCTCCCGGGTTCAAGTGATTCTCTCGCCTCAGCCTCCCGAGTAGCTGGGACTACAGGCACATGCCACCACGCCCAGCCAGTGTTTTGTATTTTTAGTAGAGACAGGGTTTCACTGTATTCGCCAGGATGGTCTTGAGCTCCTGACCTCATGATCCACCCGCCTCGGCCTCTTGAAGTGCTAGGATTACAGGTGTGAGCCACCATACCTGGTCATTTTTTAAATTCTATTTGGTTCTTAAGATTTTGGATTCTTGGCCGGGCGCGGTGGCTCAAGCGTGTAATCCCAGCACTTTGGGAGGCCGAGACGGGCGGATCACGAGGTCAGGAGATCGAGACCATCCTGGCTAACACGGTGAAACTCCGTCTCTACTAAAAATACAAAAAACTAGCTGGGCGAGGTGGCGGGCGCCTGTAGTCCCAGCTACTCGGGAGGCTGAGGCAGGAGAATGGCGTAAACCCAGGAGGCGGAGCTTGCAGTGAGCTGAGATCCGGCCACTGCACTCCAGCCTGGGCGACAGAGCGAGACTCCGTTTTAAAAAAAAAAAAAAAAAAAAAAAAAGATTTTGGATTCTTGTTCTTTATTCATATGTCCAACCCCTACTTTAGTCTATTAAAATAAATTTTTGACGACTGGGCACGGTGGCTCATGCCTGTAATCCCAGCACTTTGGGAGGCCGAGGCAGGCAGATCACGAGGTCAGGAGATTGAGACCATCCTGGCTAACACAGTGAAACTCCGTCTCTACTAAATATACAAAAAATTAGCCTGGCTTGGTGGCAGGTGCCTGTAGTCCCAGCTACTCGGGAGGCTGAGGCAGGAGAATGGTGTGAACCCATTGGGAAGCGGAGCTTGCAGTGAGCCGAGATCATGCCACTGCACTCCAGCCTGGGTGACAGAGGGAGACTCTGTCTCAAAAAATAAACAAATAAAAATGAAATGAAATTAATTTTTGAAACATAGTAGACATAGTATTATAAATTTTGTGTCTGACACTGACAACTCCCTATATTTGAGGTTGTTATGAATATTATACTATTTTTTCTACTGTCATTCATGGTTCCATGTTTTCTGCATGTGCTTTGTGTCTGTGATTCATGACTGTGAGCTCATATTTCTTGGGATTACATTTGGGGAAGTCCTTTGAAGCCTGGACTGGAGGTAAGTTCTCCCAGACTGGATTTATGTTTGATTCTGCCAGATGCCTGGAAGCACTGTTAGCCGAGAACCAATTTAAACTACATTCTCAGCTTGCAGTTTTTTGAACCACCCAGGGACTGTGAATACAGGTTGTAATTCCACATAGGAACCAGCTTTGGTTACAAATTCTCAGGAAAGATATCCACCAACCACCTCCACCAATCCCCCTACTCATTGTGAAAGTTTGAAACAGGTAATTTACCTTGCAGTCTCTACCATGGGAGTATTCATCTATGGAGTCCTAATTTTCATTGGGTGGTGGGGAGTGTCTTCTATTAGGTATCCTACTTTGGATGGGGTCTGGGTTTTGTCACTTGGCTCTTGTGCCTACAGGACTATGAAAAACAAAGCTCTTAGCTTTGTGCAATGGCAGTATCGTAAAAATGGGGTTTATCCGAGGCACAATTACTGCTAATTGAAAACTTTTCCCAACACACTGCCATAATGACGTGAACTATACTAGACATTGGCAATTTAATTTTTGACAGTCTCTATGGAGACTGAAGGAGAAAAAAAGAAAAACAAAGCTCAAGTTTGCCTCATTTGGCAAATGATTCCCAGGTGAAAGCTAGCATTCTATGTTCTGCCTACTACTCTAAGTTATTCATTTTGTTTGGGTTTGGGCTTCTCTGTATTCCTTACCAATTTTCTAGCTTATCAATACATTTTAAAAGATTTTTAAAATGTTTTATCCAGCATTAAGGTTGCTGAGCCACACTCTTAGAAGCAGAAGTGCATCTGTGAGTTCCTTAGAGGAAACCAGTAGATACCTGACTTGGAACACCCAGCTCTGCTTCAGCTTCCTTCATTCTCCAGCTGGGTGTGAGCTTCTTCTCACACCCAGTTAATTCCACAGCCTCTTACCATTGTGAACTGCACACCTCTCCCCTGGGGGCTAAAGCCCAATTATTTTCCAGTACATGTAATTTCTACACAAACAGTAGAAATTTAGGTTGCTCTCCTTACAAACAGCATTGTTCTCTTTCCCTTTTCTCTGGGAGGTAGCAGGGCAGTTTTTAAAACCTCCCCCTCTCCTGGGTAGGCTCAGTGTTTGAGTGCTCTTTCTCACATTCATCTTGCAGGTGGGAGTGGGGATGAACACTGCCTTCCACACTAGGTAGAAGGCTTGCTCATCTGAGGAATTCTTTTTCTTTCTTTTGAGAGAGGGTCTTGCTCTGTCACCCAAGCTGGAGTACAGTGGCACGATCTCAGCTCACTGCATCCTCACCCTCCTCTAGCTCAAGGTGATCCTCCCACCTCAGGCTCCCCAGTAGCCGGGGACTACTGGTGTGCCACCACACCTGGCATTATTATTATTATTATTACCATTATAGAAACAAGGTCTCACTATGTTGCCCAGGATGGTCGGGAACTCCTAGGCTCAAGCGATGCTCCCTCCTCAGCCTCCCAAAGTGTGGGAATTACAGGCTACCGTGCCTGGGTAGGGACTTTTTCTTTTCTTTCCCATCATACTGTTATATAGCCTGGGAAAGAAGGGTGGCATTGAGTCAATGGTTAATAGTAACAGAGCAAATTCAGAATTCAGCACCCAGCTTCCTTTGATAAGACCTGAGAGGTTCTCACCTGAAATGTTTTCATCTTTCCTTAGAATATAGAACTTAATCCTCAATTCTGAGTCCTGGTTACCAATTCTGGGACAATAGGAAAAATTCCTCTTATTCTCTCATAGTGATTCCACTGCTGTTACTAAGCCAGTGACTCTCATCACACAAAGTAAAATCCACACCCCTCATCACAACCTCCAAAGCCTTGCTCCATCAAGCCCCAGTCTACCTGCCCTACCTCTGCTCTGCTCACTCTCTTATCCCTCACTCTGCTAAGCTACATTACGCATCTATCTGTTCCTAAGCACACCAAGCTTGTTCCCATCTGAGAGCTTTTGCACCTTCAGTTTCTTCAGCTTGGAATTCTTCTCCCCTTGTGCACCTGCAGTTGGTTTTTTTGTTGTTGTTGTTGGTGGTGGTTTTTTTGTTTGTTTTTGAGACAGTCTCCATCTCTTACCCAGGTTGGAGTATAGTGGTGCAGTCTTGGCTCACTGCAACCTACACCTCTGGGGTTCAAGTGATTCTCCTGCTACAGCCTCCCAAGTAGCTGGGACTACAGGTGCATGCCACCACACCCTGCTAATTTTTGTATTTTTAGTAGAGATGGGGTTTCACCATGTTGGCCAGGCTGGTCTCAAACTCTGACCTCAGGTGATCCGCCCCCCTCAGCCTCCCAAAGTGCTAGGATTACAGGCGTGAGCCACCGTGCCCAGCCTGCAGTTGCCTTAGTTGCAGCTACTAAGTCACTTGCCTCAGGCCTCCCGGTCCACTCTAATTCATACTTCTGAATTATGCGTTCTGCTAATTCCAGAGCACTATATTCACAAAGCAGTGATAGAAAGCACTCATTAATTTATATATATATATATTTTTTGAGACAAAGCCTCGCTTTGTCACCCAGGCCAGAGTGCTGTGGTGAAATCACAACCCACCACAACCTCTGCTTCCCAGGTTCAAACGATCTTCCCACCTCAACCTCCCAAGTAGCTGGGACTTGACAAGCGCACACTATTGCAACCAGTTAATGTTTGTATTTTCTTATAGAGACGGGTTTTGCCATGTTGCCGAAGCTGGTCTTTTAATTCCTGGACTCCTCCCTCCTCAGCCTCCCTGTGCAATTGACATGTTATTTCATTACTTGGTAGCCCCTTGCGCAGGATTTTGTGTTTGGGACAAGCCAACAGTAATGGAAATTTTCTTCCTTTTGTTTTGTTTTGTTTTGTTTTGTTTTTTTGAGATGAAGTTTTGCTCTTGTTGCCCAGGCTAGAGTCCAATGGTGCAGTCTCGACTTACCACTACCTCTGCCTCCCGGATTCAAGCGATTCTCCTGCCTCAGCCTCCTGAGTAGCTGGGATTACAGGCATACGCCACGATGCCCGGCTACTTTTGTATTTTTAGTAGAGACAAGGTATCTCCATGTTGGTCAGGCTGGTCTCAAACTCCTGACCTCAGGTGATCCACCTGCCTCAGCCTCCCAAAGTGCTGGGATTACAGGCTTGAGCCACCGCACCTGGCATAAAGCATTTATTTTTGAATGTTCATATTTTTGATAAAGCAGTGTGACATCAGGAACATTTTGTTTCAGTCATTTTCTACCATGTTGGTATGCGATGCTCTAATGTTAAGAAATCAAGCTGAAATCTAGGAAATGTAGACTGAATGTCTGTGATATATAACACATAATTACATAAACCTAATGGCTGTATCTAAAAGTTGACCTATCTTTGTGCTGAAAATTTCCATCCGGCCGGGCGCGGTTGCCCACGCCTGTAATCCCAGCACTTTGGGAGGCCGAGGCAGGCAGATCACCTTAGGTTAGGAGTTTGAGACCAGCATGACCAACATGGAGAAACCCCGTCTCTAAAAAATACAAAATTAAACGGGCGTGGTGGCGCATCGCATGCCTGTAATCCCAACTACTCGGGAGGCTGAGGCGGGAGAATCGCTTGAACCCGGGAGGCGGAGGTTGCGGTGAGCCAAAATCGCGCTGTTACACTCCAGCCTGGGCAACAAGAGCGAAACTCCATCTGAAAAGAGAGAGAGAGAGAGAAAAAAAAAAAGAGAGAGAGAGAAAGGAAAGAATGGAAGAGGAAAGAAAATTTCCATCACTATTGGCCTGTCCCAAACACAAAATCCTGCGCAAAGGACTACTGAGTAATGAAATAACACGGCAGTCGGTCTGCGTTGGCACACTGTTCAGGAGGCCACGGATTTATCCGAAGTCCGAAGTTTCTCTTTTCTCTGAAATGAGAAATGGAAAATTGCCTTTTGATGAAGATGCAAATGCCCCACCCCCTGACGCTGTCTCACGCCCTTCGTGTGTCACTCTTACAGCTGAAGTCAAGACCTGACATTATGTTTGCGTTTTTATTGTCAGCCTCGCCCCACGGGGCGTACGCTTGCTCCCCGAAACCAGGGTCTTTCCCGGCCGATCCCCCGGCTAGTAACAAGCCCCTTGCACAGAGGAGGCGCACAGTGACTGTGGAATACACGGACACATGCACACTCGAGCCACTCCGGCCGCCTCCCTTGGCCCTCGCAGGGGTCCCTAACGCGTCTTCTGAGGCCGCCTAGGCGGGGCCCGCGCACGCGCGGGCCTCTGGGAAGCGTAGTTCGCGCGCCCGGCGAGGCCCCGGGGTTGCGGGAGCGAGGCTCCGCGTGCGCAGGCGCACTTCCGGCTCTGCCCTGCCGCTGCGGCCATTGTCCGACCCCTGTGCGGCTGAGGCCCCTTTAGGCAGCCCTTGAGCAGATCGGAATTGGAGATAACCGAGCCTGCGGCGGGGGCGGGAGGAGCTGCCCGAGGCTCTGGGTGGGCCGGAGGTCGCGAAATCCGGAGCCCCCCAGAGGCGGTGATTCCGAGTGCGCGGGTCTGGGCGGCACCCCTCCTGGGTTTGGCGGGTGTCAGCCGGCCTTGCCCACCACCCTGCGAAGGGGACTGGGCGTGGCCGGAGGGGGGTGTCCGGGAGGCCGCCGAGCCTTTCATTTCGGGGATGGGGAGCGGCAGGCCTGGGCTGGTTCCGCGGTCCTCGCCACCGTCTCCGCTGGAGATGTGGTTTAGGGGCGGAGGCGGGGCGGAGTGGGGTGGGGTTGGTGTTGCGGCGGGGTGAGTGGGCCCTGTCCTCTCTCCCCAGCTCCTGCCCCGGAGCCGGGCCCTGGCGAGGCAGGAATGGCCCCGAGGCCTCCGACGGCCACGCCCCAGGTGAGCAACGCGTTCCTAACCTCCTGGGCATCCCATCCATCCATCACATCTCCCGGGGGTGTTTGGAGCAGTCATTGTTCTCCTGGCGACTCCCTTGCTTGCTTGGCTAGATCGGAGCCTCCTAGCCTTGCTCCCCAGGCTTTGGGGAGCGAGATTCCCAAAGGGGAGGCTGCTCTGTGGGGTAGAGGGGGCCAGTGTGGTGTGATCTTATGGGAGGAGTTGAAATTGGATGCGTTGGGAAGTGTCAGTTTTGAGAGTCCTGAATGCCACGCCAATTTTTTGAACTCTTGTCAATAAGGAATGGAGAGAGTGAGGTGACAGGATGGAACACTGTAGAGGAGGAAGTGACTGTCGGCAAGTGAGGAGAGAGGAGCCCCAGCTTCTGACCCAGGGCCCATAGAGTGTCCGTAAGGGGCCGTAGAAGCCTGGTTAGAACATGTCTAGGACGAGGCTGGAGATGGGCTTTCTTGGGCAAGGAGGCAAAAACAAAATAAAAAAACAACCAAAAACAAAACCAGGGCTGATTCTCCCAGAGCTTTTTGTGTCCTTTTCTGCTTTAACAAAAATGTCATAGAGCATACCACTCCCCCCTCCCCCCGCAGAAGTCCATCCTTCACCTTAATTAGTGCGAGGCTGATTCGTGAACCCATTTATTCTTGTGGCAGAGGGGACATTTTCTAGAAGCATCACAACTCTAAGGTTATCCATTGATTTACATATTGGTGAAAATACACCAAGATCCAGATATCTGTATCTTTGAATCTACACTCTCTTTAGAATTAAGGAACAATGATAGACTGTAGTTGTTAGGTGTGTGAGACATCAAGATCAATCCAAATAAAAATACCAAGTTGCCAGGTACAGTGGCTCACACCTGTAATTCCAGCACTTTGGGAAGTTGAGGCAGTAGGATCTTAGTTTAAGCCCAGGAGTTTGAGACCAGCCTGGGCAACGTAGACTCTTTCTCTGCAAAAAAACCAAAAAATTGAAAAGTAAAAAGATAAAAATAGCAACTTAGTAATGTCCTTTAAAAGCAGTTTATAGTAAATTAAGCATACAATACATCATGCTTTTTTTTTTTTTTTTTTTTTTTTTGGTGAGACAGGCAGGGTCTCTGTCACCCAGTGTGGATTACAGTGGCATGATCTTGGCTCACTGAAACCTCTGCCATGGTGCACATCACCATGCCTGGCTAATTTTTGTATTTTTTGTTTATTTTATTTTATTTTTTGAGACAGAGCCTCATTCTGTTGCCCAGGCTGAAGTGCAGTGGCTTGATCTCGGCTCACTGCAAACTCCACCTCCTGGGTTCAAGTGATTCTGCTGCCTCAGCCTCCCTAGTAGCTGGGATTATAGGTGTGCACCACCACTCCCAGCTAACTTTTTTGTATTTTAGTAGAGTTGGTTTTACCGTGTTGGCCAGGCTGGTCTCAAACTCCTGACCTCAATTGATCTGCCCACATCAGCCTCCCAAGGTGCTGGGATTACAGGTGTGAACCACCACACCTGGCCTAATTTTTGTATTTTTTGTAAAGATGGGGTTTTGCCAGGCTGGTCTTGAACTCCTAAGCTCAAGTGATCTGCTCACTTCAGCCTCTCAAAGTGTTGGGATTACAGGTGTGAGCCACCACAGCTGGGCACATGCCACCATACCCAGCTAATTTTTGTATTTTTAGTAGAGATGGTGTTTCACCATGTTGGCCCGGATGGTCTTGATCTCCTGACCTAAAGTTCTGGGATTACAGGCTTGAGCCACCAGGCCCGGCCTGCCTTTTCGAATAAATATATTTATATTTACTTCTTCTTATATGTTTCTGTTTTACAGGGATGAGCCTTAAGGAGTAAGACACCTGACAATACTAAAACAAGACAGTTACTTGGTTTGAGGAGAGCCAGAGCACATCATGATCATTATCCCTTTTACATGCAAAGTGTCCTCCATAGGATTGTGAGAATTAGATGACTTAACACCTCATCAGGGACTCCGGTCTTTTCTATAGTAGGAGGATAACTTTTTAGTGGTGAAAGTGGATTCATGTTCTGAGCAGTGAATTTTAAGGACCATTGTAAACTTTACTTTTAGAAAGTGGATTCATGTTCTGAGCAGTGAATTTTAAGGACCATTGTAAACTTTACTTTTAAAGCTATGTTTCCCGAACACCCTGGCTCAGTTGCATTCTCATTGAATGGCCTGATGATGTCCTCGTGGGTTATCTAACTCAGGCTGCAGATGATAACCAGGGATGAAGGACGGACAGAATACTGGTCCTAAATGGGACTTTTCAGGCAGAAATTTCCCTTTAGCAGTGGTTCCCCTTTTCTGAGCATGGCCCTCAGGGGAATGCAAAGATGAGTAATGAGTCCTGTGACTGCTTAACTGTGAAGTTGATTTAGTGGGAGCAGACAGTCTCCTGCAGAAGTAGAGCACAAGAGAGCTGGTGTCACATGTTGTTACAGAGGTCCAGAGGCTGCTTGGAGTTAAGAGAGGAGCCAGGACGTTCTGCCAGTGGGAAGAAGTCAGTGCAGTTTTCACCTTTGAATAGGAGCAGAGTCTAAGCAGGTGAAAACAAAAGGGGTCTGTAATGCCAGTACTTTGGGAGGCCGAGGCAGGCGGATCACTTGAGGTCAGGAGTTCAAGACCAGCCTGGCCAACATGGTGAAACTCTGTCTTCACTAAAAATACAAAAATTACCCAGGCATGATGATGGGCACTTGTAGTCCCAGCTACTAGGGAGGCTGAGGCAGGAGAATCACTTGAACCTGGGAGGTAGAGTTTGCGATGAACTGAGATCCCGCCACTGCCTTCCAGCCTGGGTGACAGTGAGACTCCATCTCAACAAACAAAACAAAACAAAACCTAAAAAACAAAAGGGAGAGGGTAGAGTTGATTGACTTGGTGAATCAGGCAAGTTGGGAGGCAAGAAAATGGGGGGGTGCATGTTCATTAAAGCATTGTTCTGTGTAACATCAGCTATGGGCTGCTGGCAGTGGGTAGAGGAGAATGGAAGGAGTTTGGACTTGTTCTTTTTGGCCTTGTAACTCATTCGTTCATTCATCATTCATTCATCTGCTCATTCACCAGATAGTCATTGAGCCCTGTGATGTGTCAGGCACTTTTCTAGGCAGTTGGGATACTTCAGTGAACAAAATTAGAAAGGACTCTGCTCTCAAGGAGCTTACATTCTAAAGAGGGCAGACAAGAATTCAGTAAATAAGTAATTTGTATGGTATCCTAGAAGGCAGTAATATCTCAAAAGGGAAAAAAGGTAGAGAAAGGTAAGGGCGATTGAGTGGGGAGGTGGGGGTTTTGTAGTAGGGGTGCAATTTAAAATGATGTGGTCAGGGTAAGCCTTATCCTTATTGAGATGGTGACATCTGAGCAGACTTGAAGGAGATGAGGGAGTTAATGTCTAGAGGAAGAATGCTCTGGGCAGAGGGAACAGCCTAGCAGCAGGATGTGTGTCTGGTGTATTCAAGGAGTAGCAAAGAGGCCAGTGTAGCTTGAGCTGATGATTTGGGGCAGGGAACTAATACGACTTCTTAGATTTTTTTAAAGATTGCCATGAATGATGAATCCTAGGAGAAAAAGTTTGATATTATATTTGATAATAGGTCCTTTGGAGAGGTGTTTTGATGAGTGGGACCTTTCCCCTGAGCATAGTTAGCAAATTCCTGAACTGGCTCCATCTGAAGCAGGGTGGGACTGGGAGCAGAGATGGAGGAGCCGGGATACCCATTTAGAATGTTTACATAGATATAGCTATGTATCTATAGGATCATTAGTAGCAATGTCTATGTAAACATTACGCATCCTCATTTGCTTTTCTTTCTTTTCTTTCTTTTTTTTTTTTTTTTTGAGATGGAGTCTTGCTCCATCGCCAGGCTGGTTCAAGCGATTTTCCTGTCTCCAACTCCCTGGTTCAAGCGATTTTCCTGTCTCCGCCTCCCGAGTAACTGGGATTACAGGCATGTGCCACCATGCCCAGCTAATTTTTGTGTTTTTAGTAGAGATGGGGTTTCACCATGTTGACCAGGATGGTCTCAATCTCCTGACCTCGTGGTCTGCCCGCCTCAGCCTCCCAAAGTGCTGAGATTTTAGGCATGCGCCACTGCGTCTGGCCTGCCCCTTTTTTTAGGGGGTGATGGAGTCTCGCTCTGTCACCTGGGCTGGAGTACAGTAGTGCAGTCTCGTCTCACTGCAACCTCTGCCTTCCGGGTTCAAGCAATTCTCCTGTCTCAACCTCCCAAGTAGCTGGGATTACAGGTGTGCGCCACCACACCCAACTCATTTTTTGTATTTTTACTAGAGATGGGGTTTCACTATGTTGGCCAGACTGGTCTCAAACTCCTGACCTCAAGTGATCCACCCGCCTCAGCCTCCCAAAATGCTGGCATCACAGGTGTGAGCCACCGCATTGGCTTGCCTTTTTTTCATCACACGTGTACTACATTTTTAGTTAGGAAACAAAAAAGGCATTTGCCATTCTTAAATTTGAAGCCACCAGAACAATAAGAAATGAGAGAAGTTTTAAGCTAGGTGTAGTGGCACACACACCTATAGTGCCAGCCACTTGGGAGGCTGAGGTGGGAGGATCACTTAAGCTCAGGAGTTTGAGGCTACAGTGACCTATGATTGCACTACTGCACTCCAGCCTGGGCAGCAGAGAGAGAGCCCATCTCAAAAAAAAAAAAAAAACAACAAAAAAACACACACACAGAAAAATGAGGGAAGTTTTATAAGAAAAATGCTACATATGGAGGCCAGATCTCTTCATGTTAGAGAAGAGATTTCCTTGATAGAGAGGAAATGGGGAGGAGGGGTCATAGCCTGGTCTCTGTTGACTCTGGATCCCAAAAGCTCTGGTTAGATCATCAGGGTGAACAGACCCAGCAAAACCTGGCTTAGGTCACCCAAACTCAGATAAGATGCTCCTGAGGCCACCAGGGGAAATCAGACCACTTGCTGAATCAGGTCAGCATGTTTGTGGTTAAGGATGTCTGAGCTCCATCTGTCCGGAGGTTCCCCTTCTCAGCTTCGACCTGAGTTAGCAGGAGGTGGTCTCTAAGCCTTAGCACAGATTGCACCTTCCCCTGTGTAAGGTTAGGTACTGCTCCTATGTGTGCCCATAACACCTGTGAACACCTTTTTTTTTTTTTTTTTTTTTGAGACGGAGCCTCACTCTGTCACACAGGCTGGAGTGCAGTGGTGTGATTTCAGCTCACTGCAATCTCTGCCTCCCGGGTTCAAGCGATTCTCCTGCCTCAGCCTCCCGAGTAGCTGGAACTACAGGCACGTGCCACCACGGCCAGTTAATTTTTTGTATTTTTAGTAGAGAAGGGGTTTCACCGTGTTAGCCAGGATGGTCTCAATCTCCTGACCTCTTGATCTGTCCGCCTTGGCCTCCCAAAGTGCTGGGATTACAGGTGTGAGCCACCGCGCCCGGCCCATGCACACCTATTATAATACTGTTCTTACATGGAATGGAGTGGTGCATTTACCCAGCCTTCTCTGTACCAGGCTTTGTGCTCCTTTCGAGTAAGGCCATTTGACTCCTCCCTTCAACCGCTTGCCCAGACTAAACACGAGGTAACATGATCATTCATAACCCCTTAAGTCGAAGGAGCAATTTTATACTTTCTGCTCCTAATATAGCACAAATTATATTTCTCAGTCACAATGACCCCATTTTATTTTCCGATAAAATGATTACATGAAATAATATGATTTGCACTGAACAGTTTTTACAAATTTGTCTTTTGGATGTTAGGATGTCAAAACCTGTTCCTCTTAGAACTGTTTCAGGCCAGGCGTGGTGGCTCACGTCTAATCCCAGCACTTTGGGAGGCCGAGGCGGGCAGATCACGAGGTCCGGAGATCAAGACCATCCTGGCCAAGATGGTGAAACTCCGTCTCTACTAAAAATACAAAAAAATTAGCCGGGCGTGGTGGCAGGCGCTTGTAGTCCCAGCTACTTGGGAGGCTGAGGCAGGAGAATGGCGTGAACCCGGGAGTCGGAGCTTTCAGTGAGCCAAGATCGTGCCACCGCACTCCAGCCTGGGTGACAGAGCAAGACTCTGTCTCAAAAAAAAAAAAAAAAAAACCTGTTTCAAAAATAAGATTATTTTCCTTACTTTTCCGTGTTGTATTACTTTTATTAAAGTATATCTTATGGCCGGGTACAGTGGCTCACACCTATAATCCCAGCACTTTGGGATGCTAAGGCGGGCAAATTACATGAGCCCAGGAGTTCAAGACCAGCCTGGGCCACATAGTGAAACCCCATCTCTACTAAAAATACAAAAATTAGCTGGGTGGGGCGGCACACACCTGTAATCCCAGCTACTTGGGAGGCTGAGACATGAGAATCGCTTGAGCCCGGGAGGTGGAGGTTGCAGTGAGCCGAGATTGCGCCACTGCACTCCAGCCTGGGAGACGCAGCAAGACTCTGTCTCAAAACAAATAAAGTATATCTTACTGTATAAATAAATAAAGTATATAAATAAAGTATATATGTGAGCATATATATTAGAGACTTTTTAGCTTTGATATAATCTTTTTCAATTTTTAAAAATTTTGATAAAATACACATAAGACAATCTTAGCTAATTTTAAGTGTACAGTCCAGTGGTGTTAAATACATTCATATGTAGTGCAGTCATCACCACTATCCATCTTCAGAACTCTTCATCTTGTAAAACTGAAAACTCTATAATCCATTAAACAATAACCCTTCATTCTTTCTTCAAGTCCCTGCAACTGCCATTTTGCTTCCTATCTCTATGATTTTGACCACTCTATCTCATATAAGTGGAATCAAACAGTATGTTTTGTTTTGTTTTGTTTTGTTTTTTATTAAGACGGAGTCTCACTCTGTCACTCAGGCTGGAGTGTGGTGGTGCAATCTCGGCTCACTGCAACCTCAGCCTCCTAGGTTCAAGCAGTTCTGTCTCAGCCTCCTGACAGCTGGGACTACAGTCATGCGCCCCCACGCCCAGCTAATTTTTGTGTTTTTAGTAGAGCCAGGGATTCATCATGTTGGCCAGGCTGGTCTTGAACTCCTGACCTCAAGTGATCTGCCCGCCTCAGCCTCCCAAAATGCTGGGATTACAGGCGTGAGCCACCACATCTGGCCAGAATCATACAGTATGTATCTTTTTGTGGCTGGCTTATTTCATTTATTATAATGTCTTCAAGATTCATCTAAGTCATAGCATATATCAGAATTTTCTTTCTTTTAAAGGCTGAATACAATGCTTTAACATAAAAGCCTTTCTAAGGCTAAATACAATTCCATTTTGCTTATCCATTCATCTGTTGATGGACACTTGGATTGTTTCCATGTTTAACTGTTGTGAATAATGCTGCTATAGCACTGAACATGAACATGAGGCATTGAACTATTGAACGTGGGGGTACAAATATCTCTTTGAGTCCCTACTTTCAATTCTTTTGGTTATATGCCCAGAGAGAAATTGCGGGGTCATATGGTAATTTTTTCCTGGAACCACCATACTGTTTCCATAGCAGCTGTACCTTTTTACATTCGTAACGACAGTGCACGAAGGGTTCCAATTTCTCCACATCCCGCCAACACTTGTTATTTTCTGTTTTGTCTTGATAGTAGCCATCCTAGCTTGTGTGAGGTGATATCTCATTGTAGTTTTGATTTGCATTCTCTAATAATTAGTGATTTTGAACATCTTTGTATATCTTCTTTGGAGAAATGTTTATGCAAGTTCCTGGCCCATTTTTGAATTGTTTTTTGTTGGATTTTTAGGAGTTCTGTATATATTCTGGGTATTAATTGCTTAATAATCTAGACTTTTTAATAGAAAAAAGTCATAGGCCGGGCGCGGTGGCTCAAGCCTGTAATCCCAGCACTTTGGGAGGCCGAGACGGGCGGATCACAAGGTCAGGAGATCGAGACCATCCTGGCTAACACGGCGAAACCCTGTCTCTACTAAAAACACACAAAAAAATTAGCCGGGCGAGGTGGCGGCGCCTGTGGTCCCAGCTACTCGGGAGGCTGAGGCAGGAGAATGGCGGGAACCCGGGAGGTGGAGCTTGCAGTGAGCTGAGATCTGGCCACTGCACTCCAGCCTGGGCGACAGAGCGAGACTCCGTCTCAAAAAAAAAAAAAAAAAGAAAAAAGAAAAAAGTCATTTATGATCCCTCTTCCCTAGGACCTCTGTATTTGTTCTGATGAATTTCTTTTTCTCGTTATGCATGTTTTTCCCCTTAAACATTTTTAGCATATTTTAAATTTCTTTTAAGTTTTATGAGGATTCTTTTTTTGTTGTTTAAAATCAAATCAGTTTTAATGACTGTATTATATTGCTTTGTATGAATGTACCAAAATTTATTTAGCCATTTCTCACAGAACATTTAGGTTGTTTCTGAAATTTTTACTCTTATACATAATGCTGGGGAAAAATTTCACTTGGTTACAATACATAAGTTTTTCAAAATACAGTTGATCTCTCTCTTTTTTTTTTTTTTTTTTTTGGAGACAGTTTTGCTCTTGTTGCCCAGGCTGGAGTGCAATCTCAGCTCACTGCAACCTCCACCTCCTAAGTTGAAACGATGCTCCTGCCTCAGCCTCCCAAGTAGCTGGGATTACAGGCATGTCCACCTCGTCCGGCTAGTTTTGATTTTTAGTAGAGATGGGGTTTCACCATGTTGGGCAGGCTGGTCTCAAACTCTTGACCTCAACTGATCCACCTGCCTCGGCCTCCCAAAGTGCTGGGATTACAGGTGTGAGCCACCGCGTCTAGCCCAATTGATCACTTTTTTATGTCTGTATTACTAAGGGAAATAGCCATTAGAGAGAAAGCACTCTCTTGGACAGGTTTTGGTGTCATACTTATCCTTAATTTATAGAAACATTCAGATTGCTTTTCACCTTTTTCTGTCTTTTGAAAGAATTTACCTATAAAACATTTAGACCCAGAATTTTTATACATAGGATGGTTTGGCAACAATTTTCTCTATTTCCTCCTCAATTATGAAGGTTTCTGCTTTTTTGTGTCAACATTGGTAGTTTAGAATTTAAAAGTTTTCCACTTTGTTAAGATATTTTGCATTTCTTAACACACTATTTGTGTATTTCACTGTTTTGTTTATCCTTTTTTATTTTATTTATTTATTTTTTGAGACGGAGTTTTGCTCTTATTGCCTAGGCTGGAGTGCAATGGCACAGTCTCAACTCACTGCAACCTCCGCCTTCTGGGTTCAAACAATGCTCCTGCCTCAGTCTCCCGAGTAGCTGGGATTACAGGCATGCACCTCCACACCCGGCTAATTTTGTAGTTTTAGTAGAGATGGGGTTTCTCCATGTTAGTCAGACTGGTCTCAAACTCCCAACCTCAGGTGATTCACCCGCCTCGGCCTCCCAAAGTGTTGGGATTACAGGCAGGAGCCACCGCGCCTGGCCTTATCCTCCTATCTTCAAGTTCATCTTTTAAAAATTTCTTCTTACTCGATTTATCAGAGGTTTTTCTGTTTGGCTGGTGCTTGAGAGGAACCAGCCTTAGATTTGGCTGTTAATGCCATCATTTTCTTTTTGCCTCTACTTTTTATAATCTAAGAATTTAATTCACTAACCCACATTTTTTTTTTAATCCTTGAAACAACTCCTCATTTTCTTTCAGTGAGAATTACCCAAATTCTGTATCCATTCACTCAGCAGACGTGTTTGGAATGCTTGCCCTGTACCAGGCAATGGTTCTTAACCAGGGTCATGCTTCAGAACCAGTCAGGAAGTGGTGCCTGCTTCCTCTGGGGTTCTCCATTTCAGTGAGGAAATGTGATGAGAGTGCACGTAAATGACTGAGCTCAGTGCTTGCCTAGCAGCAAGTGTTCAAGAAATCTGAACTGTTGCTCTTTGATAATGAACCACCTGAAGAGCTTTTAAAAGATGCTGGGCAGGACCCTCCATGCATGGGCAATTTAGAAAAGCTGCCCAGGTGATTCTGGACACTCTCTGCTTGCAGTGTCGGAGATACTGAAATAAAAAGGAGTTTAAGAAATTCTTGAGGGAGAAAAATGTAGCTAGATGGCTACAGTTCTGAAATGGAGATGGGGACCAAATGCTTAAGGGGGATGGGGAGCACGGAGGATGTGGGGAAGCTTCAGGAGGGAATGGAACAGTGAACTGGTTCTACAAGGATGACTAGGAATTTTTCCCTGTGGAACTGAGGGAAGAAAGTACATTATGGTCAGAATAGGATGTATAAAGGCAAAGAGACGCAAAAGAGAATGTTGTTACTGGGACAAAGAGTCCATGTGGCAGAAGCTTGGGTGTGTGACAGGAGGCAGCATTTGAGAGAAAGAAGATGCCCTGAGGTGGAGATGTATAACAATGTAGAACAGTGGTGTCCCAAAGAAATATAGATTCCATGTATAATTTTAAGTTTTCTAGTGGCTACAATGTAAAAAGAAACAGGTGAAATTAATTTTAGTAATATATATTATTTAAAACAATATATCCAGAATATTATCATCTCTATATGTAATAAATATTTTAAAATTACTATGAGGTATTTTACATTCTTTCCTTGGTACTAAGTCTTTGAAATCCAGTGTGTATTTAATTTAATTTATTTATTTGAGACAGAGTCTCACTCTGTCACCCAGGCTGGAGTGCAGTGGCACGATCTTGGCTCACTGTAACCTCTGCCTTACAGGTTCAAGCCATTCTCCTGCCTCAGCCTCCTGAGTATTTGGGATTACAGGTGTGCTCCACCACACCTAGCTAATTTTTGTATTTTTGTAGAGACTTGGTTTCTCCATGTTGGCCAGGCTGGTCTCAAACTCCTGACCTCAGGTGATCCACCCACCTCAGCCTCCCAAAGTGCTGGGATTATAGGTGTGAGACACTGTACCTGGCCTCGTGTGTATTTTACTTAATCACACATGCCCATTTGGACTAGCTACATTGCAAGTGTGGCTTGTAAGTTTGTTTGCTCTTTTTCTTTTCCTCCCAGTATTTAAAACCGGTTTGTAATTGGGTGAACATCTAAATCCTTAATTTAAAAACACAATGAATAGCTACATGTGGCCAGTGGCTGCCATATTAGACTGTGTAGCTCTAGATTGCCTTTCCCTGGATTAATGCTGTCATTGGCAAGGGAGAATTTCAGCTGGATTTGAAGGATGAAGGCAAGGGACTGAATTCGGGAGACATTTCTGAGGCTTTTGGTGACTGCAAGGCATAAAGGAAAAATGAAGAGTCAAGGATGAGGTCCAGGTTTCCAGTCTTCAGTACTGCAGATGGTGATGCAGTAGGAATCTGTGTGTGTGCAAAGGTTGATAGTGATGTTTCTTCTGTCTGTACACCATTGTTAGTTACATTGTCAGCTATCAGCTTATTAAACTATGATCGGTCTGGCATCAGAGGCCACTAAGTACTTAAGTGGAGACACCACACTGTATTGCCATAAATGTGATGTTTTCTAATTGGGCAAACTCTGCATTTGCACATGTCCTTTCTGGAAGTGCCCTTTCACCCCATCTGCTCATAAAACTCTATTTCTGTAGTTCAGGGAACTCGTGTTATTGATGAGGTAATTGGATCTCCAGGAGGTGTGAGATCTACTCAAGGATATTATGCATTTATTCATTATGGAGCTTTTTAGGAGCTTTATGGAGCTTTTTAGAAGCCCATGAAATTGAGTCTTCTCAACTTAGTACGTTCTGTTCCTAGTTCCTTGCTTTGGGCTCCACTAGTTGGCCAAGATCCTTGTATGTCAGCATAAGGAAAGGG
The DNA here is from genome assembly GCF_008728515.1 of Papio anubis. NCBI lineage: Eukaryota > Metazoa > Chordata > Mammalia > Primates > Cercopithecidae > Papio > Papio anubis. The sequence goes on along the minus strand of NC_044993.1, from coordinate 21,230,500 downwards.
AACATGTGATACTTCTTTTTTTTTTTTTTTTGAGACAGAGTCTCACTCTGTTGCCCAGGCTGAGGTGCAGTGGCACAGTCTCGGCTCACTTCAACCTTCGCCTCCTGGGTTCAAGCAATTCTCCCTGCCTCAGCCTCCCAAGTAGCTGGGATTATAGGTGCCTGCCACCACGCCCAGCTAATTGTATTTTTACTAGAGACAGGGTTTTGCCATGTTGGCCTGGCTGGTCTCGAATTCCTGACCTCAGGTGATCTGCCTGCCTCGGCCTCCCAAAGTGCTAGGATTACAGGTGTGAGCCACTGCGCCTGGCTGTAATATGTGATACTTCCTAATAACTTTGTTAGTTTTTTGGTTTTTTTGGGGTTTTTTTTGTTGGTTTTTTTTTTTGAGATGGAGTCTCGTGCTGTCACCCAGGCTGGAGTGCAGTGGCGTGATCTCCGCTCACTGCAAGCTCTGCCTCCTGGGTTTACACCATTCTCCTGCCTCAGCCGCCTGAGTATCTGGGACTACAGGTGCCTGCCACCACACACAGCTAATTTTATTGTATTTTTATTAGAGACGGAGTTTCACCGTGTTAGCCAGGATGGTCTCAATCTTCTGACCTCGTGATCCACCTACCTCAGCCTCCCAACGTGTTGGGATTACAGCCACTTTGTTAATTTTTAAAAGGGGTTGATGATGAGGTCCTGTTATATCTGGAAGAAGGATGAGCAGCTGTCTGCATGGTGTTACTGGATCATTTATTAGGGTTCAAGGTGTGACCTGCAGCATGAGAATGCCCTGAAGTCAATCTGACTCAGAGTGACTAACTTCCACCGAGGATCTCAGAGTGCATTTTACCTATTTACTCTGGCAAACTTTTGATTGTCCACTATGTACCAAACTGGTTCTGGCCTCTGGAAATTTGAAGGTGCCTGAGCCAAGGTCTTTGACCCTCTAGAAGCACAGTTTGGTGGGAGTGACCACTGGGTAACAAAACGCCTGAATGTAGTATTGTCTTATGAGCTGTGCTAGATGGAGGCCCAAGGAGGAGAGCTGCTGGGATGGGAGGGGGACACAGCCCAGACCTAGGGTATGTATGGAGCCGCAGAGGAGAGAACTTGACCAAGTCTTGGTGAAGAGTGAAGAGTAAGCCTTAGCCAGGCCAAGGAAAAAGCCTGAGTGCTTGAAGCAATGCTTGCCGAGGTGAAAGAGTGTTCTGGTTACAAGGAGCTGTAACTCTTCTGCACGGCCAAATGTTAGTGTCTGAGGGGAGGAGAAGCCAGAGTAGGGGCTGTGGAGCTCCCCAGGGGACTAGGCCATGAAGGGCTCTGAAGCTCACACTGAGGAGTCTAAGTTTTCATCTCAAGACAAATACTTATTAAATATTTGGGGATGAGGCACAGTGGCTAACACCTGTCATCCCAGCACTTTGAGAGGCCGATGCAGGAGAATTGCTTGAGCCCATAAGTCCAAGACCAGCCTGGGCAACATAGAGAAACCCTATCTCTACAAAAATAAAAATAAAAAATAGCCAGGTATGGTGGCACACACCTGTGGTCCCAGCTGCTTAGGAGGTTGAAATGGTAAGATTGCCTGGGCCCAGCAGGTCAAGGCTGCAGTGAGCTATGATTGCACCACCGCACTCCAGCCTGGGAACAGAGCAAGACCTTGTCTCAAAAGAAAAATGTATTAAATATTTGTGGAGCACCTACTACATGTCAGGTCTATTCTAGGCAATGGAGATTCAACAGTAAAGAAAATAAATAGTATTCCTACTCTCTTGGGGTTTACATTCTGCTGTGGGATATAGACTGTCAACAAACATGACATGTCAGGTGGCAAAGGCTGTGAAAAAAGACGGTGAGAATAGAGTGGGGAGCTATTTTATGGAGGATGGTGAGGGAAGGTTGCTCTGATAAAGTGACATTTGAACAAAGCTGGAGCCAGTGAGTAGGGAGCCATGGGCGTACATGCGGGAAGAGGCTCAAGTCAAGGGAACAGGCAGAACACAGGCACCAGGGAGGAGGTAGGTTTAGTGTCTTCCAGGAATCAGAAGGAGGATGGGTCGGGTGCAGGGGAGAGCTGCACGTTGGGGAGGAAGCTTGAGGTGAAGTCAGGGAGCTAGTTGGCACCCAGATGGTGAAGGGCCTATAGGCGGCCGTAAAGACTTTGACTTTACTTGGAATGAATCAGGGTGCCTTTGGAGGCCTTGAAACAGAGGTGACTTGATCTGGCAGATTCTTTTTTTGTTTTGTTTTTCTTTCAGACAGGGTCTTGCACTGTCACCCAGGCTAGAATGAAGTGGTATCATTGTGGCTCACTGTAGCCTTGAACTCCCGGGCTCAAGCAATCCTCCTGCCTCAGTCCTCCAAGTAGCTGGGACCATAGATGTAAACCACTATGCCCAGCTAATTAAAAAAATAATTTGTTTGTTTTAGAGATGGGGTCTCACTATGTTGTCCAGGCTGGTCTGGAACTCCTGGCCTCTAGTGATCCTCCCACCTCAGCCTCCCAAGGTGCTAGGATCACAGGTGTGAGCCACCATGCCCAGCAGTCTGGCAGGTTTTAACAAGATCTTTCTGGTTGTCATGTGGAAAATAGACTTGGGTAGTGGGGCAAGAGTGAGAGGAGAGATGAACTAGGAGGTTGTAGCAATCAGTAGTCCAGGTAAGAAATGGTGACAGGAATAGGGAAAAGTGGGAGGCAGTGAAGGGTTTGTGGTTTTTGGTTTTTGGTTTTTGTTTTTTTGAAATGGAGTCTTGCTCTGTCACCAAGGCTGGAGTGCAATGGCATGGTCTCGGCTCATTGCAGCCTCCATCTCCCAGGTTCAAGTGATTCTCCTGCCTTATCCTCCCGAGTAGCTGGGATTACAGGCACCCGTCACCACTTCTGGCTAATTTTTGTATTTTTAGTAGAGACGGGATTTTGCCATGTTGGCCAGGCTGATCTTGAACTCCTGACCTCAGGTGATCCGCCCGCCTCAGTCTCCCAAAGTGCTGGGATTACAGGTGTGAGCCACTCGGCCCGGCTGCAGTGAAGGGTTTGTGAACATGATCAAATTTGTGTTTTGATGTAACTCTGATGGTGCCCGGGGAAAAAAAGGGGGAGTGGGATTAATAATTAAAGAACAGAGGCCAGTGGTTGCCCTGTCAAGGCAAGAAATGATGAGCGGCTTGGAGCAGATGTTTGCTTGCTGGTTAGCACATTCTTCACCTTGAGTACAGAATCTTTGGGAAAGCAGAATGAAACCAGGAGGCCAGTCAGGCTCAGAGGCTCACACTTGTAATCTCAGCGCTTTAGGAGGCCGAGGTGGCAGAATCACTTGAGTCCAGGAGTTTCAGACCAGCCTGGGCAACATAGTGAGACCCCATCTCTATTAAACAAAATAAAACAAAAGAAACCATGAGGCCATATGTTAAATATGAGGAACCAGTTAAGCAAAGGAGTCCTGGTTGGGCAATGACTATTACTAAACCAAAGAGACAATATGTCTAGAGGGTAGAGTAGGCAATGGGGAGAAGGTTTTACTTCTCACCACTTACCTCAAAATGGCTGGTCCAACGCCTTTATCCTTGCTGGCCATGCCTCTCCCAAGACCAGCCTCCCTTCTCAAGCTTCCCAGTCCCTGGATTGGATTCCCACATTTTCTTCTTCCATGCAGATGGCACTTACCTCTTAGGACCTGGTACAGAACCTACCTTGAAGTGTTCTCTCCCTCTCCCAGTCTTTCCTGCTTTGAGTGCCTGCAGCACTTCACCTTACTGTGTATTATCTCATATTGTGCTCTAATAAATAACGCTTTTAAAATAAACTGAACCATATTCAAGGACTGCAGTGTTTTTCTTTTGCATTTTTAGTCTGCCACAATGTATATAGTAAAGCCAGGCACCTTGTGAGTATCTAGTCGGTCAGAAAAATGGCCCCAGTTTCAACCCTCCCCTGTTCCTGCAGGGACACAGCCAAGTGTTGAACAGGAATATGGGGCAGAGGAGTTAGTATGGTGTGTGGATGTGGTCATGCACCTCACACAACTAAGGAGCTATGCCTGCCTTCTTTAATATTCAAATCTCATCCATCTTCTTAAGGCTCAACTCATTCAGGAAACAGAGGTATAGTGTGAGTCAGGCACTTGCTGGACAATGGTGTGTAGAATTTAAAAAACAACCAAAAGTATTATCCCTGCCCTCATAATATGTACCGTTTTACTAGGAAAACAAGCATTAAATAGATGAGGAGGTTTGTTTGAATAATGGTAGGTGTGCAGAGTGGTTTAAAGCACATGATAGGGAGGTTGACTCTCCAGCTGGGGATCAGGAGACTTCACTGGAGATGTGCTAACCAGCACCTGAAATATGAAATGGATTTAGCTAAGGGAAATGGGAGGAGAGAATGATACCCTTGAAGAATCTGAGTGAATCCAGTTCAGCTATACCTAAGCAAACAAGAGAAGGGTACAGAATAAAGCTGAAGCCTCTGAAGCCTTCCCTCACTGCTCCAGCTAACTCAGTTCTGCTTTCAGTGTCTTTTTGCACTCATTGTCTGTTCCATACTTTATTATATGCTTTCTGAGACAGAAGCCTAACCAGGAATTAGCCAGATATGGTGGCACCTGCCTGTAATCCCAGCTACTCTGGAGGCTAACGTGGGAGGATTACTTGAGCTCAGGCAGTTGAGGCTGCAGTGAGTTGTGATTGAACCACTGGACTCCAAACTGGGTGAGAGAGTGAGACCCTGTCTCAAAAAAAAAAAAAAAAAAAAAAAGGTGGGGAGGACATAGCTCAAGGAGGCCATGGTCACAGGTGACTCATGGTTTAACAAGGCCAAGTGATTCTAGACAATCAGCCCACAAGCATCAGAACTGACGATTGGGAGGCATGGGACACCTCAGCCAGCCATGTGTCCATGGGATGGTGGAGGAAGAAGTGATTGGAATAGGGTAAGAAGCAGTGAAAGACTCGACCTAGCCACTGTAATTTTAGCTAGCGAGCTGGGAGAAATCGTAGCATGTTTGCACAAAGAATATTTATTACAGTAATGTTTATAATAGCACAATACTGGAAATAATCTCAGTACCTGCTGACAGGGACTAGTTCATTGATTCATTCGGCAAGTATTTTTTTAAGCACCCACTATGTGCCAGGCATTGGTCTCGGTGCCAGGCATGTAACTGTGATCAAGATAAAGTCCCTATTCCCATGGAGCTTACAGTGGAGAGACAGACAGTAAGGTAACAAGCTAATGTCTCTGATCATTGCTAGAAGCACAAGTGTTCTTTCTGTTGGAATCTGTTATGTTCTTGAGAGGTGGAAAGAATTGGGCAGTGAGAGAGAACTGGACTAGCAGGAAAATTAAACACGTAATGCAATGGATAGTGGAGGTGCTAAGGCAGCCTTTCTGAGGATGCCATGCTTGAGATGATGCCTGAATAACTGGTTAACTATTGTGGAGATGCAGGAGGCTAGGGAATAACAAACAAGAGGGCGGGGGTGGGAACAAGTTTGATGTAGTCAAGGAATATCAAGATCAGCATACGACAGCCTGGTGAGCCATGAGGGAATTGCATTTTATTCTCTTTTTTTGAGACAGGGTCTCACTCCGTCATCCAGGCTGGAGTACAATGGCATGATCATGGCTCACTGCAACCTCCGCCTCCTGGGCTCAAGTGATCCTCCCAGCTCAGCCTCCTGAGTAGCTGGGACTGTAGGCACACACCACCATGCCAGGCTAATTTTTTGATCTCTTATAGAGATGGAGTTTTGCTCTGTTGCCCAGGATGGTCTCAAACTCTTGGGCTCCTATAACAAAGGAAGTGAATGGGCTCAAGCGATCTGCCTGCCTTGACATCTCAGAGTGTTGGGATTACAGGTGTGAACCACCTGTGCCCTGCCGCATTTTATTCTTAATACAGAGAGGTGTTGTTGGTTTTAATCAGTAGGTACCTGTGGTACAGCTGTACTGTGGAGTACTATGAAGCAGTTCAATAAGGTGCAATTATTGCACTATGCAAAGATCTCCAGGATACACAGCTAAATGCAAAAAGCAAGTTGTAGAACAATATGTATGGTATTTCATAAAATAAGATTCTGTGTTGGGGTGTGAGTGTGGTTGAGCGGGGGGGTGGGGTGTTGAAAAACATGGACAAGGGACATTGTGTATACACCAAACTATTAAGAGTGGTTATTTCTGGAAAGTAAAGTGGGATTGGTTATGGGGGTAAAGGAAAGTCGTCACTTTTTACTACCCACTGTATTTGGATTTTGTAACAAAGAAAATGAATAGGCAGCAATGAATTGGTGATTGTATAAAAAGGCTTGGCTTTGAAGGAAACCAAGAAGATAGCTAGGTAGGGATACAGGTTTGCAGGACAAATTGCCCCTCATAACTTTCCTGCCTGCCATACTAGATCCTTTACAAAATTATGTAAACAGTGAGTTTATGTAACCCAACATTGCCTCCTCAGTCTAACAAATGTGTGATCACCACTTCTGATAGATCCTACGTTATGTTCCCAGCATTGCCACAGAACATTTGTGGGGTTGATCCCCAGTTGAGCAGGAATGTGATCTTACAGGAATCAGTGACATTCAAAGATGTGTCTGTGGACTTCACCCAGGAAGAATGGTACCACGTCGACCCTGCTCAGAGGAGCTTATACAGGGATGTGATGCTGGAGAACTATAGCCACCTGGTTTCTCTTGGTAAGGACCACTTCTCTGAGTGTCTTTCCTGCTGATGGGTCTTTCCTTCCTTGGTTGCTATAGTGGTGGTGCCCAGAGCTTAGGTAACTGTGACCAGGGTGCTCAGGGGTCAGAGTTTGTTCATCTCATTGGGACCCAGCTTTATGGGGTTTTGAGCCTGCTCTTTAGGTAAAAGGTCTTTATTTTGCAAAACTGGAAATAGGCAATTTGATTGCATGACTCCTTAAGTTGCACCTTTTTTTTCCTTCAGAGTTCCTGAGGATCAAGGACTAGTACTGACTTGTCCTTAGGAGGGTTCTTTGTCCACTTGCACAAACAACCAAATCTTGTGTATTTACCCATGAGCAGGATATCAAGTTTCCAAGCCAGAGGTGATCTTCAAATTGGAGCAAGGAGAAGAGCCATGGATATCAGAGGGAGAAATCCAAAGACCTTTCTGTCCAGGTAAATGAGTGAGAGTCAGGCATTAGGAATGAATGCAGATAATGGTACAGCTTAGGGAGGGGGAGGTACAGCTTAGGGAGGGGAAGGTACCCTCCAGCAGCTGGCTTGGGATTTCCTAGATCTGCAGAGGAGGCCGAAGCCATCGCCTGGCCAACACCTTGTAGGACTCTCCTCTTCAAAAGGGTGCCCCTGCTCTTGCTGGATTATTTTTCTTCTGGTGGCCTCTGATTCCCTTCATTAGAGATCCCTTCTCTTACTCATTCAGAATTGAACTCCCGTATTTCTTCCCTGCATTGAACTCCCATATCTCTTTCTTGTATTGCACTCCCCCATGTCTTCCTTGTTTAGTCTTGCTGCTTTCACTCTCAGATGCCCCAGACTTATAGGAAACACCCACAGCCTTCCTTGATTCTCTCTCCCTTCATAACCTGCCTTCAGACTCCGTGCCTTGCCACCATCTTCCTTCCATCTCATGTTCATGCTGATTTGACTCATTACCGCCCTCCACAGTTCCTGTAGTATCCTCCTCTCCCAGTTCCTTGCTTGTTAGTGCTTCTTAGCTTTAGGTCTTTAGCTTTTCTTGCTTTTCTCCCTAAGTGACTCTGCCTTAAGGAACCTGCCTTCTAGCCCCCTTTCTTCATTACCTCCTTAACAGAGTACCTGCCTCCTGGTAGCTGCAGCTCTTTATTCTATGCTGTAGACTCAGAAGTCTTCCTTATTTGTACCTGAGTTACTTTTATCCTTCTCAGAAGTCACGTAGTTCATATTAAATACATAAAATCTAAATTCATCACCTTTCATCCCCTGCCAGTATATTTTGCTACCTTGCCTATTTCCCATTTCTGCCCTTGCCTATTAGAACCCAATGAATTTTTAATTGCTCAGGCTGGACACCCTAATTAGTTTAGTCTTTTATTCCAACCCAGGTTGTTTTCTTCCTATGAGAAGTAGCTTAGATTTTCTTGCCTTTTATCTTCTACTGGTGGCACTGTAAACCAGGGCCCAGATCTTTAAATTAATTATTTATTTATTTATTTATTTATTTATTTATTTTATTGAGACAGGATCTCACTCTGTCACGCAGGCTGGAGTGCAGTGGTGTGATCTCGGCTTATTGCAGTCTGCCTCCCGAGCTCAAGCAATCCTCCCACCTCAGCCTCCCAGGTCGCTAGGACTATAGGCATGTACTACCACACCCAGCTAATTTTTTGTATTTTTGGTGGAGATGAGGTTTCACTATGTTGTCCAGGCAGGTCTCAAACTCCTGAGCTCAAGCGATCTACCCACCTTGGCTCCCAAAGTTCTGGGATTACAAGCGTGAGCCACCACACCAGCCTAATTTTTTATTTTGAGACAGGATCTTGCTCTGTCACCCAGGGTTGAGTGCAATGTCTCTATCACAGCTCACTGCAGCCCTGACCTCCTAGGCTCAAGCGATCCTCCTCCCTTTGCTTCCCAAAGTGTTGGGATTAGAGGTGTGAGCCACTGCTGAGGTCCCAAATTTAGATTGCTGTAATTCCCAGTTGGAATAGCTCACTCTGTTTTTTCTTTTTATAAATCTTTTTAAAATTATAGCTTTATTGAGGTATAATTTACATACCATGAGATTCACCCCTTTAAAGTGTAGAGGTCAGTGGTTTTTTCACATATTCAGATAGTTGTACAAACAGCAACACTGTCTAATTTCAGAACATTTTCTTCACCCAGCAAGCAACCTCATACCCATTAACAGTTACTCCCCATTCCCCACTCCTCTCAGTACGTGGTAACCATTAATCTAATTTCTATTTCTATGGATTTGTATATCCTGCATAGTTTGTGTAAATGGAATCATATAATATGGCACTGACTTCTTTCACTTACCATCATGTTTTCAAGGTTCAGTCATGCTCTAGCGTGTATCAGTACATCATTCTTTTTACCATTGAGTAATATTCCATTGTATGGATATATCACATTTTGTTTAATTATTCATCAGTTGCTGGACCATACTGGACTTTATTTATTTGTTTATTTATTGGAGACAGAATCTCACTCTGTCAGTTGCTGAACTACACTGGATTTTATTTATTTATTTGTTTAGAGACAGAATCTCACTCTGTCGCCCAGGTTGGAATGCAGTGGTGTGATCTCAGCTCAATGTAACATCCACCTCTTGGGCTCAAGCAATTCTCAGCCTCCCAAGTAGCTGGGACTACAGGCACGCACCAACAAGCCTGGCTAATTTTTGTATTTTTAGTAGAGATGGGGTTTCTACTAAAACCCCTGTTGGCCAGGCTGGTCTCAAACTCCTGGCCTAATATGATCCACCCACCTCAGCCTCCCAAAGTGCTGGGATTATAGGCCTGAGCCACCATGCCCAGCCACTGGATTTTAATTCTTTATCTTCTTTTTTTTTTTTTTTGAGACAGAGTCTCACTGTGTCACCCAGGCTGGAGTACAGTGGCATGATGCAGTGGCATGATCTTGGCCCACTGCAACCTCCACCTCCCGGGTTCAAGCAGTGCTTCTGCTGCAGCCTCCCGAGTAGTTGGCACTACAGGCGCACGCCACCACACCCGGCTAATTTTTTGTATTTTAATAGAGATAGGGTTTCACTATGTTGCCCAGGCTGGTTGCAAACTCCGGAGCTCAAGCAGTCTGCCTTCCTAGGCCTCCCAAAGTGCTGGGATTACAGGCATGGGCCACTATGCCCAGCCTAATGCTTTATCTTCTTAAAACTTCTGACAAACCCTTGCTATTACTCTCTGTACTTTACCATAGGAAATAGAAACTCCCTGATTCAGAAGTTCCCTCTCATACTTCCAGTATTATCTTTCTATTCCTGCTAAAACAGATCCCCTTAGGTTGAACTTCTCTTAATATTCTCTTTAAGTAGCATATCTTTTCCCTCGTTAGGCAATATATTCTGCCTATCCAAAGCCATTTGTTCTTTGAGTTCAAGATCTATCTAATCCATGAGACCAGATATATTTATTTATTTATATTTATTTATTCCTTTCCTGACAGCAAATATCATTTATATCATCTACACTATAAAAACTCAGATTTAATAATATGCCATCTGATGGTTTTACCTTTTCTTAGTTGCCAAAAGATTGTCTTGTTTCTATTCAAGCTCTGTTTATTATGGTATTTCTATATATTTTATCTGTGTGGCAGAGCATATAGAAAGCAATCAGAACATACTTGATTGATCAGTAAGAAATCTGGCTAGCAAGAGAACTTTTCTCATTTATTCATTTAAACAAACATTTTTGGTTTGTCCCACTGAGAACGATTCTTAAAAAAATTACAAGGCATTTTCTGCCGTCAGGAGTTGAGTTCTTTTTTTTTTTAAATATAGATAATTTAATGGTCATGGGAAATAATTTGAGGAAAATAAAATATATGTTATTAAATATAAGCTTATTTCATGAGAAATAATATTACTATTATATCAAAGAAAAATGGTTGTTTTTAATATCCTCTTAATTATGAAATTGATAATGTTTTATGGTGTCTTATAAAGAAAATTAAGCACTTGTTCAGGCTTTTGCTCAAAACTACATTTAAAGTAGGTTTTTTTTTTTCATCAACCAGCTATTTATTCAGATGATCTTGCTAGTTGCTATGAGTTGATTCTTATTGCAGGGTAAGGAATTTGGGGTTTAGGGCCTTATTCTGATTTCCTCTCTCAACGTTTTATTATGAAAATTTTCAAATAGGAAAGTTGAAAAAAATTTTACAGTCAATACCACATACCTACCACCAAGATTATCACATTTGTTGTTGTTAACATATTATATTTATATTATTTGCTTTGTTAACATGTTGTTTTATTTGCTTTATCATGTATTTCTTTAGCCATCTATCAATCCATCTTACTTTTTGATGCATTGCCAAGTAAGTTGCAGGCATAATTGCATTTCACCCCTATACTTTTAATATGTATGTCATTAACTAGAATTCAGTTTTTTTTAGTTTTAAAAGAAAATTTTAGGCCGGGCGCGGTGGCTCAAGCTTGTGATCCCAGCACTTTGGGAGGCCGAGATGGGCGGATCACGAGGTCAGGAGATCGAGACCATCCTGGCTAACACGGTGAAACCCCGTCTCTACTAAAAAATACAAAAAAAACTAGCCGGGCAAGGTGGCGGGCGCCTGTAGTCCCAGCTACTCGGGAGGCTGAGGCAGGAGAATGGCGTAAACCCGGGAGGCAGAGCTTGCAGTGAGCTGAGATCCGGCCACTGCACTCCAGCCTGGGTGACAGAGCGAGACTCTGTCTCAAGAAAAAAAAAAAAAAAAAAGAAAATTTTATATACAGTGAAATGTACAAGTCTTATATGTACCATCCGGTTGATTTTGACAAATGCATTCACTTGCCTAACCCAAATTCCTATTGATATGGAACATTTCCATTACTCCAAAAAGCTCTCTGCCCTTAGTTTTTAAAGGTTTTTATTCTTAAACCCTAAAAATTAATCAGTTTGCTCGTATCAGTGTTCTGAAGTAAAAACAGGGACTTAAACATCAATTTATTAGGCAGATTGAAATAAATCCTTTTTGGTCAAGGGAGATAATAAGTGTAGAACCAGGCCGGGTGCGGTGGCTCAAGCCTGTAATCCCAGCACTCTGGGAGGCCGAGACGGGCGGATCACAAGGTCAGATGATCGAGACCATCCTGGCTGACACAGTGAAACTCCGTCTCTACTAAAAAAATACAAAAAACTAGCCGGGCGAGGTGGCGGGCGCCTGTAGTCCCAGCTACTTGGGAGGCTGAGGCAGGAGAATGGCATAAACCCAGGAGGCGGAGCTTGCAGTGAGCTGAGATCCAGCCACTGCACTCCAGCCTGGGCCACAGAGCGAGACTCCGTCTCAACAAAAAAAATAAATAAATTAAAAAAATAAGTGTAGAACCAGAGCTCAAAAAGATGAAAACCACAGTACTGGTTGTAAAGACAAAGATGATTTGCCTCCTGATCAAGGACCTCCTTGATCTCCAAGGGTTATGCTTTACAAACTGAGAAAATACAGTATTTCAAATAATCTTTTCAGTTATGTCACTGGGTACAGATTTTCTCTGCAGCATTTGGAGACCTGGAACCTCCGAGTTGACAGTAAGAAAATTATGAAATGGATATATTAGAAAGACAGATTTTGTGGTGGTTTATAAAAGGATAGGAGTCATGGAGAGCATATAGTATCCTAAGATGGACTATGATCCTGTTCCATTTGTTATCTGTGCCTAACACAGTCCTGCTCACTTATTTCCTTATTTTCTTTTTCTTTTTTTTTTTTTTTTTTTTTTTTTTGAGACAGAGTCTCGCTCTGTCACCCAGGCTGGAGTGCAATGGCCGGATCTCAGCTCCCTGCAAGCTCTGCCTCCCAGGTTTACGCCATTCTCCTGCCTCAGCCTCCCGAGTAGCTGGGACTACAGGCGCCCACCACCTCGCCCGGCTAGTTTTTTGTATTTTTTAGTAGAGACGGGGTTTCACCGTGTCAGCCAGGATGGTCTCGATCTCCTGACCTCGTGATCCGCCTGTCTCGGCCCCCCAAAGTGCTGGGATTACAGGCTTGAGCCACCGCGTCCGGCCTATTTCCTTATTTTCTAACCAGCCCTCCTAGATGGGCTTTCCTCATTCTCTGGACTTACCACATACTCTGGATCTTCAGTCTTCACTATCATTTCTTCACTCTTCCTTTTCTCCATTTTGGGTCTTCTTCCCAGGATACAGGACTAATTTCAAAACAGAGTCATGTGTAACTTATGTCTCTTTCTTCATTCCTACTCTAGCAGTTTGTTTCAACAGGAAGGAATAGGGGACTTTTGTACTCTGGATTTCTTTCAGACTGGAAGACCAGGCCTGAGGTTAAATCATCACATCTGCAGCAGGATGTATCAGAAGTATCCCACTGCACACATGATCTCTCACATGCTACATTAGAAGACTCCTGGGATGTTAGCAGCCAGTTAAACAGGCAACAGGAAAACTGGAAAAGACATCTGGGATCAGAGGCATCCACCCAGAAGAAAATAATTACACCACAAGGAAGTTTTGAGCAATGTAAATTTGGTGAAAACTCTAGATTGAACACCAATTTGGTTACACAACTGAACATTCCTGCAAGAATAAGGCCTAGTGAATGTGAGACCCCTGGAAGCAATTTGGAACATAATGCAGATTTACTTAATCAGAATAATATTCTTGCAAAAAAGAAACCCTATAAGTGTGATAAATGTAGAAAAGCCTTTATTCATAGATCATCACTTACTAAACATGAGAAAACTCATAAAGGAGACGGAGCTTTCCCTAATGGAACAGATCAGGGAATTTATCCCGGAAAGAAACACCATGAATGTACTGACTGTGGGAAAACCTTTCTCTGGAAGACACAGCTTACTGAGCATCAGAGAATTCACACTGGGGAGAAACCCTTTGAATGCAATGTGTGTGGAAAGGCCTTCAGGCATAGCTCATCTCTTGGTCAGCATGAGAATGCTCATACCGGAGAGAAACCCTATCAGTGTAGTCTCTGTGGGAAAGCCTTCCAGCGCAGCTCCTCCCTTGTTCAACACCAGCGAATTCACACTGGAGAGAAACCCTATCGATGTAATCTATGTGGGAGGTCCTTTAGGCATGGCACATCCCTCACTCAACATGAGGTCACACATAGTGGAGAGAAGCCCTTCCAGTGTAAGGAATGTGGGAAAGCCTTTAGTCGATGTTCTTCCCTTGTCCAACATGAGAGGACACATACTGGAGAGAAACCTTTTGAATGTAGCATATGTGGGAGGGCTTTTGGTCAGAGCCCATCCCTTTATAAACATATGAGAATTCATAAGAGAGGCAAACCTTACCAAAGCAATAACTACAGCATAGATTTCAAGCACAGTTCATCTCTCACTCAAGATGAAAGCACTCTTACCGAAGTGAAATCCTATCATTGTAATGACTGTGGGGAAGACTTTAGTCACATTACAGACTTTACTGACCATCAGAGGATCCATACTGGAGAGAACCCCTATGATTGTGAGCAGGCTTTTAGTCAGCAAGCTATTTCTCATCCTGGAGAGAAACCCTATCAATGTAATGTATGTGGTAAAGCTTTCAAAAGAAGTACAAGTTTCATAGAGCATCACAGAATTCATACTGGAGAAAAACCTTATGAATGTAATGAGTGTGGAGAAGCCTTTAGTCGACGCTCATCGCTTACTCAACATGAGAGAACCCACACCGGAGAGAAACCCTATGAATGTATTGACTGTGGGAAAGCCTTTAGTCAGAGTTCATCCCTCATTCAGCATGAGAGAACTCATACTGGAGAGAAGCCCTATGAATGTAATGAATGTGGGAGAGCCTTTCGAAAGAAAACCAACCTGCATGATCATCAGAGAATTCATACTGGAGAAAAACCCTATTCTTGTAAGGAATGTGGGAAAAACTTCAGCCGAAGTTCAGCTCTTACTAAACACCAGAGAATTCATACTCGAAATAAACTCTAGGAACTGCGAAATTAAGGAATTTGCAGAATGCTTTAGCTAAAATGTTGTTCTGATTCAGGATCAGAGGATTCTTAGAGAGAGAGCTTGGGAATGTAATGAATTATGTGTGTGTTTATATGATGTGTGTGGAGAAAACTGCCAGTAAACAGATTTTTTTAATATAAATAAAAGACACATTTTCAGATCTGATTACAGACTAGTGTAAAAACAACTACATATATCATATGTAGCTGATTGGGGATGAAATGCCCATATGTTGGACTTTATAAAGCTTTTGAATATATGTATGCAGGAGATCGTCAAGTTTCAACATCTTGGCTTATAACCCCCAATGTCAACAGCTTTTTTAAAAAATAAATTCCTGCAGTAATGACAAAAACTCATTTTAAAAATTGCTTGACAACTGTACTCAGCTGTAGCTCTTACGTTAACTTCATCGTGGAAACCAGTTCCAACTCCAGGAAGGCACCATTCAAAGAATTAGATCAACTAGCCCAACCACTTCATTGTACAGATGAAGAGACTGAAAGCCAAAGATGTGAAGTGGTTTCCACAGTATGATACAGCCCATAAAGGTAAAGCTGGGTTAAAAATGCAGGTTTCCTGGATTTGGGGCCCCATGGCCTTGCCAGTGAAAAGGTATTTTCAGACTCAGGGCTTTAAAATAAATTTTAAGATACATCAGATACACAAACATTTAATGAGCACCTATGGGTTGGACACTTTGGGAATTCTTGAAAGCATAAGTGGCAGCAAAATGTATGAAAATTTATCACAAACTATTTAAAGCAACTTCTTGGAGGCTTATAAACCACAATTTAACAGAAACTGTAGAGAGTTGAACTACTAGTGACTTTTTTCCCTTTTCCCAGTTACAATTATACTTTCAGCTAACATATACCAGTTTTACAGAACTATTAAGTCCTTTTATTGTACTTTTTATGGCATGCCCATGAAAAAGCACTGCCTTAAGCCTACAGTATCAGATCAATGGGAAAACAACATAAAACTAAGAGGAGAATTTTCTCCTGTTAATTTTATTGCAGAAAAGTATAAGTCTAATTGCCCATTGCTGTAATTTTTGTCTTTTACTCGGTTTAGAGAAACAACATGCACTGGCTGATTCTATGTGCAAAGAAAATATTTCACCATTAAAAAAATTAACTTGGCTAGATATGGTGGCTCACACCTGTAATCCCAGCACTTTGGGTGGCTAAGGCAGATAGACTGCTTGAGCCCAGGAGTTCAAGACCAGCCTGGACAACATGGTGAAACCCCATCTCTTAAAAAAAAAAAAAAAATCCAAAAATTAACTGGGCTTGGTGGCATGTAGCTGTAGGCCCAGCTACTCAGGAGGCTGAGGTGGGAGGATCACTGGAACCCAGGAGTGGAGACTGCAGTGAGATGAGATCACACTACTACACTCCAGCCTGAGCAACAGAGCAAGACACACACACACACACAACTTATTTTAGTTCTATAATGCTTTTCCATTAGTAAAGCATCAGCTAAGCTTCAGTGGTCTGCCCCATCCCCTAATGACTCCCATAGGCTATCCTAAAGGAATTTCCAGAACCTTTGTTGGTGTGTTGACATTGACCATGCAGACCAATTTGGGCGCAACTGGATATTGATTCCTTTTACACAAGAGCTGCCTCCCAAAGATAGATAAATTTTCCCAACCCTGATTATGAATTGTGGGGCAGGATGATATTGGTGGTATTGATGGTGAACCTTTCCTACTGGATTCTTTGCATGCCAGATAGCAGGATCTATTGCCTTTCTCTCATCATGGACAGCATGTGGCAGCACCCAAGTATTCTTCATTCTTTACAGGAAAAAAAATGTGCATGGGGGCTGAAATGTGGTATGTGTAGCTCAATTAGCCTATCCTCTGTGATGCAAAATGGAATATTCCATGGCAGATCTGCCCTTCTGAGATGTTGACCATCCAAAAAACCTTGTTTATGGTGCTCCATGATTAGCTCACACACAATGCCAAGGCCATGCTTGTATTGTCTGATACATAGTTTGACAATGGGTAATTCTACCCAGACCCTCCCTACTGATTGGCTAGGATGCCTGTCAGGAACTCATTTTGCTACTAGTTGTTTGGGGATCCCCATAGTGGACTACTTTCAGGAATGGCATGAATTGTAACAAACTGAGTGCTGCCCCCACTGTTAGGGAAGTTTATAAAAACTTAGTTCCGGAAGACCCAAAGGAGACCACTGGTTTGTGTTTGCAGCTTGGCCTAGATCCAACCACCACTCTCTGAACCTCAGCACATCTTCATTGACAGGGAGGGAGCCCAGGACATATGTGTGGCTCATTGACCAGAAGACTTTCTTAGTCCCAGCAGCCATGCATCATGCACTTATGGATACCCAGCGTTTTAGGGCTATGTGAAATGCATCTTTGTAACATCATTGTATTCTTTCAATAAATAACGTTCTGAGTTGAATGGGAGTCAGTTTGTCTTTTTCAATTTTCAGAACTTGGCTAAGATTAAAGAGTGGTGCACCAAGAAGGAGGAACTAACTGCTAAAGTCATCACAACCAGGTGAGTTAATAATAGCTACCATTTATTGAATGCTTACTACTTTAAAGACATTGTGCTAAGTGTTTCACATCTGTCATTTCATTCAATCCTTATAACTTCTGGTTAGTGGTGTGGTGGTAGCTCTTGTCTTTGCCCAGCATTTTCCCCCTTTTCCTCTTGTAACAATCTATTGTATTGACTGTAGGAACCCAAGTCAGGATGTCCCTGGGGCTCACTGATAGTTCTAGGGGCAGACATGAGACCTAGTTCAGCTAATCAGAGTCCTTTGCCAGAATTTTTTCAAAATAGAGCTGGAAGGAGCTCTATTTTGGTCTTTTGTGTTGCTAGGCCAAAAGATAAAGGCCTAGAGCTTCCTGGAACCTGATTTCTTACTGGAGATGGGAAGTAGGAGAGGACAAGGTTGACATGATGGTGTTCTTGTTTCTATTTCCTGATGTCCTTAGACCTGGCTCAATTTCTGAAGGTCTTGGGATTCAGGGATCTCCCCATCAGTCCCAACAATTTCTCCTTTTTGCTCAAGCTAATTTTTTATGTTTCTGTTGCTTGCATTAAAGAAACCTGAAATATGTATGATATACTTGTATCTGCCTGAGCATCTAGCACACCTTCATGGAAGATGAGAAAAGACTTCTGCACTTTTAGCCATATTGATGGTAGTGATGCTTGATTTTTCTATAGCTGCAATAGGCTTTTCATTTTGCAGTATTCTGACTTCAAGATTGAGCACTTTTTAAAAATACTAAGGTGGTTAGTTCCTACTCATCTGTTAAAAATGCAAATGGTGCTTCAGGAAAGGTTTTTCTGACTCTTCTATTTCAATTACATTGGTCTCCCTTTTAAAAATTTTCATAGATTACTGTTAATGTCCTCCATGTTACCACAGTTTGTATTTGTGATTATTTGGTTTTCTTTTTCCTACACTAGATGGTGAGTTCCAGGAAGGCAAGAGTCCATGTCTGTTTCGGTAGCTCTTTTTATTACCCTGCTAATTGATGCCAGGCATATGGTAGGTACTTAATACAGTGTTTTAAGTGAGCAATTGAGTGGAGATTGATTGCTAGACAAAAGAAGACTGGCAGGTAAATGAAAAGATGCTCAATCTCAAAGTCAGAATATTACAAAATAAAACAATGTAGTACTGTTTCATACCAATTAGGCTGGCAAAAATTGAGAAATCTGGCAGAGGGGTATTAGAACTTTTATACACTGCTGGCAAGAGGATAACTTGGTATAATTATTTTGGGGAGTAATTTGGCAATATCAAGTAAAATCAAAGCTAAGCATATCTTATGTCTCAGCAATACCACTTGGAAGTATATACCCTAGACTAGAAATTCTCGCATGTGAGCAAAAGAGACACACACAAAGATGTTTATTGAGGGAGTGTTTTAAACAGTAAAAATATGAACACAACAGAAATATTGGGAAGTGAATAGGTTAACAATAAGTCATGGCATATTCTTTTTTTTTTTTTTTTTTTTTTGAGACAGAGTCTCGCTCTGTCGCCCAGGCTGGAGTGCAATGGCCAGATCTCAGCTCGCTGCAAGCTCCGCCTCCCAGGTTTACGCCATTCTCCTGCCTCAGCCTCCCAAGTAGCTGGGACTACAGGCGCCTGCCACCTCGCCCGGCTAGTTTTTTGTATTTTTTAGTAGAGACGGGGTTTCACCGGGTTAGCCAGGATGATCTCGATCTCCTGACCTCGTGATCCGCCCATCTCAGCCACCCAAAGTGCTGGGATTAGAGGCTTGAGCCACCGCGCCTGGCCGACATATTCTTTTTGAGACAGGGTCTCACCTTGTCACCCAGGCTGGAGTGCGATGGTATGATCTCGGCTCACTGCAGCCTCCACCTCCCAGGTTCAAGTGATTCTCATGTTTCAGCCTCCTGAGTAGCTGGGACCACAGGTGTGCACCACCAAACCTGACTAATTTTTGCATTTTTAGTTGAGATGAGTTTTCACCATGTTGGCCAGGCTGGTCTCAAACTCCTGGCCTCAAGTGATCCACTGCCTTGGCCTCCCAAAGTGCTGGGTTACAGGTGTGAGCCACCATGCCCAGTCAATCATGGCATATTCTTATAATTTAACATACAGTTTTTAAATGAAAGAACCAGAGCATCTGGCAAAACAATAAACAAGAAAAGCCTAGAGCTGTCTGTTCCACTCCTATATCCATGCAGCTAAATGTGGCTGAAGAAAAACAGAACTATGACAATTAGTCCCACCTTTTTTTTGAGATGGGGTCTCGCTGTGTTGCCCAGGCTGGAGTGCAGTGGCATGATCTCAACTCACTGAAACCTCCACCTGCCAAGTTCAAGCAGTTCTTCTGCCTCAGCCTCCTGAGTAGCTGGGACTACATGTATGCACCACCATGCCCAGCTACTTTTTGTATTTTTAATGGAGATGGGGTTTCACCATGTTGATCAGGCTGGTCTCAAACTCCTGACCTCATGATCTGCCCATGTCAGCCTCCCAAAGTGCTGGGATTACAGGTGTGAACTGCTGCGCTCAGCCTATTAGTCCCACTTTAATCTCTTGTATACTAACCTCCAGCATTTGTTTTCCTATCCAGTCATTGTCCCACTCATTTAAGTTGCTATTTTATGGCTTCTCTCTTTAAACTCTGCAGCACTTCACCCACTCCTCACTCAGCTGGTGACCTTATTTCCTAGTTAACTGAGAACAATAAAAGGAATCAGAAGAGGCCAGGTACAGAGGCTCACACCTTTAATCTCAACACTTTGGGAGGTCACGGTGGGCGAATTGCTTGAGCCCAGGAGTTCGAGACCAGTCTGGGCAACATGGCAAAACTCTGTTTCTATCAAAAATGCAAAAAAAAAAATTAGCCAGTCTCATAACCTGGTCTCAAAAAAATAAATTTAAAAAAAAAAGGAATCAGAAGATAATTCCTCTTCTCTGTGCACCTTATTCTTGCATTCTTTCTGTTGCTATGGTTGACAGTTTGTTCTCTTATCTAAGATCAAGCCCTCCTCTAGTATATTAGATCCCATCCTTAAACTAGGGCATAATTCCTACAGTTGTTCTCTTTCCTGCATTTTTTTTTTTTTTTTTTGGTCTGCTGGATCTTTCCCATTAGCATAATAACATGTATTTCTCATCTCAAATATATATATTTATGTATGTGTACATATATGTTATATGTGTGTGTGTGTGTGTGTGTGTTCTATATCCCCCTCTACCTACCTAACACTCCATTTCTTGCATCACTTAATAGCAAGATTCCTCAGTAGAGGTGTGGAATACTCATCTCTAATTCCTCTTCTTCCATTCACTCTTGCACCCACTCCAATCAGGTCTTTGTGTCTGCTCTTGTCAGAGATCCCTGATGGGATTCCATGTGGCTAAATCCAGTGGTCTTTTTCAGTCCTATTGAGGCAGGGCAGATGAGCCCATACAGGTGTTTGGCTTCTCCCAGGAAAGAATTAAAAGGCAAGCCAGTGGTGTTAGCAAGTTTTACTGAACTGGAATTGCTCCTGTGAAGCACATCCAGCTCCTAAGCAGTGCACTCCAAATGAGCACTTGTGGACGGTTGGCTAGCTGTATTTATACCCATTTTTAATTACATGCAAATAAAGGGGAGGGTTATGCAGAAATCTCTGGAAAGGGGTGGTAATTTTCGGATTATTGTGACAGAAAGGTGGTAACTTCTTGGCCGTTGCCTTGGTATTTGTAAATGTCATGGTGCTGGTGGGAGTGTCTTACACTAATGAGCAATGAAGGAAGCTAGAGGTTGCTTTCAGCACTGTCTGCTGGTTCCCACCATTTCTTCACTTTATCCTGTTGGAACTGAAAAAGAAGTCCTGCTGGTCTCCTGCCTCACTTTTACTTGTTTTTTCTTTTTTTTTTTTTTTTTTGAGACTGAGTCTGGCTCTGTCGCCCAGGCTGGAGTGCGGGTGGCCGGATCTCAGCTCACTGCAAGCTCCGCCTCCCGGGTTCACGCCATTCTCCTGCCTCAGCCTCCCGAGTAGCTGGGACCACAGGCGCCCGCCGCTTCGCCCGGCTAGTTTTTTGTATTTTTTAGTAGAGACGGGGTTTCACCGTGTTAGCCAGGATGGTCTCGATCTCCTGACCTCGTGATCCGCCCGTCTCGGCCTCCCAAAGTGCTAGGATTACAGGCTTGAGCCACCGCGC
Organism: Papio anubis; assembly: GCF_008728515.1. NCBI lineage: Eukaryota > Metazoa > Chordata > Mammalia > Primates > Cercopithecidae > Papio > Papio anubis. The sequence continues at coordinate 21,209,180 of NC_044993.1, read as the reverse complement.
CCGGCCTACTTGTTTTTTCAACATTATTTGATACATTAGTTGATCACTTCCTCACAGTGACCCATTTTTTTTCACTTGGCTTCCAGGTTACACTTACTAGATTTTCTTATCCTTTATTGACAGCTACTTCTCCCAAGTTATCTTTCCTTGATCTAGGCATAGGAATTTCCCCAGGGCTCAGTTCTGTGAAAGGGCCGTCTATACAAAGCAACCCTCAAATGCTGAAGGAGCTGGGAAACCAAAGAATGAGGCAGACAAATCCAGTTTGTCGGTTTGGGTGATTTTTAGGGGGAACTTAGAGACAGAAGTGTGGTCTTGGGTGGCCAGAAGGTAGATCTTCACACCACACCCCATCAGGACCAGGGCTTGTATCTTGGGGGAAAGTATACATGCTGTTGAAGGAATGTGCTGAGGGAATGCTCTGGGTATCAGCCTATGATTTCTGCAACAGCATCAAGGTTGTTTGAGGGAAAGGAAATAGGTGTTTCTACATAAAGAGTAATACATCAACTAGACATTTTAGAGGCATTCCCAGACTGAGGGTTAGTCAGAAGTCACGTGGTGGATTAGAATTTAAAATCACTCTTTTCCAAACTAGTCTTTATTAAACTCATTTGAAAGGCAAAAAAATAATAATAGTAAACAATAAAACTTAAACCTCTTGTCCCCGCAGTGGTGCATAGGTATTTGTTGTATGTGCCTCTCTGAATGTTTAAACTCATTTACAGTTGAAGTTGACCTCCTTTTTCTTATCTGATCCCTCCTCCCACACAGCCACCTGCTTGGTACCCCTCAGGGCATAAGCCCTCTTGCTGTTATTTCTGAAATTATAAGTCGATGTTGTTATGGTTAGAGAAGTATAAATTCATTTTTTAAACACCGAATTCTTAAGAGGTGTGGTCATTGTGCAGTACAGTGGTTCTCGAAATTGAGCATTTATCACAATCAGTTGGACAAATTGAGCATTTATCACAATCAGTTGGACAGCTGGTTAAAGCACAGACACCAGGCTGGGTGTGATGGCTCATGCCTGAGATCCCAGCACTTTGGGAGCCCAACGCGTGAAAATCGCTTGAAGCCAAGAGTTTGAGACCAGCCTGAACAACAAAGCAAACCCCGGTCTCAACGAAAAAATAAATAAGTACAATAAAAAATACAGGCTCCAGCCTATTTTCTGATCCAGCATATCTGGGCTGGCTACTGAGCATGCAGTTCTGAAAAGTTCCCACGTGATGTTGATACTGCTGGCCTAGGAACCACATTTTGAGAACCACTGATATAGATAATTAAAAAAATGCAACTACTGGCTGGGCACACTGACTCACGCCTGTAGTCTCAGCACTATGGGAGGCCGAGGTGGGACTGAGACCAGGAGTTCAAGACCAGCCTGGGCAATATGGCGAAACCCTGTCTCTACAAAAAAATACAAAAATTAGTTGGGCATGGTGGCACCTCCCTGTAGTCCCAGCTGCTCAGGAGGCTGAGATGGGAGGATCACCCTAAACGTTGAGGCTGCAGTGCACCATGATCATACCACTGCACTCCAGCCTGGGCAACAGAGTGCGACTCTGTCTCAATAAAAACAAAACATACAACTACTTTTGGGGGATGCTGTGTTTTGCTGTTGTGTTGTTTTGGATCTAACACGCCCTCCAGTTTATTCAAACTCTTAGCCAGTTTCTCCAGCCATATCTTTTCCTCAAATATATCCAGACAGTATTTCATGGAGGATGTAGATCAAAATATTAACAAGGATATTAAGATGAAAATGATAAAACCTTGTGCTTTTCATTTTCCTACACATTTTTCTGTATGCATCTTGTGTGAATACATAAGGTAATTAACCTAAAAAAAAAAAAAAGTGTGTTCATGGGGAGGCAGAGGCAGTGCCCCGCTGGTGCTGAGCACAGGCACAGTAAGGCTGTAGACAGAGCCCCCTGGGAAGGTTGCTTCTCCCTGGGGTTTCGCCCACCCAGGTAAGGAAGGAGTGAGTCTCTGATGACGGTTAGCAGGCCCAAGTCTGGGGCCTTCCAAAGAAACATGGTGCAGCAGTGGGCCTGAGAGGTACAGAAGAGATGGGGTGGCCTGACAAGAGCTAAGCAGATGGACTTCCTCTGACCCAGCAGGGGACTGAGTACCTGGCACTGCCGCAAGGTGCTCTGCATGAGGCCAGAGGCTTGAAGTGGGAGGAGGTGATTGCAAGTGATAGCTAACTGTCATTCTCTGAAAGTCAGATTGAATCACTAGATTCTGTTTATTAAGAGGAGGACTTTCTTTTTTTTTTTTTTGAGACGGAGTCTCGCTCTGTCGCCCAGGCTGGAGTGCAGTGGCCGGATCTCAGCTCACTGCAAGCTCCGCCTCCTGGGTTCACGCCATTCTCCCGCCTCAGCCTCCGGAGTAGCTGAGACCACAGGCGCCCGCCACCTCGCCCGGCTAATTTTTTGTATTTTTTAGTAGAGACGGGGTTTCACCGTGTTAGCCAGCATGGTCTCGATCTCCTGACCTCGTGATCCGCCCGTCTCGGCCTCCCAAAGTGCTGGGATTACAGGCTTGAGCCACCGCGCCCGGCCAAGAGGAGGACTTTCAATACAATTTTTAAAAGCTACCCCGTTTCTTAATTTCTCAGGAAAATGGCAGTTCCTTCTTTTGTCGTCAAAACAAATATTCAGCCAAGCCTTAAATTAGGACTTACCAGTGTGTTACTTCTGCTGGTGGATTGCAGTGAAAGGGTGTTTATTCACTTAAGCCATCACTCAGCCACTCCCCCAGAAGTAGTCAGCTGTTCACATTTACTTTTATGTCTAAATTATCTTAAACCATTCCATTCTCCACATTAAGGATCTTATTTCCAGTAACACCTTTGTAATTACATTAGGTTTGCTCGTTGCAGTTTTCATTTTTCAATTCAGTAGCATTGTTTGTTGTCTCTCTCTGTCCCTGCACACTGAGGTCTTAGTTCAGGGTCTTGCACTTAGTAGGTGTTCAATAAACATTTATAAATGGAATAAATAAACAGACAATCCCAACATTGCTCAATACTTTTCCAGTCAATACCCCTTGCTCTCTGAGTGATCTGGGATAAATTTCTTTCTTTTTTTAGAGACAGGGTCTCACTTTTGTCACCCAGGCTGGGGTGCAGTGGCATAAACACGGTTCACTGCAGCCTCGACCTCCCCAGGCTCAAGTGATTCTCCTAGCTCAGCCTCCCAAGTAGCTGGGACTACAGGTATTGCCACCACTCCTAGCTAATTTATCTTTTATAGAGATGAGGGTCTCACTATATTGCCCCAGGTTTGTCTCGAACCCCTGGGCTCAAGCCATCGTTCTGCCTCAGCCCCTGAGTAGCTAGGACTATAGATGTGAGCCACCACGTCCACCAAATTTCTTAAGCTGTCTGTACTTAAGTTTCCTCAATTGTAAAATGACCATATTAATAGAACCTACCCTGTAGGGCTGTTGCAGATTAAATGGGTTAATATGTTGCATTATGTGTAGCCCATGGTCAGCACTATAGACGTGTCTTGCTATTATTTTGTTATCATTATCACATGTGGAAAGTTAAAACACACACACACACACACACACACACACACACACACACACACACACGTGTACTGTGGTGGGCCATGCATTGGACCTGAAGTTAGAAGGTGCAACTCTAGCTATGCAGTCTTTGCTGGTTAAAACCCAGGCCCCAGGCCAGGTGAGGTGGCTCACACCTGGGATCCCAGGACTTTGGGAGGCCAAGACAGGAGGATCCCTTGAGGCCAGGATTTCAAGACCAGCCTGGGCAATCTGCATTCCCTTTCTGAGCCTGAGTTTTTCTGTAAAATGGGGGCTACCATAATCTCACCTATTAAAGCTGATACGAGGATTAAGTGAGTTAATAGCTACAGAGCACCTGCACCTGCACCGTGCTCAGCTCATAGTAGTTGCTTTTTACGATGTGCTAACCCAAGGCGAACAGGCTAGGATTGTGGCGGCGCTGGCCTGCCAGGAGCTCTCCCCGGAGCCTCCAGGAGCGAGGGTTGCAGGACCCCTTTCACCTTCCTGCCGGGCGCCGCGTGCTTGCCTGGTGGCCACCGGGGGGCAGTGACGCACCGCAAAGGGCTCCCAGGACTGCAGAGCTCGGCGGCACAGAGCCGTCCCGCCGCACGGATCCTGCAAGAGACGAGCTTGTCTGGCTTCCTCTCATTTTCTTCCTTCTTTTCTCCCTTCCCTCCTTTAAACGATGCTGGAATTTCTCCTTCTCTCTCTCGGCGATGTCCATCCACAGGTCACAGGTCCTGTACGTGAGAGGAAAAGATTTGGGGCACCCAGCGACAGCAGGGATGAGGTTGAGCGTCAGAAATAATGAGACCTGGCTGGGCGCGCTGGCTCACGCCTTTAATCCTAATACTTTGGGAGGCCAAGGTGGGTGGATCACCTGAGGTCTGGAGTTCGAGACCAGCCTGGCCAACATGGCGAAACCCTGTCTTTACCAAAAATACAAAAACTAGCTGGGCGTGGTGGCAGGCGGGTATAATCCCAGCTAGTTAGGAGGCTGAGGCAGGAGAATCGCCACTTCACTCCAGGCTGGCGGAAAGAGTGAAACTCCATCTCTAAATAAATTAATTAAATAAATAAAACAACGAGACCCGCAAATCCACACATCCGAGGGGCCCGTGGTGGGGATGCAGGAGCAGCCAGCATCTCCATGAGCAAAGCGTTAGTTTTTCCTTGCAACTAATTATTTTGAAAAACTTCATACCCACAGAAACGCTTTAAAATCGCACAATCAACAAATACCCTTATTTCTCCCATTTGGATTCATCAATTGTCAACACATTTTGCACACATATTTCATTTGTATTTTTATTTTCTTGACTGCACCATTTGAGAGTTACTTGCAGACATCCTGACACTTCACCCCTGAATACTTTAGCCTGTATCTCCGTAGGCAGCCGCAATGCCATTATCACACTTTAAAAGCTCAACCTTGATATAATGCTATTATCTCACCTATACATACTTAAATGTCCCTGGTCTCATTTATATCCTGTGTAGCTGTGGTTGTATTTGTGATCCAAGATCCAATCAATGTTCACATCATTTTTTCTCTCATGACATTTTTAAAGAGTCCAGGCAGTTGTCTTGTAAAAGGTTCCGCAATTGGAATTCGTCCTGTTTATTCTTCGTGGTTATATTCAGGCAAGTCGCTTTTGGTAACACTATTGCATAGGTCTTGTTATCTATTTGCCATTATATCATATCAGGAAGCCCATTGTGGAGGTTTGTGCTATTTTGTGACACTAAGTTTGATCACTGGGCTATCTGTAACAGTTTCCTGTCCTTCCTTCTCTCCAACACCCCCCCCCCAAAAAAAAAAATAACTAAATCTGACATCATAAGAAGCAACCAGCCACATCCAAGATGTGGGACAAATAGCCCAATAAACCCAGGGTCACCCAGGCCTCCCTGCTGCCTTTCAAAAAACCTGGGCACGTTCCTGCCACAGGAACTTTGCACTTGCTGTTCCTGACACACACAATGTTCCCCATGAAGAGCATGGTTTCCTCCCTCACCCTCAAGTCTTTGTTCAAATATCAGCTTTTTAGCAAGACCTTCATTAACTAACCTAGCCCCCAATATGGTTTGACTGTGTCTCCACCCAAATCTCATCTTGAATTGTAGCTCCCATAATTTCCATGTGTTATGGGAGGGACCCGGTAGGAGATAATTGAATCATGGGTGCAGTTTCCCCCATAGTGTTCTCGTGGCAGTAAGTCTCACGAGATCTGGTGGTTTTATAAGGGGTTTCCCTTTCTGTTGGTTCTCATTCTCTCTTGCCTGCCACCAAGTAAGACATGCCTTTCATCTTCCACCATGATTGTGAGGCCTCCCCAGCCACATGGAACTGTGAGTCCATTAAACCTCTTTTTCTTTATAAATTACCCAGTCTCAGGTATATCTTTATCAGCAGCATGAAAACAAACTAATATACCCCCTTACCCTGCTGTACTTTTTCCCCACAGCAATTATCACCTCCTGACATGTCACATAATTGACTTATTATATTTGCTGTCTGTCTTCCTCTGGTGGTGTGTAAACTCTGTCAGCATAGGGATTTTTCTCTGTTCTATTCACTGCTGTATTCACTTACAGAATTGCTTTTCACTGGGCTGGCTCCCAGTGTCAGTTCAAGTGTAAGTCTTCCCTGACTACCCCTTATAACACAGTAACTTTCTATCTGTTCACCCCATTTTAGTGTATCTATCTTATTTACTGTTTGTTTACTGTCTAATGTGTTTGTTTGTTTGTTTGTTTTGAGACAGGGTCTCTGTCACCCAGGCTGGAGTGCAGTGATGTAATCATGGCTAAGTGCAGCCTCCACTTCCCAGGCTCAAATTATCCTCCCACCTCAGCCTCCCAAGTAGCCGGGTCTACAGGCGTGACACACCAAGCCTGGGCTGTCTAGTGTCTTATCTCACTGTTCCCACCCCTCATGAAGACAGGGGCTTTGCCTGCTTTGTTCACTGCTATATCCCCAATACTGGCACATAGTACTTCCTCAGTAAGTATTTGCCAAATGAATGAATGACTTCACAGGGAGGTATAACGGTTAAAAACATGCCATTCAACTCACTTCTCTGGGCATCTTGATGTAACAGTTCAGTTCCTACCTGGCAGAGCTGATGAGGGTTAAAAGAGCTAAGTGAAAGAAATGACAAGGCCTAGAGTCATAGGATATATTAATATTTTTAAAGAGAGTTTTGATTCTCCCACCAACAGGCTAGATCTGGGGGCATTCACAGGGCTCTGGTATATAAGAGTCCCTTGTCTCCACAGAGGGCAGAAGGCTGGCAGGAGGAGTGAGCAATCCACCAGCACCACCATTTGGGTAATAATAATTGAGCATTTTTTGCTGGGCGCAGTGACTCACGCCTGTAATCCCAACACTTTGGGAGGCCGAGACGGGCGGATCACGAGGTCAGGAGATCGAGACCATCCTGGCTAACACAGTGAAACCCTGTCTCTACTAAAAACACAAAAAATTAGCTGGGTGTGGTGGCGGGCGCCTGTAGTCCCAGCTACTTGGGAGGCTGAGGCAGGAGAATGGCATGAACCCAGGAGGCGGAGCTTGCAGTGAGCCAAGATCGCACCACTGTACTCCAACCTGGGCAAAAGAGCAAGACTCAAAAAAGAAATAAATGAAAAATAATTGAGCATTTTCTTTTTCTTTCTTCCCTTTTTTTTTTTTTTTTTTTGAGATGAGGTCTCGCTTTGTCACCCAGGCTGGAGTGCAGTGGCATGATCTTGGCCCACTGCAACCTCCACCTCCTGGGTTCAAGAAATTCTCTTGCCTCAGCCATCCAAGTAGCTGGGATTACAGGTGTATGCCACTATGCCCAGCTAATTTTTTTTTTGTATTTTTATAGAGACGGGGTTTTGCCATGTTGGCCAGGCTGGTCTTGAACTCCTGACCTCAAGTGACCCGCCTGCTTTGGACCGCCAAAGTGCTGGGATTACAGGCGTGAGACACCATGCTCAGGGGGAGCTGTAAATTAAAACAACAATGAGTTGAGGCACCCGGCCTTCAGCTGTCACGTTATAAGGACACTCAAGTAGCCCTATGAAGAGGTCTAAGAGGAACGAGGCCTTCTGCAAACAGCTAGCACCAACTTGCCAGCCACGTAAGTGAACCATCTTGAAAGTGATTCTCCAGCCCCAGGAAAGCCTTCAGATGACTGCAGCCCCACCAACATCTTAACCACAACCTTGTCAGAGACCCCAAGCCAAAACCATTCAGCCAAGCCACTTGCAAATTTTTGATCCATAGAAACTATGTGAGATAATAAATGTCTTTTTTTTTTTTTTTTGAAACGGAGTCTGGCTCTGTCGCCCAGGCTGGAGTGCAGTAGCCGGATCTCAGCTCACTGCAAGCTCCGCCTCCCGGGCTTATGCCATTCTCCTGCCTCAGCCTCCCGAGTAGCTGGGACTACAGGCGCCCGCCACGTCGCCTGGCTGGTTTTTTGTATTTTTTTTTTAGTAGAGACGGTGTTTCACCGTGTTAGCCAGGATGGTCTCGATCTCCTGACCTCGTGATCCGCCCGTCTCGGCCTCCCAAAGTGCTGGGATTACAGGCTTGAGCCACCGCGCCCGGCCTCAAATGTCTATTTTTAAGCCATTACCTTTTGGGATCGTTTGTTATGCAGCAACAGATCACTGTTACATTTGCTTTTTTCATTCAGCCTATAGATCTATCCAAGTTTCTCTGTGTTTGTTTAGTTCAAAAGTCATCAAAGTTTTACTGTAAAGCACTAGATAGTAGATATTTCAGGCTAAAATTTGAATTCATGTAATTTTCATGGTCACAAGGTATCCTTTTGATTTTTCTCCAACCAGGTTCTAGTGATCTAGTATACAGCGTGGTGATAGTTAATAACATATATTTCAAAAAAGCTAAAAGAACAGATCTTAAATGTTCTCATCGCAAAGAAACAGTAAGTATATGAAATGATAAGTATGTGAATTAGCCTGATTTGATCATTCCATAATGTATATATGTACTGAAACATCATGTCCTGCCCCATAGGTATAAACAATTATTTGCCAGTTAAAAATAAAACTCAATGGCTACGCACAGTGGCTCATGCCTGTAATTCCAACACTTTGGGAAGCCAAGGCAGGCAGATCACTTGAGCCCAGGAGTTTGAGAACAGCCTGGGCAATATGACAAAAGCCTGCCTCTAATAAAATAAATAAATAAAATAGACCGGGTGTGGTGGCTCACACCTGTAATCCCAACACTTTGGGAGGCCGAGGCAGGCAAATCGCTTGAGTTCAAGACCAGCCAGGCCAACTTGGTGAAACCCCGTCTCTACTAAAAATACAAAAATTAGCTGGATGTGGGGGCATGCACCTGTAATCCCAGCTACTTGGGAGGCTGAAGCAGGATAATCACTTGAACCTGGGAGGTGGAGGTTGCAGTGAGCCAAGATCGCACCACTGCACTCCAGCTTGGGTGACAGAGTGAGACTCTGTCTCAAAAAAAAAAAAAAAAAAAAAAAGCCAGGCATGATGGCTCACGCCTGTAATCCCAGCACTTTGGGAGGCCGAGGCGGGTGGATCACGAGGTCAGGAAATTGAGACCATCTTGGCCAACATGGTGAAACCCCATCTACACTAAAATACAAAAAATTAGCCGGGCATGGTGGTGCATGCCTGTAGTGCCAGCTACTGGGGAGGCTGAGGCAGGAGAATCGCTTGAACCCAGGAGGAGGAGGTTGCAGTGAGCTGAGATGGTACCATTGCACTCCAGCCTAGCGACAGAGCAAAACTCTATCTCAAAAAAAAGAAAAGAAAGAAATGAAAACATGTGTCTATACAAAAACTTCATAGCAGCACTATTCGTAATAGCCCCCAAATAGGGAAAAAAACCACAAATGTCTATCAACTGATGAATGGATACCTAAAATGTGGCATACCCATACAACAGAATATTATTCAACTATAAAAAGGAATTAAATGTTTATATATGTTACAAAATGAACAAGACTTGCAAGCATTATCCTACATGAAAGAAGTCAGTCAAAAGACAACACATTATATGATTTCATTTCTATGAAATGTCCAGAATAAGCACATCTATAGAGATAGAAAGTAGATGAGTACTTGCCTGGGGCTCAGGGGTCTGAGAAGACTGGAGGGTGAGAGCTCCTGAGTAGGGTTTTGGCCGGGTGCAGCTCACACCTGAAATTACAGCATTTTGGGAGGCTGAGGCGGAGGATCCCTTGAATTCAGGAGTTCGAGACCAATTTAGGCAACAAAATTAGACTCTATCTCTAAAAAATAAGAGTATGGTTTTGTTTTTAGTTTTAGTTTGTTTGTTTATTTGTTTGAGTCATCTTGCTCTGTCGCCCAAGTTAGAGTACAGGGGTAGGATCATGGCTTACTGCAGCCTCAAACTCCTGGATTCAAGTGATCCTCCTGCCTCAGCCTCATGAATAGCTAGGACTACAGGTTTGTGTCACCACACCCAGCTAAGGTTTTTTGGGGGGTTTTCTTGTTTTTAATGTTGCCTACACTGGTCTTGAACTCCTAGACTTAAGCAATCCTCCCTCATCGCTGAGACTACAGGCAGGAGCCATTGCTTCTGGCAAGAGTACAGATTTCTTCTTGGGATGATGAAAATGTTCTCAAATAGATTGTGATCATGGTTGTGCAACTCTGTGAATAGACTAAAACCTGCTGAAGCACACATTTAAAGTGGGCGAATCTTGTGGTGTGTGAATTACACCTTGATAAAGACATTTGAAAACACAAGGGAAGGTGTGCCACAGTTTGTTCATCACTGACAGCACCGTAGTTGCTTAGCCTTTTATAAAGCACCTTTCCTAGAGCTGTTGCAACCAGCCAAGCATTAACTCCTTACATAGCTGAGCAAGACAAGGCTCAAAGGAGGAACTAATTTGCCCAAGGTCACAGGTGGCCAATGTGAGGTGTGAGCAGAATGCAGGTCTTTGGACTCCATGTCCGGTGCCCAGCCCAGCAGAGACTTTCTAAGAGTTACATCCAGAGATTGGGTAATCATGCCCTCAAAGCTCCAGGGCAGAGAAGATGACAGGAGGGGACCAATCCCTCTACCTGTCCCACCCTGCTGCCTCTGCCACACCCACCAGCCATTCCAATGCCAGCTTTCTCCTCCTCACCCCATGTTCCCCACCTTCCTTTTCTCTCCCTTCCTTCCTTCCCAGCACTGCTAAGCAAAGCTGTTACTCCCTGTGTCTTGCTTAGCAGTGCTAGGAAGGAAAGGAAGAAAAGGACTGGGAGCCTTTTCCAGAAATTTAGTCCACATGACATATATGGGAAAGGGCTCAGACAGGGTGAGGAATCAGTCCAAGGCCACACAGCTGGCAATTTGGCCTTGATTTCCTTAATATCTTTGAGAATGAAAGGAGAGGGGTTTGGGGCTGGAGGAGGGCTTGAGGTGAGGAAAACCCCATCCCATTCCTGATTCTTTTCTCACAGTGCCCCCTCCACAGCTTCACCCAACTTTCATATATCCAAAGCCGCTACTGCAAAGGTGGCGGGGGCAGATCTCTTAAAATTAAGTGCAGAAAAACCAGAAAAATACAGATAAAGAAAATATCTTTATATCTAGTCTTAAACTCCTGACCTCAGGCAATCTGCCCTACTTGGCCTCCCAAAGTGCTGGGATTACAGGCATGAGCCAACGCACCTGGCCATTTCTTTTCTTTTTTTTTCTTTTTTTTTTTTGAGGCAGAGTCTCACTCTGTCGCACAGGCTGGAGTGCAGTGGTGCAATCTTGGCTCGCTGCAACCCCTGCTGTTTGAATTTAAGCAATTTTCCTGCCTCAGCCTCCCGAGTAGCTGGGACTATAGGCGTGCACCACCACGCCCGGCTAATATTTTTTGTATTTTTTTTTTTTTTTTTTGAGACGGAGTCTGGCTCTGTGGCCCAGGCTGGAGTGCAGTGGCCGGATCTCAGCTCACTGCAAGCTCCGCCTCCCGGGTTTATGCCATTCTCCTGCCTCAGCCTCCGGAGTAGCTGGGACCACAGGCGCCCGCCACCTCGCCCGGCTAGTTTTTTGTATTTTTTAGTAGAGACGGGGTTTCACCGTGTTAGCCAGGATGGTCTCGATCTCCTGACCTTGTGATCCGCCCGTCTCAGCCTCCCAAAGTGCTGGGATTACAGGCTTGAGCCACCGCGCCCGGCTATTTTTTGTATTTTTAGTAGAGACGGGGTTTCGCGGTGTTAGCCAGGATGGTCTGAATCTCCTAACCTTGTGATCCGCCCGCCTCGGCCTCCCAAAGTGCGGGGTTCCTTCCATTCTTTTTTCCTATGCAAATGTATATACACATATTTTTTAAAATTAGGATCAGGCCAGGTATGGTGGCTCATGCCTGTAATCCCAGCACTTTGGTAGGCCAAGGTGGGAGGAGCCCAGGAGTTAAAGACCAGCCTGAACAACATAGCAAGACCCTGTCTCTACCAAATACAAAACAAAATAAGGTAAAAAAACACATTTATTATAAAAAGCTATGATCATAAAAATATATAAAGGGCGAAGAAGGTACCCACCAATTTAACAAGTATTACACATATTCCTCCCCTTTTGTTTCCAAGTACATTTTACTCTTTAATACTTTTATATTATTTTATTGTTGAGGGAAGAAATGAGAAAATATATATATATATATATATATATATATATATATATTTTTTTTTTTTTTCTCCAGTCAATTTACCGAATGCCCATGTTTTCCATTGCTTTGTGATGTTACCCATATACACTACTGAGGTCATATGTAATAGGGAATGTTTAAGTATTTCTGTTTTTCCCCAGTAATTTGTGTATTTATTCCTGCATCAGACCCACATCTATTAATTACATTTTTAATTAAAACATAAAAGCTAATTTTTAAAAATTTCCATTATCCCCCAAAATAGCTTTGTGTCCATTTACAGTCACTTTCCATTGCCTCCTCAGCCCAAGGGAACCACTAATTTATATTCTGTTTCTATGGATTTGCTTGTTCTGGACATTTCATATAAATAAGAATCATATAATATATGGCCTTTTGTGTTTGGCTTCTCTTTTTTTTCCTTTCTTCTTTTTTTTTTTCTTTTTGAGATGAGGTCTTGCTATGTTACCCAGGTTGGTCTCAAACTCCTGGATTCAAGCAGTCCTCCCACCTCAGCCTCCTAAAGTGCTGGGATTACAGCCATGACCCACCACACACCGGCTTCTTTTTCTTAATGTTTCCCAGGTTCATCCATGTCGTAGCATGGATCAGTGCTTCATTACTTTTTATGGCCAAATAATATTCCATTGTATAGATCTACATGTTTTATTAATATTTGTTCATTCAGTCAGGCGCAATGGCTTAAGCCTGTAATCCCAGCACTTTGGGAGGCTGAGGCAGGCGGATCACAAGGTCAGGAGATCAAGACCATCCTGGCTAACACAGTGAAACCCTGTCTCTACTAAAAATACAAAAACTTAGTCAGGCGTGATGGCGGGCACCTGTAGTCCCAGCTACTCGGGAGGCTGACCAGGAGAATGGCGTGAACCCAGGAGGTGGAGGTTGCAGTGAGCTGAGATCACGCTGTTGCACTCCAGCCTAGGGGACAAAGCAAGACTCCGTCTCAAAAAAAAAAAAAATTTATCCATTCATTAGTTGAGGGGCATATGGATTGTTTCGACTTTTTGGCTATTATGAATAATGTTGCTGTGAACGCTTGTGTACAAGTTTCTGTGTGGACACGTTTCATTTCTCTTGGGTAGATACCTAGGTGTGGAATTGCTGGGTCGTACGGTATCTTTAACCGTATGGAAAATTGCTAGAGTGATTTACAAAGCATCTACACCATTTTGTAGTCCCATAAGCAGTGTATGACAGTTCTCTTCAGAACACCTTTTTTTTTTTTTTTTTTTTTTTTGAGACAGAGTCTCGCCGTGTACCCAGGCTGGTGTGCAGTGGCTCAATCATAGCTCACTGTAGCCTCAGTCTCCTGGGCTCAAGTGATCCTCCCACCTCAGCCTCCCCAGTAGCTGGTACCACAGGTAGGAGCCACCACACCCAGCTAATTGTTTGATTTTTTTGTAAAGATGAGGTCTTACTGTGTTACCCAGGCTGGTCTTGAACTCCTGGGCTCAAGGGCTACTCCCACCTTGGCCTCCCAAAGTGTTAGGATTACAGGTGTGAGCCACCACACTTAGCTTAGGACACTTTTATAAACATAAACTCACAACAATAATCTTCTTAACAACCCCAGAGATAGGCATCACTGCTGTAATCTTTCAGACGAGGACAATGAGAGCAGAGAGGAGATGACACCAGCTATAAGGGTTGGGGCTTCAAGCCTGAGACGGCCTCATTTCCGGTGGGAGGCCTGACTTTGGGGCCAAAACAATAGGCTTTCAGGCTTTGAGAGGTGATGGGACAATGGGCAGAGAGGAGGAATCTGCAGGTCAAAGTCTTCGTGTGGAGATGGAAGCTCCCAGGGCATCAAAGCCACTTCTGTTTTTGTTTTATTGGGCAACAGTGGAGCCAGGTTCTGACTAATTAATGATAATCAAAGTGCTCTGACAAGAAGGAGAGTGAATTATTCATGGCCAGGTTTTCTTAACTGGGAGAGAGGAGACTGCCTAGGAGTAGAAGAAAGCTAAGCTCTCACTTCCCCTCAAGTTCGCATGAGCCTGAGCAGCCCCCACAGGACTCAGTTTCTCGGTTCAGAAAATGGGGCCAGATGTGAGCTCTCATTTCTTCGTTTTTTTTTTGTTTGTTTTTTGAATTTTTTTTTGAGATAGGGTCTTGCTCTAATGCCCAGGCTGGAGTGTAGTGGCATAGTCTTAGCTCACTGCAACCTCTGCCTCCCAGGCTCAATCTGTCCTCCTGCCTCAGCCTCCCCAGTGTGAGGTGTGAGCTGGGACTACAGGTGCACACTACCATGCCCAGCTAATTTTTTTGTTTTTTTATTTTTGTAGAGATGGGATTTTGCTATGTTACCCAGGCTGGTTTCGAACTCCTGAGCTGAAGTAATCCACCCGCTTTGGCCTCCCAAAGTGCTGGGATTACAGGCATGGTCACCATGCCCGGCCAGCTATCATTCTTCTTTTTTGAGATGGAGTCTCACTCTGTCACCCAGGCTGGAGTGCAGTGGCGCAATCTCAGCTCACTGCAACCTCCACCTCCCGGGTTCAAGTGATTCTCCTCTCAGCCTCCTGAGTAGCTGGGACTACAGGCGCGCACCACCATGCAGGGCTAATTTGTATTTTTAGTACAGATGGGGTTTCACCATATTGGCCAGGCTGGTCTCGAACTCCTGACCTCAAGTGATCCACCCTCCTCGGCCTCCCAAAGTGCTGGGATTACAAGCATGAGCCACCGCGCCCGGACTCATTTCTTTATACTATCAGACCAGCACCTGCAGAACAGGGCTGGTGACCTGGGTCCTGTTACTACTCAACTGGAGGCAGTGCATACCCAAGCTGCCCCGAGCAAGTGGCAAACAAAACCCGACAACATCAAAACATAGTTCAGGGGTTGGTAAGCCTTTCCTTTCTTTTTTTTTTTTTTTTTTTTTTGAGATGGAGTCATGCTCTGTCGCCCAGGCTGGAGTGCAGTGGAGTGATTTTGGGTCACTGCAATCTCCCCCTCCTGGATTCAAGTGATTCTCCTGCCTCAGCCTCCCGAGTAGCTGGGATTATAGGCACGTGCCACCATGCCTGGCTAATTTTTGTATTTTTAGTAGAGGCGGGGTTTCACCATGTTGGCCAGGATGGTCTTGAACTCCTTTCCTCAGGTGATCTACCTGCCTCAGCCTCCCAAAGTGCTGGGATTACAGGTGTGAGCCACCACGCCCGGCCTGGTACCCTTTCCTGAAAGAGAAAAATGTATGGAGGGACATATACCCCTTGACATGCGAGACCTGGCACTAGGTAGCTTGGATTTGAATGTGGACATGCTATTTACTAGATGTGTCACACTGGACAAGTTACTTACATCTTCTGTTCCCCATTTCCTCACATCCCCTGTGCAATGGGGATAGCAGTGTCTACTCATGGGGGTCTTCACAGGAGACATTAAAGTGTAAAAGATTTGTGACGATGATGACATACCCTAGGGGCATGTAAATATCTGCTTGGTGGGATCATGGGAGAAACAGTCTATGCATTTTGCAAACACCATGGAGTGAGCACACAGTACTTCTGTAATCAGAGCAACCACAAAATGTCATCGACATTATTTTAGGAGAGGGAAGACTCCTTTCCAGTGGCTCAGTTTTTCCCTCTTGGGCCTCCCAGTCTCTTCCCTCTCTCCGCCCCTTCCTCCTCCACCTCTTACTTCCCCCTCTCCTCCTCCACCCCAGACCCCTCCCCTCTGCCCACCAGACTGCATTCCTCCCTTCTTTTCCCAAAGAACTGTAATTAAGCTCTTACTCTGTAATTGCCAATTCATGGTTCTCCATCTGAAATCATGCTCCTGCCTGGCCTGTTTTCCTTCTTCTCCACCTGGGGAAGCAGAGGCGGGAATCAGCAGAGCCCAGGATGCACCTTGTATGTAAGAATGCTGTGATCGCTATTTGCTGTGTATTTGCTCTTTGTGAGCCAGGCAGTGTGCTCAGCCCCTTCCACACTTTACCTCCTCTGATCACAACCCTGGGTGGAAACTGAAGCTCGAGAGATGGAGTAACTCACCCACAGGCCTCACAGGTAGCTGGTGGAGCTGGGATTTGAATCCAGTTAGATCTGGCCTCAAGAGCTGATACTCCTGCTTCTGCAACTGACAAGTCTATTCTAAACTCCCCAAGCCTAGGCACCCATGCTCTGGTAGTATTTTGATATCAAAACTGGCCACCCTTACCCCTCACTGTATCTTCATCCTTTATAATAAGACTTTGCAGCCTCTCCTATCTAAATAGTGGCATCTATTTCTCCAGCCCTAGAATCTGGGCTGGCCTTGCTTTGGCCAATATAATGCAGCAAAAATGATGGTGTCCACACTTGGGCTTTGCACATGTCTGCTCTTCTCTTGGGAGACTGCCCCCGCTGTGAAAACAAGCCCAGGCTAGATGGCGGGAGCATCGTGGCCCAGTCACCCCTGTTGCCCAGGTAACAAGCACCCAACAGCCAGATATATGAGTGAGGCCACCCCAGACCTGCCAGCCACCAACTGACCTGGGACCTGGCAGCTGACTCTTGATTCATGTGTGAGCCCCGTGGAGGTGGGCCAAGCCTGCTGAAATCAGTAGAACAGCCCAGCTGACCCACAGACTCTTGAGCAATGGTTTTAAGCCACTGGGTTTTGGGGGCAGTTTATTACAGAGCAATAGCTAACAAATCCAGCCCCTTATAGAGACTATGTAAAAGACTGTTGGGAAGATCTCTGGTGGGAAGGAAAGAACCAACTTAGCAAACATCTGTTTAATACTTACCATGCACTAAACATTTTAATTTAATCCTCACAACTGTATGAGGTAGGGACTTCTATTGTCCTCATCCTACAGATGAGGACACTGAGGTAGAGTGATAATTTGCTTAGGATCTTACAGCTAGTTAGTAAATGGCAGCTGCTTAAGAAGTTAAGATGCGGGAAGCAGAGTCCAGAAAGATGCCTTGTGAACCTACTGGGGGCAAAATATAGGCATTCAGAAACTGAATGATAAGGCCGGGCGCGGTGGCTCATGCCTGTAATACCAGCACTTTGGGAGGCCGAGGCAAGTGGATCACCTGAGGGCAGGAGATTGAGACCAGCCTGGCTAACATGATGAAACTCTGTCTCTACTAAAAATACAAAAAATTAGCCAGGTGTGGTGGCGGGTGCCTGTAATCCCAGCTACCTGGGAGGCTGAGGTAGGAAAATCGCTTGAACCTGGGAGGCGGAAGTTGTGGTGAGCTGAGATCGCGCCGCTGCACTCCAGCCTGGGCAACAGAGCAGGACTCCATCTCAAAAAAAAAAAAAAAGAGAGAGAGAGAAACCAAGTGATGGAGGCACCTCCCAACTGGACAGCCCATCAAAGCGGAGGTTGGCACTTTGGGAATATGGGTTCTTTTTTTTTTTTTTTTTTTTTAGAAATAGTCTTGCCATGTTGCCAGGTCTATGTTGCCAGGCTGGTCTCCAACTCCTGGGTCCAAGCAATCCTCCCGCCTTGGCCTTCCAAAGTGCTGGGATTATAGGTGTGAGCCACTGCACCTGGCTGAGAATATGGGTTCTTTAAAGGGACAGAATTATAACAATAATAATTCAATTTATGACTCTTGCAAATTTCATATTATTTATATTTAATATCTGTTAAATATTAAATAAATATTTAAATAAATATTTGTTAAATATGTGTTAGAGGCCTACCATGCCTAGACATTCTGCCACACACTGGAGATACAGTGATCTACAGAGACACAGTCTCTGTGTTCATAGAGTGTTCAGTCTAGTGGGGGATATAAATAACAAACAGGAAGCTGGGTGCAGTGGCTTATGCATCTAATGCCAGTGCCTTGGGAGTCCATGGTAAAAGGATTGTTTAAAGCTGGGAGTTTGAGACCAGCCTAGGCAACACAGTGATAGCCTGTCTCTACAAAAAATTAAGGCTGGGCACAGTGGTACGCACCTGTAGTCCCAGCTACTCAGGAGGCTGAGGCCTATAGATGACTTGAGCCAGGAGTTTGAGATCGGCTTGGGCAAAATGGCAAAACCCATCTCTACAAAAACATACAAAAATTAGCCACATGTGGTGGTACACACCTGTCATCCCAGCTACTCAGGAGGCTGAGGTGGGAGGATCACTTGAGCCCAGGAGGTTGAGGCTGCCATTAGCTGTGATCACACCATTGCACTCCAGCCTGGGTGAAAGAGCAAGACCCTGTCTCAAAATAAAATAAAATAACAGGAAAACAAATAAAGAAGTAAGTACAGATTGTAGTATTTGCTGGGAAGAAAATAGACAGAGTTAAGATCAAGAGTAATGGAGGGTGGGATGAGATTGAATGGGCAGGAGATTTTTTTTAAATTGATACCTGAAGCATGAAGAGCTGGCCAGGAGAACCAGAGCAGGACAAATGTTTTCTCTAATGGGCTAGTTAGTAAATATTTTAGGCTTTGTGGGCCATACGATCTTTGCCTCTTTAGCTTACTTTTGCTGTTACTTTTAGAAAGCAGCTTTACATGAATGAATGAGGCTGTGTTCCAATAAAACTTTATGGATACAGTACTAAAATTTGAATTTTATATGATTTTCATGTATCTGACATATTGGTCTTTTTAATTTTAATTTTTTCTAATTACTTAAAAATGTAAAAACTGGTTGGGCATGGTGGCTCACAACTGTAATTCCAAGACTCTGGGAGGCCAAAGTGGGAGGATAGAATGAGGCCAGGAGATTGAGACCTGCCTGGGCAACATAGCAAGACCCCACCTACAAAAAGAAATAGCCAGGTGTGGTGGCATATGCCTGTAGTCCCTACTCAGGAAGCTGAGGCTAGAGAATGGAGTACTCCATTGTACTCCATCCTGGGCAACAGAGCAAGACCGTATCTCAAAAAAACCAAAAAAACAAACAAAAAAGGTAAAAACCACTTGTAGGTCATGGGCAGTATAGAAAATAGACAGCAGGTAAGATTTGGTGCACAAGCTATAGTTTGCAAACTCCTGAGCTGCAGAGTAAGAATGGACCAGGCAGAGAGAACAGCAAGCGCAGAGACCCTGAAGGTGAAAGAATTGAGACCAATTGAGGAACAAAATAGAGGGAATGAGCCGGGTGCGGTGGCTCACGTCTGTAATCCCAGCACTTTGGGAGACCAAGGTGGGCAGCGGGTCACGAGGTCAGGAGATTGAGACCATCCTTGCTAACACAGTGAAACCCCATCTCTTTAAAAAAAAAAAAAAAAAATACAAAAATTAGCCAGGTGTGGCGGCAGGGGCCTATAGTCCCAGCTACTCGGGAGGCTGAGGAGGGAGAATGGCATGAACCCAGGAGGTGGAGCTTGCAGTGAGCCGAGATGGTGACACTGCACTCTAGCTTGAGTGACAGAGTGAGACTCCGTCTCAAAAAAAAAAAAAAAAAAAAAGTAGAGGGAATGGATTATTTCTACGAGAAATAGAAAGCAGTTGAATGATTTTATGCTGGGGAGTAACAGGATCTGATTTTCAATTTTTAAGAGATTGTTCTGGCATCTGTGAGAAGGATAGGCTCTATCCTTCCCTCTGCAGGTGCAGAGGGAAGTGGAGCAGAAACTATTGGAATAATCCAGATGAGAGATGACAGTGGCTTGGGCCAACGTGGTCAAAAATAGCCACATTCTGGCCAGGCGCTGTGGCTCATGCCTGTAATCCCAGCACTTTGGGAGGCCAAGGCAGGCAGATCACTTGAGGTCAGGAGTTTGAGGTCAAGGCAGGCAGATCACTTGAGGCCCCACCAACATGGTAAAAACCCGTCTTTACAAAAAATACAAAAATTAGCTGGGTGTGGTGGTGCCCGCCTGTAATCCCAGCTACTCAGGAGGCTGAGGCAGGAGAATCGCTTGAACCCAGGAGATGGAGGTTGCAGTGAGCCAAAATTGCACCACTGCACTCCAGAGCGATAGAGCAAGACTCTGTCTCAAAAAAAAAGAAAAAAAAATGGCTGGGAGAGGTGGCTCATGCCTGTAATCCCAGCTACTTGGGAGGCTGAGACAGGAGAATTGCTTGAACTTGGTAGGCAGAGGTTGCAGTGAGCCGAGATCATGCCATTGCACTCCAGCCTAGGCAACAAGAGCGAAACTCTGTCTCAAAAAAAAAAAAAAAAAAAAAAAAAAAAGGAGCTGTGGCAGAAATGAAGCAAGAACCTAGGTTAGATCATGAAAGAAAGGACTAGAAAGGAAAGTACCAACTTGGGGCCACATATTTATTTTATTGTTGCTGTTAAGTTTTCTTTTTCTTTTGTCAAATATCTATTTTTTATACATGGGCTGTGACCTCACTTTTATAAAACCATGTATTATTAGTATTGTGTGTGTTTTAAAATATAATCTATGTGGTCTTGTAAGTCATAAGGCTTGACACTAATCAGCTGAAGAGGCTTGTGGGGACATGTTGGGGTATATGTGTGCATGTTTGTTTTTATAAAACCATGTGGTTTTTGTTTTGTTTTGTTTTGTTTTTTGTTTTTTAATTTATTTTTTTTTTTTTTTGAGACGGAGTCTTGCTCTGTCACCCAGGCTGGAGTGCAGTGGCCGGATCTCAGCTCACTGCAAGCTCCTCCTCTCGGGTTCACGCCATTCTCCTGCCTCAGCCTCCCGAGTAGCTGGGACTACAGGCACCCGCCACTTCGCCCGGCTAGTTTTTTGTATTTTTTAGTAGAGACGGGGTTTCACCGTATTAGCCAGGATGGTCTCGATCTCCTGACCTCATGATCCGCCCGTCTCGGCCTCCCAAAGTGCTGGGATTACAGGCTTGAGCCACCGCGCCCGGCCTTTAATTTATTTTTGAGACAGAGTCTCACTCTATTGCCCAAGCTGGAGTGCAGTGTCGCGATCTCGGCTCACTGCAACTTCTGACTCCCGAATTCAAGTGATTCTCCTGCCTCAGCTTCCTGAGTAGCTGGGATTACAGGCGCACACCACCATGCCCAGCTAATTTTTGTATTTTTAGTAGAGACAGGGTTTCACCATGTTGGTCAGGCTGGTCTTGAAATCCTGACCTTGTGATCTGCCCGCCTCGGCCTCCCAAAGTGCTGGGATTACAGGCGTGAGCCATTGCACCTGGCCTCCGTGTGTTATTTTTAATCCTCACAAAAACCTCGTGAGGCAGGGTATTGTTAGCTCTCCTTTACAGGTGAAGAAACCGAGGCTCAGAGAGGATTGAAAGCACTTGCTCAGGGTCATAGCCGGTACTTTACAACTCCAGGTGCCTTCCTCAGGCACCCTGAAGGAATAATTCAGTGGGCATCATGATTAATTGGATTGGGACAGGAGGAGGAGGAGGAGAGGAAAGGATCAAAAATGACAAGAACACTTCAAGCCTGACCAAGTGGAAAATAATCAGCAGGTCAGGAGGGAGTGCTGGGTTGATGGGGGAATGTTTAAGCCAAAGGAGTGAATACCTAATGGCAAAATTTGGTGCATCAGATTGGGGTTTGTAGGAACGTCCGTAAGTGCCCTCCTTGTTGACTGGCCTTGCCACTGAGCACCTGAAGCCTGATAGCAACTGAACAATTTCAAGAGAGAAAAAAAAAAAATCAACCCCATACTTTCTGGCAAATGGTGTGTTCCTCTGAGTACTTGGGTTTCTTTCTACATCAGCAGCTTGGCAACTTGTACTATCTGTGGCTCTGACTATGCAGCCTGATTGATTGACCAGGCTTAAAAGGCCTGTTCTTGAATTTAAAATCTCAGGCTTCTAGTCCCTATAGGTCATCAACAAAGACCAAAAGGCCTGGCATGAACCCGAGGTTATTATTCACTGGAGAAGACATTATAAACCACAGAAACGTAAGCCCAGCAGGCAGGAATTGCCACCCAGCTCACTAGGCACACAGTGTCCTCACTCCTCCATCCAGCGTGATTCATAATTAAATCTTCAGGCAGCAGGCAAACTAGAATTTTGTGTAAACTGGCATTGGAGAGACACTTTGAGTGTAGTTTAATTTCAAAGTTCTAGAACTCCAGAATTTGACATGCTTGTGACATTTCAAGTACAGGCTGTCCCTTCTTACCCCTCACTGGGACTATACCCTGGGGAGAAATGACCCAAAGGGAAAAAAATTGTTGGATCACTAGCTAAACTCTAGGTTTAGAAAACTGTGCCATTATACAGACTCCATGTATGTTAAATATACCATGGTGGGAAGAAAAGGCCATCTGTGGGTCTGTGGGCAAAAGACATACAGAATTCATACATAAAGAAGAAATTTAAATGGCATTTATTCATATTACAGGGTCACCATGCTGCACAATTCCAGGGGGCAGCACTCACATTGGATTCTATTCACAGGGATATATATTTTGATGATTTGTGAGATAAGATACTCAACCTCTCATAATAAGAGAAATGTTAATTAAAACAATAAGGTACTGTTTTCCATGTTTTGGATTAGCAAATCAAAGAGTTGACAGGATCCTATGTTGGTGGGAGTGTAATTCTACACCCCTTTTATGGAGGGTGTGGAGAGTACTGTGGACTGGTTCTCTCAGTCTGACTCATTCCACCCTCTTCTAGGTGGAGACTTTGGAAAGCTCAACCTACACGTCCCCAACTCCCTTGCAGCTAGAGTTTTGGATAGAAATTAGGACCTACTAGTTAGAAGAATTAATGAGACATGGGGTAGGTGATGGAAAGACAAAGGCCATTTTCCCTGTACTTTTGGCTGTCTCTGCTGTCAAGTAAGGTTGTGGAGGCCTGAGATTTTTCTGCAGCATATTCAGAGTCCATTATCTGGTGTCCTAGGTGTCAGTAGTGACATTTTGATCCTAACTTCTGGCTGCAGTTCCAGTAGTGATCTCAGAGGAGTGGCTTCCCAGAAAGTTAGCTGTGTATTGACCTGGGGACCTCTTGGAAGCCCAGGCTAAAGCCCCTCCTGCAGTCATTTCAGCAATTTTGTGAACACCTAATTTCCTCTATTAAATCTCCTTTGGCTTGAACTACCTAAAGTGGTTTCCGGTTCTTGCACAAAACCCTGGTTGATATAGAGCATAATTTAAATAAATCTATAAAAGTTGCAAATGCAAATATGAGGCCAGGCATGGTGGCTCACTCTGTAATCCCAGTACTTTGAGAGGCTGACAAGGGAGGATCCCTGGGGCCCAGGAATTCAAGACCAACCTGAGTAACATAGTGAGACCCCATCCTACAAAATATCCAAAAAATGAGCTGGGCATGGTGATGCATGCCTGGAGTCCCAGCTACTCAGGTGCTTGAGGCAGGAGAATTGCTTGAGCCCAGGAGGTCAAGGCTGCAGTGAGCCGTGGATGCACCACTGCACTCCAGCCTGGGTGACAGAGTGAGACTCTGTCTCAAAAAACAAACAAACAAATGAAAAGAAAATGCAAATAAAATATGCCTCTTAGCTAGTACTTCTACTCCTAGGACTGTAGCTAACAGATATGTTTTTACATGTGTGAAATAATTTATGCACAAAGATGTTCACTGCACCATTGCTTATAGTAGTAAAAGATCAGAAACAAGCGAAATATTCATCAGTAGAAGATCAGCTAAATAAATTAGGGAGACCCATTTCCGTGAAATACTATGCAGCAGTTTAAAAAAAGAAAGGAAGAAAAATAATCAAAGAGCTTGCTATATACTCATAGAGAACAAGCTCTAAGTTATATAAAGTGAAAGAAGTAAGGTCCAGAACACTGTGTCAAAAAATGGAAAGAAGGGCTGGGTATGATGACTCATGCCTATAATCCCAGCACTTTGGGAGGCCAAGGCGGGTGGATCACCTGAGGTCAGGAGTTCGGGACCAGCCTCGCCAACATGGTGAAACACCGTCTTTACTAAAAACACAAAAAAATTAGCTGGGTATGGTGGCATGCACCTGTAATCCCAGCTACTCGGGAGGCTGAGGCAGCAGAATTGCTTGAACCTCTGAGGTGGAGGTTGCAGTGAGCCAAGATCATGCCATTGCACTCCAGCCTGGGCAACAGAGTGAGACTCTGTCTCAGAAAAAAAAAAAAAAAATCAATAGGTTCTCTTGGTTTTTTTGTTGTTGTTGTTGTTTGTTTGTTTGTTTGTTTTAGAGCTGGAGTGCAATGGCACCATCACGGTTCACTGCAGCCTCAACCTCGAGAGCTCAAGCAATTTTCCCACCTCAACCACTTGGGACCATAGTCACGTGCCACCACACCAGCTAATTTTTGTATTTTTTATAGAGACAGGGTTTTTCTATGTTGCCCAGACTGGTCTTGAACTCCTGGGCTCAAGCCATCTGCCTGACTCAGCCTCCCTAAGTGATGGAATTACAGGTGTGAGCCACCGCACCGGCCGATAAAATTTTATTTATTTATTTATTTATTTATTTATTTTTTTTTTTTTTTGAGACTGAGTCTGGCTCTGTCGCCCAGGCTGGGAGTGCGGTGCTGACTAGTCACTGTGCCGGCCTCTCGAAATTACTACTCTGCCTCAGTTTTCCTCAGTAGTTGGGATCACAGGCTGTACACTGCCGCTAGCTTGTATTTTTTAGTGAGACGGAGCTATCATAGTTAGGAGCCCGAGCCCTGGACTCGGATCCGCCGGCCCGCCTCCCAAAGTGCTGGGATTACAGGCTGGAGCCACCGCCACCTATTAAGATAAAATAAAATCCCAGCACTTTGGGAGGCTGAGACGGGTGGATCACGAGGTCAGGAGATCGAGACCATCCTGGCTAACACGGTGAAACCCTGTCTCCACTAAAAAATACAAAAACCTAGGCGGGCGAGGTGGCAGGCGCCTGTAGTTCCAGCTACTTGGGAGGCTGAGGCAGGAGAATGGCATAAACCCGGGAGGCGAGCTTGCAGTGAGCTGAGATCGTGCCACTGCACTCCAGCCTGGACAACAGAGCGAGACCCTGTCTCAAAAATAAATAAATAAATAATAAAATAAAATAAAATAACCCATATTTCCCCACAATTTAGAGAATCTCCGAGAGTCCTTTCCTTTCCTTTTCCTCTCCCTCTTATTGTCTCCCCCATGAGAATCAACTAAGGGACTAAAGCAGGGTCGTGGCTCAAGCTGATCTCTTGTGACAAAATTTCTGTCTCCTAAAGCCTCTGTGACATGATAGGAAGAGGTCCCAGCAAATCCCCTGGCACTGATCAGTGAGAGAGCCCCCAGTCCTGGCCTCTGTTTTCTATTCAGCTCTTGCTTCAATAATCCATGCCGCTTTCTCCTGCATCATTAATCTTCTCCACCCATTGGATTTTCCCGTCAGCCTTCAGTCATCCTTAATTTATCAATGTTAAAAAAAAACAAATACCCCCGGCCGGGCGCAGTGGCTCACGTCTGTAATCCCAGCACTTTGGGAGGCTGAGGCGGGCGGATCACCTGAGGTCAGGAGTTCGAGGCCATCCTGGCTAACATGGTGAAACCCCGTCTCTACTAAAAATACAAAAAATTAGCTGGGTATGGTGGCAGGCACCTGTAGTCCCAGCTACTTGGGAGGCTGAGGCAAGAGAATCGCTTGAACCCGGGAGGTTGAGGTTGCAGTGAGCTGAGATGGCACCACTGCACTACAGCCTGGGTGACAGAACAAGACTCCATCTTAAAATTGAAAACAAAACAACAAAAAGCCCAAATACCTATCATAGGGATGGATAGTGTACCAGTCAGGCTTTCTCAGGCCGGAAGGCAGAATCTTGTCTGTCCAGATGACTCTGAGCAACCCTGAGGGTTTGTCAGACAGGGAGGTGCTGAGAGTCAGAAACTGTTCCCCAGGGCAGGATGGCCAGGGAGGGTGGAGAGCCGAGCTCCACCTCAGCATCACCTGGGGACATCTTCCTGCCTTCTCCTTACTTAGCTGGTGTTTGTGCCGCCTGGGGGAGACGCCAGTGAGGCTGCTCCTGGTCTCTCCAGCCACATCCGATTCTGAGAGGTCTCGGCCTACTGCCTGGGCTGCCATGTTGTGCCACAGGCCCCCACACCCTGGGCCATGGCTGACTGACCTAAGAGTGGACAGTAGACCCAGTGGGACACCGATTCTTCGGCTGGGCTGAGGCAGTCAGGCTCTTTGTCCTGGAAATGTGGGACAGAGATGAAAGCAGTTAGAAGAAAGTTGAAAGGCAAGGTTGTATTGTGCTGGGGCTGTGGAGGGGCTGTGGAGGCCATGTCAGGTCAGATGAGGAGCCGGAAGATGGCTGCGAGAGAAAGGGAAGGGCAGGGAGAGGCAGAAATGAGAAAGCCTGGTGGCCCAGAGAGCACGACCTTGGTTCTTGACTTTCTGGATCCGGTTCCTGATAGCCAGCCTTATCATTCCTCTTCTATCGCTGGATGCCCTGAAGTAAATCCCTCTTCATGTGAGCTGGCTCTAGGTCCCAGGTCATCAGACTGGACCACCCTCCTCCCTCCTTAAGGCGGACAGCTATGGAACCTGAGTCACTCCTCCCCGTTCCTTGATGATTTCACCTTCTCTCCAACACTAAGAATCATAATCACTTCATAATCACTTCAATACCAACGAAGAGGAGGACGCTTGAGAACATTATGCTAGTGAGAATTTATAACTATTGTTCCAATAGCTGTAACCCCATAATCCTGATTTCAAGCATCCTGCTCGATAATCACTACCTCTTCCTCCAGCCCACTTTTCAAGTATTCCAACTCCAGTAATTCTTTGACTGCTTTTGGACCCGCAATCCATTGATTCTACCACCTTTCCATCATCTCTTACACTTGACATTGCCTCACTTCCGTCTTCGCGTCTGACATTCCATGGTCCATCATTACAGTCACTCCTTTATATACATCCTCAACTTCCTTGCCCCTTTTCTGTACTCACCCAGGAAAACACCATTAATTCCAACTCTTCTACTCTGCAGCTGTACCCATGCAGCTCAACAGGCTGGGGAAAACTCACGACCACAGGGACTTGTTTCAAATGCCTGACCATTAACTTCAAGTGGACCCCTGGGGTTGCTTGGCAATCTTACCACTTTTCTCAGGCCATTCACTCTCCCACTCTCCTAGAGATTATTTCATGCCTTCTCTCTCTTCTCATGCGCAGCCCGTCTCCTGTGTGCTCACCCTCAGCCAATTATTTCATTACAAGAGAACTTCCACAAGCTCCCACGCCCACCTCCCTGCATCTGTGAACATGTGTGCCCCACCTTTCTTCCTTCCACAGCTTTTTTTTTTTTTTTTTTTTGAGGTGGAATCTTGCTCTGTCGCCTAGGCTGGAGTGCAGTGGTGCAAGCTCAGCTCACTGCAACCTCCGCCTCCCAGGTTCAAGCGATTCACCTACCTCAGCCTCCCAGGTAGCTGGGATTACAGGCTTGCGTCACCACGCCCAGATAATTTTTGTATTTTTGGTAGAGACGGGGGTTTCACCATGTTACTCAGGCTGGTCTCGAACTCCTGGCCTCAGGTGATCTGTCCGCCTCGGTCTCCCAAAGTGCTGGGATTATAGGCGTGAGTCACGGCGCCCAGCCTCTTTCCACAGCTCTGCATGGGATATTTTTGTTTGTTTGTTGTTGTTCTTTGTCGTTTGACAAGGTCTCACTCTGTCACCGAGGCTAGCGTGCAGCGGCACAATCATGGTTCACTGCAACTTCGACCTTCCAGGCTCAAATGATCCTCCTGCCTCAGGCTTCCAAAGTGCTGGGAATACAGGTGCCAGCCGCTGAACCAGATCCCCTGCACCCCTTTTTAAAGATCAATCCAGGCCAGGCATGGTGGCTCACGCCTGTAATCCCAGCACTTTGGGAGGCCGAGGTGGGCAGATCACCTGAGGTCAAGAGTTTGAGATCAGCCTGACCAACATGGAGAAACCCCGTCTCTACTAAAAATACAAAAAATTACCTGGGCATGGTGGTGCATGCCTGTAATTCCAGCTACTCGGGAGGTTGAGGCAGGAGAATCGATTGAACCCGGGAGGCAGAGATCGTGGTGAGCTGAGATTGTGCCATTGCACTCCAGCCTGAGCAACAAGAGCGAAACTCCGTCTCAAAAAAATAAATAAATAAAAGTAAAAAATAAATTAAAAAATTTAAAAAATAAAGATCAATCCATCACTTAGCAGTAGATTTAGCCCTTTTTTTCCACATGGCCCATTGCTTCAATAATCCCTCCCACTTTCTCCTGTATCTTCAGTCTCCTCCACCCATTGCGTTTTTCCCATCAAACTTTAATCAGCCTGTAATTTATCAATGTTAAAAGAAAAGAAAAGAAAAGAAAAGAAAAGGCCGGGCGCGGTGGCTCACACCTGTAATCCCAGCACTTTGGGAGGCCTAAGCGGGCAGATCACAAGCTCAGGAGTTCAAGACCAGCCTGGCTAAGATAGTGAAATCCCATTTCTACTAAAAATACAAAAATTAGTTGGGCATGGTGGCAGGCGTCTGTAATCCCAGCTACTCAGGAGGCTGAGGCAGGAGAATCGCTTGAACTTGGGAGGCGGAGGTTGCAGTGAGCTGAGATCGTGCCACTGCACTCCAGCCTGACAATAGAGTGAGACTCCATCTCAAAAAAAAAAAAAAACCCACAAAAAAACAAAACTAATACCTGCTGGACGAAGTAGTTTATGCCTGTAATCCCAGCACTTTGGGAGGCCAAGGCAGGAGGATCACTTGAGTCCAGGAGTTCAAGACCAGCCCTGGCAACATAGTGAGACTCCATCTCTACAATTTTTTTTTTTTTTTAGATGAAGTCTCGCTCTTGTCACCCAGCCTGGAGTGCAATGATGCAATCTCAGCTCACTGCAACCTCTGCCTCCCGGGTTCAAGAGATTCTCTGCCTCAGCCTCTCGAATAGCTGGGATTACCGGCATGCGCCACCACACCCGGCTAATTTTGTATTTTTAGTAGAGATGGGGTTTCACCATGTTGGCCAGGCTGATCTCAAACTCCGGACCTCGGGTGATCTGGCCTCCTCGGTCTCTTAAAGTCCTGGGATTACAGGTGCGAGCCACCGTGCCCAGCCAAAACATTTGTTAAAAGTGTGGTCTCACCTACTTGGGAGGCTGAGGTGGGAGAACCATTTTAGCCCAGGAGGTCAAAGCTGCAGTGAACCATGATCACACCACTGCGCCCCAGCTGTCTGAGGGAGGGATAGATGGGTATACATGTGATAAAGCAAGTATAGTAAAATGTTGGTTGCAGAATCTAGAGAGTGGGTCTGCATATGTTCACTGTAAAATTCTTTCAACTTTTTGGTATGTTGGAAAACTTTCACAATAAAATGTTGGGAAAAGGTTCCTAGCTTGACTTCACATCTTCCTCCTGCTCTTACCTAATTACTGCGCTCCCTCCCTTTCCAGAAAATCTCCTGAAAAGCTTGTCTGAGCTCATACCTCCAATTCCTCTCCTCCTCCTGTTTCTTCTCACCACAATTACAATTCAGCTTTCACCCCAGCAGTCCACCAAAATATCTCAAAGCTCACCAATGATTTCCACTTTAGGAGATCCAATGGCCATTGGTCAGTCCTACTCTTGCTTAACCTATCAGCTGCAGAATTTGACTTAGTTGATCACTCCCTGCTCCTTACAAAACTTTCTCTATTTTTTTTTGGGATGGATTCTCGCTCTGTTGCCCAAGCTGGAGTGCAATGGAGCGATCTCAGCTCACTGCAACCTCTGCCTCCTGGGTTCAAGCGATTCTCCTGCCTCAGCCTCCTGGAGTAGCTGGGATTACAGGTATGGACCACCATGCCCAGCTTATTTTTGTATTTTTAGTAGAGATGAGGTTTCACCACGTTGGCCAGGCTGGTCTTGAACTCCTGACCTCAAGTGATCCACCGGCCTTGGTCTCCCAAAGTGCTGGGATTACAGGCCTGAGCCACTGCGCCCAGCCCTTACAAAACTCTTTCTTTCCCTAATTCAGTATGGCACTCTGTCATCCATTTCTACTACCTGACTCAGTCTCCTCTGTTGGTTTCTTATCTGCCCAGCCTCTTAAAGTTGGATGTGCCTCAGGGCTCAGTCCTTAAACATTTGCTTTATCTACATTCCCTCTCTCAGTTATCTCATGCAATTTCATGGATTTTTTTTTTTTTTTTTTTTTTTTTTAGATAGGGTTTCACTCCTGTTGCCCAAGCTGGAGTGCAGTGGTGGCTTTTGGCTGCCTATTATCTGAGCAACAGGGGTGACTGGTCCACAATGCTCCAGCAATCTAACCTGGGCTTGTTTTCACAGCGGGGGCAGTCTCCCAAGAGAAGAGCAGACAAGTGCAAGGCCCAGGTGTGGACACCATCATTTCTGCTGCATTATGTTGGCCAAAGCAAGGCCAGCCCAGATTCTAGGGTTGGAGAAATAGATGCCACCATTTAGAGAGGAGAGGCTGCAAAGTCTTATCATAAAGGATGAAAATATAGTGAGGGGTAAGGGTGGCCAGTTTTGATATCAAACTACTACCAGAGCATGGGTGCCTGGGCTTGGGGAGTTTCTTTTCTTTTTCTTTTTTTTAGACAGAATCTCACTCTGTTTCCCAGGCTGGAGTGCAGTGGTGCGATCTCGGCTCACTGTATCCTCTGCCCCCCGGGGTTCAAGTGATTCTCCTGCCTCAGCCTCTGGAGTAGCTGGGACTACAGGCACAAACCACCACACCCAGCTCATTTTTGTATTTTTAGTAGAGACGGGGTTTTGCCTTGTTGGTCAGGCTGGTCTCGAACTCCTAACCACCCGCCTTGGCCTCCCAAAATGCTGGGATTACAGGCATGAGTCACCAAGCCGGGCCTAAAATCCTTAACTTAATCACACCTGCAAAATCCCTTTTGCCATGCAAAGCAACATATTCACAGGTTCCAGGGATTTGAATGTAGACATATGTGGGGGGCCATTAACCTGACTACCCCAGATATTTTCCCAGAAACTAACAAAGCTTAAGCTTCAAGGGCCCACTGGCACAAGCCTCTCATTAAGACCCAGAAGGCAGCCCTGGCAATCTGTTCACATGGTTGTATACATTTTTGAAAATTTGCAAAGTTTTAAGACATTTAGGCCAAGTTCAGAGGCTCACGCCTCTAATCCCCTCACTTTGGGAGGCTGAGGCAGGAGGATCTCTTGAGCTCAGGAGCAGCGGAAGATAGGTGTCCCCGCTCAGGAAGAGAAAGACGGAGAGAAGCTCTTACCTTCCTTGACTTTTTTGTTCTATTTGGGCCCCAAATAGATGGGATGATGCCCATCCACATTGCAGAGTCAAATTCTGTCCTCAGTCTACTGATTCAAATGCTAAACTCCCCCAGAAACACCCTCACAGACACACCCAGAGTGTTTTACCAGCTATCTGGTCATTCCTTAGCCCAGTGAAGTTGACACATAAAATTAACCATGACACACCTAGACCTTAAAAGACCTTGCAGCTTTGTCTTTGGAAGTTCTACCACTGCTGTATAAAGAAGAGCAAGGCAGCCGGGGGTGGTGGCTCATGCCTGTAATCCCAGCACTTTGGGAGGCTGAGGCAGGTGAATCACGAGATCAGGAGTTCAAGACCAGCCTTGCCAATTTGGTGAAACCCCGTCTCTACTAAAAATACAAAAATTAGCCGGGTGTGGTGGTACATGCCTGTAGTCCCAGCTACTGCTACTCAAGAGGCTGAGGCAGAAGAATCACTGGAACCCGGGAGGTGGAACTTGCAGTGAGCTGAGATTGTACCACTGCACTCCAGCCTGGGCGACAGCATGAGACTCCATCTCAAAAAAATAAATAAAAAAGAAGCCCAAGGCTGGGCACAGGGGCTCACACCTATAATCCCAGCACTTTGGGAGGCTAGGTCAGGACGATCGCTTGAGCCCAGGAGTTCAAGACCATCTTGGGGAACATAGCAAGACCCTGTCTCTACAAAAAAAAAAAAAAAAAAAGCCAGGCATGGTGGCATGCACCTGTAGTCCCAGCTACTCAGGAGGCTGAGATGGAAGGGTGGCTTGAGCCTGGGAGATGGAGGTTGCAGTGAGTCCTAATTGGGCCACTGCACTCCAGCATGGGTAACACAGCGAGACTCTGTCTCAAAAATAAGAAACCCCATCACACACACACACACGCACACGCACACACACAAAAGCCCAAGTAGGGAGGCCTAGCTAAGAACCAACACCCAACACCAGACATGAATGAGGCTATCCTAAGCCATCCAATCCTAGTCCAGCCACAAGATGACTGCAACTGCTTAAGGGATTCAAGGTAAAACTAGCAGAAGAACCATCCAGCTGATCGCAGCCTAAATTGCTGACCCACAGAATTATAAGTAAAGAGAATGTTGGTTGTTTTAAGAACTAAATTTTGGAGTGCTTTGTTACACAGTAATACTTAACTGATACAGAGCATATACATACAAATGCACCTTTTATTTATTTATTTATTTATTTTAAAGACTTGCTTTTTAAAGGAATCTCCCTCTGCCACTTAGGCTGGAGTGCAGTGGTGCAATCTGGGCTCACTGCAACCTCTGCCTCCCAGGTGCAAGCAATTCTCCTGCTTCAGCCTCCCAAGTAGGTGGGATTATAGGTGCCCACCACCACACCTGGCTAATTTTTTGTATTTTTAGTAGAGAAGGGGTTTCATCATGTCAGCCAGGCTGGTCTCAAACTTCTGACCTCAGGTGATACACCTGCCTCGGCCTCCCAAAGTGCTGGGACTACAGGCGTGAGCCACTGCATTTCTTTTAATTTTTTTTGGAGACTTTTTTCTTGCTCTGTTGTCCAGGCTAGACCGTAGTGTTACTATCATGGCTCACTGCAACCTGGACCTCCTGGGCTCAAGCCGTCCTGCGGCTTCAGCCTCCTGAGTGGCTGAGACAATAGACACGTGCCACTACACTCAGCTAATTTTCGTATGTTTTTTGTAGAAGCAATATTTCACCATGTTGCCCAGACTGGTCTCAACTCCTGGGCTCAAGCAATCCACCCACCTCGGTCTCCCAACATTCTGGGATTACTGGCATGAGCCACCTTGCCCAGCCCGAACTATTCCTGCAGATATTGAGATGACCATATTTTTCTCTGTTAACCAGGGAATATGGTACATTACATGAAAAGATTTTATGCTGTTGAAATGCCTTTGCCTTCCTAGATAATCAATTGCATTTATTTTCTTTCTTTCTTTCTTTTTTTGTCTTGTTTTGTTTTGTTTTTTGAGACAGAATCTTGCTCTGTCACCCAGGCTGGAGTGCAATGGTGCAGTCTTGGCTCACTGCAACCTCCGCGTCTCCGGTTTAAGCAATTCTCCTGCCTCAGCCTCCTGAGTAGCTGGGATTACAGGTGCCCTCCACCACGCCTGGCTAAATTTTGTATTTTTAGTAGAGACGGGATTTCACCATGTTGGCCAGGCTGGTCTCAAACTGCTGACCTCGTGATCCACTCACCTCAGCCTCCCAAGATGCTGGGATTATAGACGTGAGATACCGTGCCCGGCCAGTTGCATTTATTTTCTATCGTGAGTTTCTTTTCTAGGTCCCTGTCTCAGTCCATGCCTTGGAGGAACAATGTCATTTCCTGTCTTGGCTCCTTGTCAAAAACTCCGGTTTCTTAGTTGGAATGTTCTAAAAGCTTCTGGAAACGTAGTTTGCTCATTAGTGATGTGACGGGATTGGTCAAGAGGCTTCAGGAGAGAACCTGGTGCTTTAGGCTGTAGAATCAGGTGAAAGCCAGGTTGTGGGCAAGTAGCAACATCCAAAGTTACCTACTTTTGTTTTTAGCAACAGAATTCAAATTCTCTGCCCTTGTCTGGAAAGTTTATCCTGTGTCATAGATATTTTTCTTGTGAAAAGTGTAACTTTATCATTTTGTGTTTTGACCACTCCCTAAGGGCCCAGACTCTGTGCTCAGTTTTTTATATGTCTTACTACTAATGATGCCAGTTACCATGTACTGATCCCTTCCCCAGTTCTAGGCACTGTGTTCATTGTTCTGCAAATAGCATTTTATTTAATCCCCTATAGGGTAGGCATTAATCACCCTATAGGGTAGGCATTAGCTCTATTCTAAGCATGAGAAAACTGTGACTGAGGGGCTAACTTGCCAGTGCTCACAAGACAGGGCCCAGCTTCCAAGTCGAATTTGTCTCATTGCAGAGTCTTTGCTATGAACCATCACTACATCGCTTTGTCAGCCCAAGCATGGCATCTAGGAAATGGCCTGTAAACCCCCATGATCAGTGTTATTAAGAACTGGCAGCTCCGTGTGACCGGTGCATGACCAAGCATTGCCAAATGCGATTGGCTGGAGTCATCTGTGGTCTGACTGGTCTCAGTGCCAGCTGTGACACATGTTCACATGGGGTGTCTGCAGTAATAGCTCCCTTAGGGAAATTGTGGTACACGCTTTTTAAAGCTTTAAAAAAAAAGAACAGCATTATTTGAGATGTAATTTATCTGCCACACAATTCCCCCATTTAAAGTGTACAATTCAGTGGTTTTTGTATATTCACAGACTTACACAGCCATCGCCGTAATCAATTTTAGGATATTTTCATCACCCTAAAAAGAAGCCTCATTCCCATTGTAATCATGTCTCATTTCTTCCCAAACTCCCCAGCACCAGCCAAACACCAATCTACTTTCTGTCTCTATGAATTTGCCGATTCTGGACATTTCATATAAATTAACACAATTTTCTTTTTTTTTTTTTTTTTTTTTTTTTTTTTTTGAGACGGAGTCTCGCGCTGTCGCCCAGGCTGGAGTGCAGTGGCGCGATCTCGGCTCACTGCAAGCTCCGCTTCCCGGGTTCACGCCATTCTCCTGCCTCAGCCTCCTGAGTAGCTGGGACTACAGGCGCCCACCACCGCGCCCGGCTAATTTTTTGTATTTTTAGTAGAGACGGGGTTTCACTGTGGTCTCGATCTCCTGACCTTGTGATCCGCCCGCCTCGGCCTCCCAAAGTGCTGGGATTACAGGCGTGAGCCACCGCGCCCGGCCCACAATTTTCAATTAATACAACTGGCTGGGTGTGGTGGCTCATGCCTGTAACCCCAGCACTTTGGGGGGCCGAGGTGGGCGGATCACTTGAGGTCAGGAGTTCAAGACCAGCCTGGCCAACATGGTGAAACCCCGTCTCTACTAAAAATACAAAAAGTTAGCCAGGCATGGTGGTGTGTGCCTGTAATCCCAGCTACTCGGGAGGCTGAGGCATGAGAATCACTTAACCCGGGAGGTGGAGGTTGCAGTGAACTGACAGCGCCATTGCACTCCAGCCTGGGGAACAAGAGCGAAACTAAGTCTCAAATAATAATAATAATAATACAATTAATTGTATTAATTTATATGAAATGTCCAGAATAGGCAAACTATTAGATGTATTAGTTGACTAATATAACAATTAGTTGTATTTTTTGTGACTGGCTTCTTTCACTTTAAATAATATTTTCAAGTTTTATCTACAGGTAGATTGTATCAGTACTTCATTTCTTTTCCTTTTCTTTTTTGAGATGGAGTTTTGCTTTGTCGCCCAGGCTGGAGTGCAGTGGTGCGATCTCAGTTCACTGCAACCTCTGCCTCCCAGGTTCAAGCAATTCTCCTGCCTCAGCCTCCCCAGTAGCTGGGATTGTAGGCACCCACCACCACACCCGGCTAATTTTTTATATTTTTAGTAGAGATGGGATTTCATCATGTTGGCCAGGCTAGTCTCAAACTCCTGACCTCAGGTGATCCACCCACCTTGGCCTCCCAAAGTGCTGGGATTATGGGCATGAGTCACCGTGCCTAGCCAGTACTTCATTTCTTTTCAATGCTGACTGTTTTAGTTCACTTTATGTTGCTATAAAAGAATCCCTGAGGCTGGGTAACTTAACAAAGAAAGATTTATTAACCTCACAGTTCTGCCAGCTGAGAAATTCAAGGACATGGCCCTGGCTCTGGCAGGAGCTTTTGCGCTGTTACAATGTGGTGAAGGTCAAAGGGGAAATGGACACCTGTGGGGAGGGGAGAACCTGATGGGCATCCTGGCTTTATAGCAACCCATTATTGAGGGAACTAATTCATTCCTGAGAACTATGCAGGCTGGTGAGAGCAAGACCTCCCTCATTTCCTTTTGTTCCCACTTCATTGTCCCCACCTCAGCAATGAGTGAGACCACTCCTACCACATCACTAATGAGCAAACCAAGTTTCTGGAAGCTTCTAGAACATTCCGGCTAAGCAACTGGAGCTTTTGACAAGGAGCCAAGATGGGAAATAACATGGCCCCTCCAAGGCATGAACTGAGACAGGGGGCTAGAAAAGGAACTCTCAGTAGAAAATAATTGCAATTGATTATCCCAGGAAGGCAAGGGCATTTCAACTGCGGAAACCCTATTCATGTAATCCACCACATTACCTGGTTAAAGGAGAAAAATATTATCATGTCAATATCTGCAGGAAAAAGTAGTAGCTTGGGGTGGGTGCGGTGGCTTATGCCAGTAATCCCAAAATTTTGGGAGGCCGAGGTGGGCAGATGGCTTGAGCCCAGGAGCTCAAGACCAGCCTGGCCGACACGGTGGAATCCCATTTCTACAAAAAATAAAAATTTAGCTGAGTGTGGTGGTGTGCTCCTGTAGTTACAGCTACTCCAGAGGCTGGGGTGGAAGGATGGCTTGAGTCCAGGAGGTCGAGGCTACAGTGCGTCATGATTGCACCACTGTGCTCCTGCCTGGGTGACATAATAAGACTCTGTTTCAAAAAATAAAAATTAATAGGAGCAGCAGGGTGTGGTGGCTCACGCCTGTAATCCAGCTCAGGCGGGCGGATCACGAAGGTAGGAGATCGAGACCATCCTGGCTAACACAGTGAAAACCCGTCTCTATTAAAAATACAAAAAATTAGGCTGGGCGCAGTGGCTCACGCCTGTAATCCCAGCACTTTGGGAGGCCAAGGCGGGTGGATCACAAGGTCAGGAGATCGAGACCATCCTGGTTAACATGGTGAAACCCCGTCTCTACTAAAAATACAAAAAATTAGCTGGGCGTGGTGGCGGGTGCCTGTAGTCCCAGCTGCTGGGGAGGCTGAGGCAGGAGAATGGCGTGAACCCAGGAGGCGGAGCTTGCAGTGAGCCGAGATCACGCCACTGCCCTCCAGCCTGGGCGACACAGCGAGACTCCATCTCAAAAAACAAAAAACAAAAAATTAGCTGGGCGTGGTGACACACGCCTGTAATCCCAGCTAATCGAGAGGCTGAGGCAGGAGAATCGCTTGAACCTGTAAGGCAGAGGTTGCAGTGAGCCAAGATTGTGCCACTGCACTCCAGCCTGGGTGAGAGAGCAAGACTCTTGTCTCCAAAAAAAAAAAAAAAAAAAAAAAAAAGGAAAAGAAAAAAAAAAAAGACTAGGAGCAAATAAACTAAACTCCTAGCACAGGTTAATTTGATCTAGAGAGATAATGAGTGATTGTTGTTTTCTTGTTTTCTTCTTCCTTGTCCTTTACTTCCCCTCCCCTTCCCAAATTCCTGTATTAATTTAATTACAACGTTTCAGAATTCTTCCTTTTCTGCACTATCAGTTTAGGGACCTGACTTTCTCAGGGCAGCCCTCACACCTGTCTGTTGGCAGGTGGGCTCAACCCGAGTATGCACAGCACCTGGCCCTGTGTGATCACCGGGAGGCGGGGTGGGGAGGCCTCGGGGAGGGGAGGGACCTCTTGGCTTGTGCCCACCCATGCCTGCAAGCGCTGTGTTCTCACCAAGTCCTCAGATCTCAGGCTTTGATCCTCCAAATGCTTGAAGAACGTCAGCTCATTAGTTTCACCCCCGTGACTATACAGTAGGGTCGTGGGGGCTTCCCCTTCCTCCAACTCCTCAGGCAAGTGGATCTGGTGCCCTCCAGCAGGCAGCTAAGGACAAATTGAGAAGGGGATGTTTGTAGAAAAGGTGTAGTGGGGTGGGGGTGGGGACAGCAACAGAGGCACTTGCCAGAGGCCATTTCCTTCCCTGGCAGATGCAGAATGGAGGACTTTATCAGGGTCTTTAAATTTTTAAAGACTTTTGCTGGTGATGTTTTGTCTTGCTGTCACTGTTTTATCAAAGAGGGCAGGCAAATGGGCTTTAGTGTCCTTAACTATTGTGTATGAGGGTGTGAAAGCCAAGGCTGCTACAGGGACCTGCAAAACGAAGATTCGTGGGCAGCAGCAGAGGTGGGGTACAGGGTATTGGGAAGCAGGAGAACTGTTAGTGCCTCACGCTGAATTGCTGCTGGATTCTGGTTTTGATCCATAGGTTCTGGATCACACCCTGGAAAACTAGAACTCAGATAAGATTGGTGTTTTGGTTCTTTAAACTTTTTTTCCTGTTTGTTTACTTGGTCTTTTGTGTAGGAGAAATCCACTACCACCTCAACTTCTACTATAAAGTTGGCAGCCCTGAGGATCCTTTTTTTTTTTTTTTTTTTTTTTGAGATGAAATCTAGCTCTGTACAATGGCGTGATCTCGGCTCACTGCAACCTCTGGCTCCTGGGTTCAAGCGATTCTCCTGCCTCAGCCTCCCGAGTATCTGGGATTACAGGCACCCGCCACCACAACTGGATAATTTTTATTTTTAGTAGAGTCAGGCTTTATGCCATGTTGGTCAGGCTGGTCTGAAACTCCTGACATCAGGTGATCCACCTGCCTCGGCCTCCCAAAGTGCTGGGATTACAGGCGTGAGCCACTGCACCTGGCCTTTTTTTTTTTTTTTTTTTTTTTTGAGACAGGGTCTTGCTGGGTCGCCCAGGCTGGAGTGCAGTGGCACAATCACAGCTCACTGCAGCCTCAACCTCCCGGGCTCAAGCAATCCTCAGCCTCCTGAGTACCTGGGACTATAGGTGTGTGCCGCCATGACTGGCTAATTTTTGTTTATTAATTTATTTTTATTTTTTCGTAGAGACAGGGGGCTCATTATGTTGCCCAAGCTGGTGTTGAACTCCTGGCCTCAAGCCATCCTCCTGCTTCGGCCTCCCAAAGTGCTGGGATTCCAGACATGAGGCACTCTGCCTGGCCTAGAACTCCTTTTTTAATGGAGCATGTTATGAATGTATTCCTGCTTCCACAGGAATCAGGAACAGACAGTTCCACACTAGTCCACAAAAGACTAGTTTTTAACTCACAGCACACTTTTTCTGGTAGAAAACGAATAGGAAAAGAAGATATAGATACGCCGCAGAGAGAAAGAGAACAAAATTACTCATAATTTCATCACCTGGAAATGTGGTTTTGGTGTCTGTTCTCCATTCATTCATTTAATAAGTATTTATTGAGCACCTATTGTTTGCTATTTTGAATCCTGGGGATCTAACCGTGAGCTAAACACTTACTCTCTGTCCTCGTATGGTTCACAGGCTAGTGAGGAGATAGAATTTAACCAAAAATTAAAATTAAATGTGGATAATTAGCCAAGTTGTCTACACATAAATGGACAATTTAAACAATGACAAGGGTTAGTATATTCAGTCCTACAAGAGCATCAAATATTGGGCTCTGGTTGGGCACAATGGTTCGAACATCTGTAATCCCAGCACTTCGGGAGGCCAAGGCAGGAGTATCACTTGAGCCCAGGAGTTTGAGACCAGCCTCCCAGGGAAACATGGCAGAACCCCATCTCTACAAAAAGTACAAAAATTAACGGGACATGGTGGTGTGCACCTGTGGTCTCAGCTACTTGGGAGGCTGAGATGGAAGGATTGATTGATCCCGGGGGGCAGGAGGGTTGGGAGAGTGGAGGTTGCAGTGAGCCTAGATGGTGCCACTGTATTCCAGCCTGGGTGACAGAGCAAGATTCTGTCTCAAAAAAAAAAAAAAAGTTTTCTGACCTAGTTAGAGAAGTTAAGAAAGCCTTCCCTAAGGAAACAGCACTCACCTAAGATTGAAGGATAAGCGTAAATTAAGTGGAAAAGAAGAGTGCTCCAGGCAGAGGAAAGAGCAGGAGCAAAAGACCTATAGCAGAAAAGATTATGGCACATTCAAGGGATGGCCAGAGGACCTACCACTAGAGCACAGGGCAGTGTGGGCGGGAGAGTAGTCAGGGGCCAGACCAGACAGCCCCTGAAGACTTTAAGAGTTTTTATTTCAGAGAATGGGAAACCATTAACGGGTTTCTATTCAGAGAAGGTGACATTAACAGGCTTTCTTTTGGAAAAGACTACTTATTACATATCTTGTGCATTTATGTACTACTTTTTTTCCACAAAAGGCAATTATTCTTTACTTATTATTATTATTATTTCGAGATGGAGTTTCACTCTTGTTGCCCAGACTGGAATGCAATGGTGCAATCTTGGCTCATTGCAACCGCTGCCTCTGGGTTCAAGCGATTCTCCTGCCTTAGCCTCCCAAGTAGCTGGGATTACAGGCACCTGCCTCCATGCCCAGCTAATTTTTGTATTTTTAGTAGAGACAGGGTTTTACCATGTTGGCCAGGCTGGTCTTGAATTCCTGACCTCAGGTGATCTGCCCACCTCGTCCTCCCAGAGTGCTAAGATTACAGGTGTGAGCCACCGCGCCCAGCCTAGATATTATTTTTATTTATTTATTTATTTATTTTTGAAAGGGAGTCTCACTCTATTGCCCAGGCTGGAGTGCAATGGCACAATCACTCATGGCTCACTGCAACCTCTGCCTCCCAGGTTCAAGAGATTCTCTAGCCTCAGCCTCCTGAGTAGCTGGGATTACAGGCACCCGCCACCACACCTGGCTAATTTTTGTATTTTTTGGTTGACATGGGGTTTCACCATGTTGGCCAGGCTGGCCTTGAACTCCTGACCTCAGGCGATCTGCCCGCCTCAGCCTTCCAAAGTGCTGGGATTACAGGCATGAGCCAGTGCGCCCGGCCTTAATTTATTTATTTTTTTGAGACAGAGTTTTGCTCTTGTCGCCCAGGCTAGAGTACAATGGCACTATCTTGGCTAGCTGGAAACTCTGCCTCCCTGGTTCAAGCAATTCTTCTGCCTCAGCCTCCCGAGTAGCTGGGATCACACACGTGCACCACCATGGCCTGCTAATTTTTGTGTTTTTAGTAGAGATGGGGTTTCACCATGTTGGTCAGGCTGGTCTCCGACTCCTGACCTCAGGTGATCCACCCATCTCAGCCTCCCAAAGTGCTAGGATTACAGGCGTGAGCCACCGTGCCTGGTCTAATTTTTCTTTTTTTTTTTTTTTTTTTTAATTTTTTGCAGTTTTAGTACAGATGGGATTTTGCCGTGTTGGCCAGAACGGTCTTCAACTCCTGACCTCAAGTGATCCGCCAACCTTGGCTTCCCAAAGTGATGGGATTACAGGCGTGAGCCACGGTGCCGGGCCCGAAATATTTTATTATAGAAATTTTCAAAGACACAAGAGAATGAAAGAGTTGTATAGCAAGCACCCATATGCCACCACCTAGATTCTCCTATTGACATTTCGATACATTTGCTTCATCACGTATCCGTCCAGTTAGCTATCACTCTATCCAGTCATTGATACATTTCTTTTTTTTTTTGAGAGGGAGTCTCGCGCTGTCGCCCAGGCTGGAGTACAGTGGCCGGATCTCAGTTCACTGCAAGCTCCGCCTCCCGGGTTTACGCCATTCTCCTGCCTCAGCCTCCCGAGTAGCTGGGACTACAGACGCCCACCACCTCGCCCGGCTAGTTTTTTGTATTTTTTTGTAGGACGGGGTTTCACCATATTAGCCAGGATGGTCTCGATCTCCTGACCTCGTGATCCGCCCGTCTCGGCCTCCCAAAGTGCTGGGATTACAGGCTCGAGCCACCGCACCCGGCCTGATACATTTCTTATATCCAACAACACATTGTGTACATCTTTTTTTTTTTTTCCTTTTTTGAGATGGAGTCTTTCTCTGTCGCCCAGGCAGGAGTGCAGTGGCGCAATCTCGGCTCACTGCAACCTCCGCCTCCTGGGTTCAAGTGATTCTCCTGCCTCAGTCTCCCGAGTAGCTGAGATTACAGGTACCCACCACCACGCCTGGCTTTTTGTATTTTTGGTAGAGATGGGGTTTCACCGTGTTAGCCAGCATGGTCTCAATCTCCTGACCTCATGATCCATTCACCTCAACCTCCCATAGTGTTGGGATTACAGGCGTGAGCCACTGCGCCTGGCTGGAAACTTCTCTTTATGTGTACATCTTTTCATAAAAATAAATATTTTTCTACAATAGCATGTTAAATGGCTATTTCCTACTCCATCAGTGAATGCAGCATTTACGTAACACTTGAAAGACTTGCCTTATTTAGAATATTCTTTGAAAGAGAATATTCTAGGCTGGGACGTGTCAACAAAAAGAGGCAAACTCTGTAAAATATGTAGAGATTTGTTCTTAGCCAAATATGAGTGACCATGGCTGGACGCACCGTCTCAAGAAGTCCCGAGAACATGTGCTCAAAATGCTTGGGTTACAGCTTGGTTTTATATGTTTTAGGGGAACATAAGCCGCCGATCAACACATGTGAAATATACATTCGTTTGGTCCAGAAAGGCAGGACAATTGGAAGCAGGGGTTTACAGGTGGATTCAAAGATTTTCCAATTGGCAATTGGTTGAAAGAGTTGTTATTAGTCTAAAGACTTGGAATCCAAAGAAAGGAGTGTCTGGGTTAAGATAAGGGGTTGTGGAGACCAAGATTCTTATATCTCACAGGTGGCCAAGCTTAGAGACAATAGATGGCCAATGTTTCCTATTCAGACTTTTTATTTTTTAATATTTTATTTTATTTTGTATTTTTGAGACAGAGTTTCGCTCTGTCACCCAGGCTGGAGTGCAGTGGGGTGATCCCAGCTCAGTGCAACCTCCATCCCATGGGTTCAAGCAATTCTCCTGCCTCAGCCTCCTGAGTAGCAGGGATTACAGGCGCCTACCACCACACCTGGCTAAATTCTGTGTTTTTAGTGGAGACAGGGTTTCACCATGTGGCTGGGCTGGTCTCGAACTCCTGACCTCAAGTGATCCACCTGCCTCAGCCTCCCAAAGTGCTGGGATTATAGACGTGAGCCACCGCTACTGGCGATAACTTCCTTTCTTAAACAGAGCTGGTCCTATGCTCAGCCTCCAGCAGGCAGCAATATCCAGCTAGAATTTAATGATGGAACCCTGAACTCCTGGGCTCGAGCAATCCTCCCACCTCAACCTCCCAAGTAGCTGGGACTACAGGCGGGTGCACTGCTGACTTAATTAAAAGTAAGTTGATTTTTTTTTAGGCCAGGTGCAGTGGCTCACGCCTGTAATCCTAGCATTTCGGGAGGCTGAGGCGAGCAGATCATGAGGTCAGGAGATTGAGACCATCCTGGCACAGTGAAACCCCGTCTCTAGTAAAAATACAAAAAATTAGCCGGGAATGGTGGCACACGCCTGTAGTCCCAGCTACTTGGGAGGCTGAGGCGGGAGAATGGCTTGAACCCAGAAGGCAGAGGTTGCAGTGAGTCGAAGTCGCCCCATTGCACTCCAGCCTGGGCGACAGAGTGAGACTCTGTCTCAAAAAAAAAAAAAAAAAGTTGAGTTGTAAGAAAAATTTTAAGTATGCAGCACCCAGGGATAAGGATGGGCAAAAATAAAGATGGTTATTCAATGACTAAAGTCTGGAGAACATGGTTCTAGTAAATTCTATTTATTAAGTTGGTGCAAAAGTCATTGCGGTTTTTGCCATTACTTTTAACAGCAAAAATTGCAATGACTTTTGCACCAACCTAATAGAAAACAAACCCTCACTTGATCCTACACACCCCTGCAGCTATACCCAATTTCCTTACTACCCTTTAAGCCAAACTGGGAAAAAGTTTCTGTAAATGTTTCCTCACCTCCATTTCACTCTTCTGTCTCATCCAATCAAGTTTCTGGGTTGATTCTCCAGTGAAACTGTTCTCCCAAAGACTCCCAGTAGCCAAATTCAGTGGACCTATCTCTGAACACATCTTTTATGGCCTCCCTGCAACATGTGACTTAGTTGACCATTTATTTTCATTTCTTTTCTTTTCTTTTTTTGAGACGGAGTTTCGCTCTGTCGCCAGGCTGGAGTGCTGTAGCGTGATCTCGGCTCACTGCAACCTCCACTTCCCAGGTTCAAGCTATTCTCCTGCCTCAGCCTCCGGAGTAGCTGGGATTACAGGCATGTGCCACCACGCCCAGCTAATCTTTTTTG
Organism: Papio anubis; assembly: GCF_008728515.1. Taxonomy (NCBI): domain Eukaryota; kingdom Metazoa; phylum Chordata; class Mammalia; order Primates; family Cercopithecidae; genus Papio; species Papio anubis. The sequence continues at coordinate 21,165,020 of NC_044993.1, read as the reverse complement.
TATTTTTTTAGTGGAGACAGGGTTTCACCATGTTGGCCAGGATGGTCTTGATCTCCTGACCTAGTGATCCACCTGCCTTGGCCTCCCAAAGTGCTGGGATTACAGGTGTGAGCCACTATGCCCAGCCGACCACTTTTTTTCTTTTCTGAAATCCTCTCTCCTGTGGACTTCAATCTTCTGGTTTTCCTTTTACCTCTCTAGTCCCTCCCCCTCCACCCAGTCTTCAAATATCCAAGTCCCTCAGGCCAATCCAATGGCTTTAAATATCATCTGTGTGGAGATAGTTGCATGAGTAACTCCAGCTCAGCCTAACCTCAGTACCAGACCCAAACTGCCCACAACCAACTGGCCTCTGCACCTGGCTAGGTCTTAGCACCTCCAACATCACAGTCCACTAGGAAATGCTGACTCCTTCCTCTATAAATGGCACCACCATCTATCCAAGCCTCTGTAGGAGGCCACCTTGAGTCCTTCTTTCCTTCACCTCCAAAGCCAGTATCTCAGACAGTTTGTCAGTTTGACTCAAAGCTCTATCTAGAATCTGACCACTTTTCTACATCTCCTCTGCCACCACCATGGTCCAAGCCAAGTCCATCACCTGTCACCTGGACACAGCACCAGCCTTCTCTCTTGTACCTTCCTTTAATCCCTCCTGCTCCCAATCAATTTTTCACACAGTAGCCAGGAGGGCATTGTTATAAAATACAAATTACATCATATTCTTCCTCTACTTAAAATTCTTTAGTAGCTTTGGCTGGGTGCGGTGGAAGGGAGGGGAAGGGAGGGGAAGGGAAGGGAAGGGAAGGGGAGGGGAGGGGAGGGGAGGGAAGGAAAGGGAAGGGAACAGAGGGGAGGGGAGGAAAGGAAGGAAGGAAAGGAAGGAAAGTAAGGAAGGAAAGGAAGGAAGGAAAGGAAAGAAGGAAAGAAAGGAAGGAAGGAAAGGAAGGAAGGAAGGAAAGGAAGGAAGGAAAGAAAGAAAAAAAAGAAAAAAAGAAAGAAAATTCCTTAGTAGGTTCCTTTTATTTTAGAATAAAAGTCAAACCTCTTTCTGGCTTTCACCTGTTTTTCTAACCTCACCTTCTCTCTCTTTCCTTCAGCCACACTGACTTCTCTGTTCCTGGTGTCTATAAGTTGCCTACCTCAGGACCTTTGCACATGCTATTTCCTCTGCTTAGAATACCCCTTCTCCCAGCTTTTTCCATGACCGGCTCCTTCTCCACATTCAGGTCCTAGCTTCGATGTCACCTGAGCGCATCTGCCCTGACTTTTCTATCAAAAATGGACTTTCCCAGTAACTATCTCATTCTTTTATTTTTCCTTCACAGCACTTACACTACATAGTCTATAATTATCTTTTTTATTTCTCCAATTGTTTATTATCATAAACTTCATGAAAGCAACGACCTTGCCTATTTGGTTCACTGTTGTATCTCTGGTGCCCCAAATAGTGTCTGACGTATAGTAGACCCTCAGTAAGTATGTGTTGAGTACAGTGAATGAAGGGGTAGGTGGGGACTAGGCCCAACAGGACCTTACAAGCCCTGGCAACAGCCCAGTGGGGAAGCATTCAGAGATTTTACCTTTTTTTTTTTTTTTTGAGACGGAGTCTCACTCTGTCGCCCAGGCTGGTGTGCAGTGGCCGATCTCAGCTCACTGCATGCTCCGCTTCCCGGGTTCACGCTATTCTCCTGCCTCAGCCTCCCGAGTAGCTGGGACTACAGGCGCCCGCCACCTCGCCCGGCTAGTTTTTTTTTGCATTTTTTAGTAGAGACGGAGTTTCACCGTGTTAGCCAGGATGGTCTCGATCTCCTGACCTTGTGATCCGCCCGTCTCGGCCTCCCAAAGTGCTGGGATTACAGGCTTGAGCCACCGCGCCCGGCAGCATTCAGAGATTTTAATCAGGGATGCAAAGTGATCAGATTTGGGAGTTATTTATTTATTTATTTTTGGAGATGGAGTCTTGCTCTGTCGCCTAGGCTGGAGTGCAGTGGCGCGATCTCAGCTCACTGCAACCTCCGCCTCCTGGGTTCAAGCGATTCTTGTGCCTCAGCCTCCCGAGTAGCTGGGATAACAGGCACCCGCCATCATGTCTGCCTAATTTTTTTGTATTTTTGCAGAGACGGGGTTTCACCATGTTGGCCAGGCTGGTCTTGAACTCCTGACCTCAGGTGATCCCCCCCACCTAGGCCTCCCACAGTGCTGGGATTAAGGCGTGAGCCACCGCACCCAGCCAGATTTGGGAGTTTTAAAAGATCAGTTGAACAGTAGTGGGGAAAACAGATCAGAAGGGCACTAAGGAAAGCTATTGCAGTAGTCCAGGGGAAATATGCTAAAATTAAATGAAATAACGTGCACAAAGCCCTTAGCACTTAATGACATGGAATAAGAGGGAGCTATTTTTATTTAATTAATTAATTTATTTATTTTTGAGATGGAACCTCACTCTGTTGCCCAGGCTAGAGCGCAGTGACACCATCTCAGCTTACTGCAGCCTCCGCCTCCTGGCTTCAAGCAATTCTCCTGCCTCAGCCTCCTAAGTATCTGGGATTACAGGCGCCCACCACCACGCCTGGCTAATTTTTGTACTTTTAGTAGAGATGTTGTTTCACCTTTTTGCCCAGGCTGGTCTTGAACTCCTGACCTCAGGTGATCTACCCGCCTTGGCCTCCCAAAGTGCTGGGATTACAGGAGTGAGCCACTGCACCCAGCCAAGGGGGGGATCTTTGTTAGCACTCAACAGGCAAGTGAGGACTGCTTGAATTATAACTAAAGTTAAGAGTTTGAGAGAGAGAGGAATTTGTGTGTCCCCTGGAATCTTTGAGCCTCCAATCTCCTCCTCTAGTGATAAATACTAGGATTTCTTATCCCTATCAAGTTATTTTATTTATTATGGTAGTTTATTTTGCATTTATATCTGCGTTCTTCTGCCTGTGTTTGTTCTCATCACTTTCATCCTATCAGCTGGGAGAGAAGAATTTCATGAAGAGAGTTTGTAACACCTAACCTGGCAAGCTACCTAAGCTCTCTGAACTCAGGTTTTTTTTTTTTTTTTTTTTTTTTTTTTTTTTTTTTTTTTTGAGACGGAGTCTTGCTGCTCTGTCGCCCAGGTTGGAGTGCTGGAGTGCAGTGACACAATCTTGGCTCACTGCAAGCTCTGCCTCCCGGGTTCACTCCATTCTCCTGTCTCAGCCTCCTGAGTAGCTGGGGCTACAGGCGCCCACCACTACGCCCAGCTGATTTTTTGTATTTTTTAGTAGGGACGGGGGTTTCACTGTGTTACCCAGGATGGTCTCGATCTCCTGACCTCGTGATCTGCCCGCCTTGGCCTCCCAGAGTGCTGGGATTACAGGCGTGAGCCACCGCGCCTAGCCTGAACTCAGTTTTATCTTGTGTTTACTGGGGACTGTATTGGTCAGTTTTCCCTAGAGGAACCGAACTAATGGGATATATATATGTAAATATATAGGATATATATACACACATAAATAGGATATCTATCCTATATATATCTATCCTATATATATAACTCCCATACATATATATGACTCCCATATATATATATATCTGACTTAATTAAGAATTAACTGACACAATCACAAGGTCCCACAATAGGCTGTCCTCAAGCTTGAGGAGCAAAGAGAGTCAGTCCAAGTCTCAAAACTGAAGAACTTGGAGTCCGATGAGGGCAAGAAGCATCCAGCACAGGAGAAAGATGTAGTCTGGGAGGCTAGGCCAGTCTCGCCTTCTCACGTTTTTCTGCCTGCTTTATATTCTCTGGCGGCAGATCAGATTGTGCCCACCAGATTAAGGGTAGGTCTGCCTTTCCCAGCCCATTGACTCAAATATGAATCTCCTTTGGCAACACCCTTACAGGCACACCCGGGATCAATACTTTGTATCCTTCAATCCAGTCAAGTTGACACTCAGTATTAACCATCACAGGGACTCTTCTGAATATTGGGATATACAGATATCTGTTCTGTCCATCATGAGGATCAGCGAATAACTATATAGAAAAGATTTTAAAAATACAATTAAAAAATCATTATTATTTCATTCAATAAATATTTATTAAGGGGCTGGGTGCGCTGGCTCACACCTGTAATCCCAGTATTTTGGAAAGCTGAGGCGGGCAGATCACTTGAGGTCAGGAGTTCGAGACCAGCCTGGCCAACATGGTGAAACCCTGTCTCTACTAAAAATATAAAAATTAGCTGGGTATGGTGGTGTGCACCTGTAGTTGCAGCTACTCCAGAGGCTGAGGTGAGAGAATCACTTGAATGCAGGAGGTGTAGGCTGCAGTGAGCTGAGATTACACTACTACACTCCAGCCTGGGTGACAGAGTGAGACTCTGTCTCAAAAAAAAAAATACACACACACACACACATACACACATACACACACAGTGCGCCAGACACTGTTGTTAATTCTGGGAATGTAGCAATGGGAGGAAAAGGGACAAAAATCTAATTCTCATTTTTATTATTATTATTATTTTTTTGAGATGGAGTCTCACTCTGTTGCCCAGGCTGGAGTGCAGTGGTACAGTTTCTGCCCACTGGAACCTCTGTCCCCCAGGTTCAAGCCACTCTCCCACCCTTCCATGTAGCTGGGATTATAGGTGTGCACCACCATGCCTGGCTAATTTTTATATTTTCAGTAGAGACAGAGTTTGCCATGTTGACCAGGCTAGTCTTGAACTCCTGACCTCAAGTGATCCATCTGTCTTGGCCTCCCAAAGTGCTGAGATTACAGGCAGGTATGAGAACTGCACCCAGCCTTTTTTTTTCTTTTTTTTTTTTTTTGAGACAGGGTCTTACTCCATCATCCAGGCTGGAGTACAGTGGCGTGATCAAGGCTCACTGCAGCCTTCACCTCCCAGGTTCAAGCAATCCTCCCACCTCGGCCTCCCAAGTAGCTGGGATCACAAGTGTGCACCACAACATAAAAATCCAATTCTTATAGAGTTGACATTTTGCTGAAATGCATTCAGATTCTGGGCTTTTTGGATTTTGATTCTGTTTTCTCAAATTGTCACATGACTTTGGGCTTCTGTTAAAAAATATAGGTTCTTGGCCGGGCGCGGTGGCTCAAGCCTGTAATCCCAGCACTTTGGGAGGCCGAGGCGGGCGGATCACGAGGTCAGGAGATCGAGACCATCCTGGCTAACATGGTGAAACCCCGTCTCTACTAAAAATACAAAAAACTAGCCGGGCGTGGTGGCGGGCGCCTGTAGTCCCAGCTACTCGGAGGCTGAGGCAGGAGAATGGCCTGAACCTGGGAGGCGGAGCTTGCAGTGAGCCGAGATCGCGCCACTGCACTCCAGCCTGGGTGACACAGCGCGAGACTCCGTCTCAAAATAAATAAATAAATAAATAAATAAATAAAAAATAAAAATAAAAAAAAAAAGAAATAAAAAATATAGGTTCTTGGCCTGACCACAGTCTTAATGAATTAATAAGGGGAAGATAGTATGTGCAAGAGTTAACAAGCTCTCTAAAGTTATTCACAACAGCTGGGAAATAAGAGATTAAGTGAACTAAACTGCCTCCCTTTTCCTTTTCCCAAACACTGATCAGCCACTCAGCAATCCTGTATATACATCTGTTTATATACTGAATTTTCCAAAATATTTCTAATAAGAAGTGGCTTCAGATGGCTTGAAGGAGAAGCAAGTCCAAACATCAGAACCAGACATGTGACCTTGAACGAGAAAGTGGTGGGGGGAGTAGAAAGTGCTATCCTTGGCCCTGTTTTTTGTCTGCCACTGAGCTTGCTGTGTAGGTCACATTACTGATCTAAATCTTGGTGTGCTCATCACCAAAACAAAGTTACACTTTCTTGGATAGTACCAGTTCATGGAAAGGTGCTGGGTTAACTGCATCAAAATCACCTAGAGAGTCTATTACATCTCCAGAGTGCTGGGCCCAATAGGTTGGAAGAGTCTGACTCAGGGCGGATAGGATGGCATCCGTCACTTCCTCTTATTTTATTTTATTTTATTTCATTTCATTTATTTCTGAGACAGAAATAAATGCTCTGTCGCCCAGGCTGGAGTGCAGTGATGCTATCTCGGCTCACTGCAACCTCTGTCTCCTGGGTTCGGGCGATTCTCCTGCCTCAACCTCCCGAGTAGCTGGGACTACAGGCCTGAGCCACCACACCCAGCTAATTTTTGTATTTTTAGTAGACACAGGGGTTCTCCATTTTGGCCAGGGTGGTCTTGAACTCCTGACCTCAAGTAATCCACCAGCCTTGGCCTCCTGAAGAGCTGGGATTATAGGCGTGAGCCACTGCACCTGGCCTTCCTGGGCAACTTTTGATATGGATCCAGATATGGGATCTCGCTGGGCTGGATCAAACTCTCTGTGCCTCAGTTTTCTCATCTGTAACGTGTAATCATTCCCCTGATGGTAAAATTAAATAAGCTAACTTCCATCATGCACTTAGAACAGTGTCTGGCATGTAGTAAGTACTGTGTAAGTTTTAACTATTCTATCAGTCAGGATCCAGTCAGGAAGACAAAAACCACTGTGAGTATTTAAACCAGAGGAGCGTGAGTAACATAGGGAGACCCCATCTGTACAACAAATAAAAATTAGCCAGGCATGGTGGCTTGCACCTGTAGTCCTAGCTACTTGGGAGCCTGAGGTGGGAGGATTGCTTGAGCCCAAGAGGTTGAGGCTGCAGTGAGCTGTGATGGCACCACTGCACTCCAGCCTGGACAACAGAGTGAGACCTTATCTCAAAAAAAAAAAAAAAAAAAAAAAAAAAAAAAAGAGGTAATGGAGAGGATGAGAAGACAAACGGGGATGGTGATGCCCCAGAGATTAGACAGCAGGACACCTGCTACCCCTTAGCAAAAGGAAGAAAGGGAAAGGTGACCAGGAGCGGTGACTGATGCCTGTAATCACAGTACTTTGGGAGACTGAGGTGGGTGGATCACGAGGTCAGGAGTTCAAGACCAGCCTGGCCAATATGGTGAAACCTATCTCTACTAAAAATACAAAAATTAGCTGGGTGTGGTGGCACACACCTGTAGTCCCAGCTCCTCAGAAGGCTGACGCAGGAGAATCGCTTGAACCTGGAGGCGGAGGTTGTAGCAAGCCGAGATTGCGCCACTGCACTCCAGCCTGGGCGACAGAGCGAGACTCCGTCTCAAAAAATAATAATAATAAAAAGGAAACCTGGTATTACTGGAGCCTAGAGTCTGGGGTCACCTAGCAGACCCACAGCCAAGCTGGATCTGCAGACAAGACACAACCACTTCTAAGACACTGTTGAGAAAGCTCTCTGGCTCTTTTGTTTGTCCTGCCTCCTGCCCTCCCAGTAGTGCCTCCATCAGCTGAATCCAGCAGGATGTCATCATTCAAGGGAGCCTGGGAAACAGTCTGCAGGGGTCACCCCTGCCTTTTAGGGGAAGGGTGAAGAATGGCTCTGAGGGCAGATTTGTATTATTTTGTTGTTATTATTACCATTATTATTTTCTTTAAGGTCCTTTTTGGCCCTAAAGTTCTCAGAGTTTCTAGACCTTCACCAACCACTGCAGCGGGACTCGGGGCGTCGTGAGTGCTTATTGATTAATTAATTGACTCCTTGCCCTCAGCGTACACACATCCACAAATGCTTGGCTTCTGTTCTCTGGAAACGGACAGCTCAGGCCTTGGCAAAAACTCCCCAGTGCTGAAGGCAGCACAGCCCCACCCAAGATTCAGGGAAAGGGAAGGTATGCAGCCCAGGTTTCTCGATCTGGGCAGGCTGCCTCAGCACCTTTAAGGATTCAGAAGTGATAAATAGGAAGAGCTGGCCGGTGATGTCACAGGGCAAAGAGATGCAAGGAGGTAAGATTGTGGAATCATTCTCGCAGAGCCCTGGGGTATGAGGCGCCAGAAAATAGAGCCTCACCCGGTTTTAAGGCCACTTCCTGGAAGACTGGAAAACACCCTCTTGTCTTTGGGACACATCCCTTTAAGTGTGCTCCGTGGGAGTGAAGCGCTGGGAAATTTACTACCAAAAATGGGCAGAAAAGCTCTTTCTGAATGTTTCTTGGAAGACCCAGAATTTAACCTTGACCAAAGGCAAATGTGTTTATTTTGAGAGGTTCTTAGAGAAAGGATTGAATATTGTGGAATTCTTCCAAATACACAAAAGACCTGTTTCCCCAAATCATTCTTCCAGCAAATATTTATGGGTAGCAGGTTGGCTACTAAGTCAGGCAACGAGTTTGGGAGTGACAACTAGATTAGCCTGTTGACTTTGCCTCTGCCCTGGCTATGTGGCCTTGGGCAAGGGACTTAACTTCAGTTTCTTTGTATGTAAAATAGAAGTAATAAGAACTACCTTGTAAAGTTATGAGGATTAAAATGAGGTCATGTATGAGAGTATTTAGCACAGAGTCTGGTATCCAGTGAATAATCAAGAAATGGTAATAGTTCATTTTATTATGACTTGCATGACTTTTATGACACTTTGCAAAACACTTTCCCTTATATTAGCTGATTGGATCTCCTATCAGCACTGTGAGGTGGGTCAGGGAACCAACATTGATCTTGACTCTGCTGTGGATCTAGCACCCTGCCACATGCTTAACAGTGATCAACTTGTTGGTTTCAGTTATTCAATAAATATTTGAGTATCTATTTTATGCCAGGCTATTCTATGCACTGGAGATACAGCTATAAACAAAGGAGACAAAAACCCTTGCCTCTCGCAGAGGATACACTCAATGCAGGGAGACAGACGGTGAGTATACTTTAACAAACTCTTATGTTAACTGTCTCCCAAAGTGCTTTACAACTATTAACTCACAACCTATGAGGAAGTTGTTATTATGCTTATCCTATTTTACAGATTAGAACACTGAGTTCCAAGGGGATTGAAAGTCACAAGGTCTCACAGCTTAGGAGAGGTGGATTCAGGACTCAAAGCCGGGCAGTGTGACTCTAGAGCCCATGCTCTTAATCTCTTTTTTTTTCTTTTTTCTTTTTTTGAGACAGAGTCTCCCTCTGTTGCCCAGGCTGGAGTGCAGCGGTGCAATTTCGGCTCACTGCAATCTCCAGGTTCAAGTGCTTCTGCCAACTCAGCCTCCCGAGTAAATGGGACTACAGGCATACACCACCATGCCTGGCTAATTTTTTGTATTTTTGGTAGAGACAGGGTTTCACCATGTTTCCCAAGCTGGTCTCAAACTCCTGAGCTCAAGTGATCTGCCCGCCTCGGCCTCCCAAAGTGCTGGGATTATAGGCATGAGCCACTGTGCCCAGTCCATGCTCTTAATCTCTACTGTAGGTCATCTCAAAAAAAAAAAAAAAAAAAAAAATCTTATATATACTAATAAATTAAAGTGTGATAAGTGCTATAAAAAATATATAGGCTGGGTGTGGTGGCTCACACCTGTAATCCCACTGCTTAGGGAGGCCGAGGCAGGAGGATCTCTTGAGCCCAGGAGTTGGAGACCAGCCTGGGCAAGAGTGAGACCCCAGCTCTACAAAGGTTAACTTCTAAAAAGCGAAAAAAAAAAAAAAAAAAAAGAAAAGAAAGAAAAGAAAAGAAAAGCAGAGTAAAGAGGGGAAAAGAGTGATGGGAGAGTGCTGTCTCTGCAGGGGGTTCAGGGAGGGCCTCTCTGAGGAGCCACATCTGAGTAGAGACCTGAAGGAGGTCAGGGAGAGGGGCAGGTGGATGTCCGGGAAGAGTGATCCAAGCAGAGGGAACGGCAAGTGCAAAGGCCTGTGGTGGGCCCTCCCCTGATGTTGGGGAAGCTCAGGGATCTAGTGGGAGCCAAAGTGGAAGATGGCTTGGCCTGAGCCTCTGGAATGAAAGAGTGCAGGAGGCGCAGGTGTGTCGGGGAAGGCCAGGAGTTCAGTTTGGGATAATCTCACCATCACTCATCAAGTGGAAAGCACCAGGGGGCTTACAGGGGTCAAGGAACTCACGCCAGGTCACTCAGGCAGTCATTTTCAGAGGCACGATTCACAACTCAGGTCTGTGGACCCTAACTTCAATGCCATGGGCATGTCTCAGTTTGGGTGCTGTGGAGAAGTCTGGAGAGGTAAGCGTCTGATAGCCCTGACCTCTGACCCTGTGTTGGTCCCATTGCATTGCTATAAAGGAATACCAGAGACTGGGTAATTTATTTTTATTTTTATTTTTATTTATTTATTTATTTATTTTTTTTTGAGACAGAGTCTCGCTCTGTGGCCCAGGCTGGAGTGCAGTGGCCAGATCTCAGCTCACTGCAAGCTCCGCCTCCCAGGTTCATGCCATTCTCCTGCCTCAGCCTCCCGAGTAGCTGGGACTACAGGCGCCCGCCACCTCGCCCGGCTAGTTTTTTGTATTTTTTAGTAGAGACGGGGTTTCACCGTGTCAGCCAGGATGGTCTCGATCTCCTGACCTCGTGATCCGCCTGTCTCGGCCTCCCGGTAATTTATAAAGAAAGATTTATTTTGGCTCATGGTTCTGCAAGCTGTACAGAAAGCATGGTGCTGGCATCCGCTTCTGCTGAGGGCCTCCGAAAGCTTCCAGTCATGGTGGAAGGCAAAGTGGGGACATGTCACATGGAGAGAGAGAGAGTAACAGAGAGGTGGGGGAGGCACCAGGCTCTTTAAACAACCAGCTCCTGATGAACGAACAGAGCAAGATCTCACTCATTACTATGAGAAGAGCACCAAGGTATTCAGGAGAGACCCGCCCCCGTGACCAAAACACCTCCCACCAGGACCCACATCTGACATTGGGAATTACACAACAACATGAGATTTGGAAGGGACAAATATCAACACCATGTCAGGCCCCGATGAGCTTCCTAGGAGGGAGGAAAGAGGAAGAGAGAAGCAGAAGAGACACTCAGAGGAAAGAAACGATGCCAGGGATTCCACACGGCAGGAGGTACCATGGGTTTACATGTGAATGCAGGCGAGAGGCACTGGGAAGGTGCAGTTTTTTTATTTTTTTAAATTATTATTATTATTTTTTTGAGACAGAGTCTCACTCTGTCGCCCAGGCTGGAGTGCAGTGGCGTGATCTCGGCTCACTGCAAGCTCTGCCTCCTGGGTTTACGCCATTCTCCTGACTCAGCCTCCTCAGTGGCTGGGACTACAGGCGCCCGCCACCATGTCCAGCTAATTTTCTGTATTTTTAGTAGAGACGGAGTTTCACAGTGTTAACCAGGATGGTCTTGATCTCCTGACCTCGTGATCCGCCCGCCTCAGCCTCCCAAAGTGCTGGGATTACAGGCATGAGCCACCACATCCAGCAGCTTTTTTTTTTTATTTTTTAAAATTATTATTATTATTATTTTGAGACAGAGTCTCCCTCTGTTGCCCAGGCGGGAGTGCAATGGCGTGCTCGGCTCACTGCAACCTCTGCCTCCCAGGTTCAAGTAATTCTCCTGCCTCAGCCTCCTGAGTAGCTGGGATTACAGGTGCCTGCCACCAGACCCAGCTAACTTTTGTATTTTTAGTAGAGATGAGGTTTCACCATCTTGGTCAGGCTGATCTCGAATGCCTGACCTCAGGTGATCTACCCACCTCGGCCTCTCAAAGTGCTGGGATCACAGGCATGAGCCACCGTGCTCGGCCAGTGCAGTTTTTTCGGAAGGAACAGAAGGAGTTCTGGCCCTGTATAGTTGGACAGTGTTGGAGACAGTGTGGACGTTCTGACTGCTGAAGAAGGCCATGCTCACTTAGAGACGGGGAGACCCTGGAGGATCAGGGTTGTACCTGGGCAAGCCTTTCTCCACAGGCTGCCCCAGAATGGATACTTTCCTATTATGACAAATGAACTTCCCTAGGCTAGACGTCTCCCCTGAACTGGTGTATGCAACCCAGCCTCTCAACATGCTACCCCTAGGCATTTCCACACATATCCCAAATGGAAGTTCTGATCTTTCCCCAGTCCCAAGCTTGCTCTACCCGAGACTCCAAGAAGCCAATCCTGAGACAAGGATTCATGGGCTTGAAGTGACTTTTTTTTTTTTTGGACACAAGTTCTCACTCTGTTTCCCAGGCTGAAGTGCAGTGGCCTGATCATGGCTCACTGCAGCCTCAACCTCCTGGGTTGAAGCAATCTTCCCACCTCAGCCTCCTGACCACAGGTGTACACCACCACGTCCAGCTAGTTTTATTTATTTATTATTTTGAAACAGACTCTCGCTCTGTGGCCCACCCAGGCTGGAATGCAGTGGTTCCATCTCGGCTCACTGCAACCTGTGCCTCCTAGGCTTAAGTGATTCTCCTGTCTCAGCCTCCTGAGTAGCTGGGATTACAGGTGTGCGCCACCACACCCGGCTAATCTTTGCATTTTTAGTAGAGATAGGGTTTTGGCGTGTTGGCCAGGCTGGTCTTGATCTCCTGAGCTCAGGTGATCCACCCACCTCAACCTCCCAAAGTGTTGGGATTACAGGCATGAGCCACCACGCCCAGCCTATTTTTATTTTTATTTTTTGTAGAGAGCTGGTCTCGAACTCCTGGGCTCAAGTGATCCTCCCACCTTGGCCTCTCAAAGTGTTGGGATTACAGGCATGAGCCATGGCACCTGGTCCTGAAGTGAATTAAGGAAGTGTTCCTAGGAGGAAGTGGTAAATGAGTGGGAGAAACAGGATAAAGAAGAGAAATAAGCCAAACAGGGATGTGATACCAGGCCAAGTCCCAAAGAGGGTGGCTTCACTCTGGGAAAGGAAGTGGTATCTTGGAGTTTGTCCAAATGGAGGAAAGGAAACTGGGTTTTCGCATTCCTGTACCAGTTGGTAACTGGCTATGGGCTGGGGGAGTCAACTCCTGGGCACTTCCTTGCAAGGGCAGAGAGACTGAAGAGTTAGTTACAGGTGCAGGTTGTGAGGAGCACAGCACACAGCACCAAGGGAGGTGAGTTCAGAAACTGGAAAAGTGATCCGGGGAGCCCAAGCAGGGCCCTGACAGTGTCCACTACACTTCCCTTCCCTATTTCAGAAATGGCATTATCTGGCTGGGTGCGGTGGCTCATACCGGTAATCCCAGCACTTTGGGAGGCCGAGGAGGGAGGATCTCTTGAGCTCAGGAATTCAAGACCAGCCTGGGCAACACAGCAAGACCTCATCTCTACTAAAATTAAAAATAAAAAAACTAACTGGACATAGTGGTATGCACCTGTAGTCCCAGCTACTTGGGAGGCCGAAACAAGAGGATTGCATGAGCCTGGGAGATCAAGGCTGCAGTGATCTGTGATTATGTCACTGCACTCCAGCCTGGGTGACAGAATAAGACTCTGTCTCAAAAAAGGAAATTGTATTGTCATCCTGCTGGTTGCTCAGGCCAGGCCAAAAACCCCGGAGTCATTCTTGACCTGCTCTGCCTCTCATACTCCACATCCAATCTTTTGGTCAATCTTGTTGACAATACTTCAAAATATACCCAGAATCTGATCACGGGTTTTTTTTTTTTTTTTTTTTTTTTTTTAGTAAATTAAAAAAAAATGTGTTAAAATACACATAACATAAAATTTACCATCTTCACCATTTTTTAGTGTATTCTTCAGTGGTATTAAGTGCATTCCTATTGTGCAACCATTGCCAGTGTCCATCCAATGAACTCTTCTCATCCTGCAAAACTGAAACTGTACCTATTAAGCATTTTGCTTATCCATTCATCTACCAGTGGATGCTTGGGTTGTTCCTACCTTTTGACTATTATGAATAATGCTGCTCTGAACATGGGTGTACAAACATCTCTTTAAGTCCTGCTTTTGTTGTTTGTTTGTTTGTTTGTTGTTTGTTTGTGAGATGAAGTTGCCCTCTGTCACCCAGGCTGGAGGGCAATGGCACAATCTCGGCTCACTGCAACCTCTGCCTCCTGGGTTCGAGCAATTCTTCCACCTCAACCCCCCAAGTAGCCGGAATAACAGATGTGCACCACCACGCCCAACTAATTTTTGTATTTTTAGTAGAGATGGGGTTTCACCATGTTGCCCAGGCTGGTCTCAAACTCCTGACCTCAAGCAATCCACCTGCCTCAGCCTCCCAAAGTGCTGGGATTACAGACCTGAGCCATCATGCCTGGCCCCTGCTTTCACTTTTTTTGAGTATATACCCAGACATAGAATTGCTGGATCATATGGTAGTTCTTTTTTTTTTTTTTTTTAAGGAACTACCATACTGTTTTCCATAGCTATTACACCATTTTACATTCCCACCAACAGCACACAAGGATCCCAATTTCTCTACATCTTCACCAATGCTTGTTATTTTCTGGGTTTTAAAAAATATGCCAGGCATGGTGGCTCATGTCTGTAATCCCAACACTTTGGGAGGCTGAGGCAGGAAGATCGCTTGAGCCCAGGAGTTAGAGACCAGCCTGGGCCATAGGGAGAAGCTGTTTACACCAAAACAAAAAAAAAAAATTAGAAAATTAAAAAATTAGGCCAAATGCAGTGGCTTATGCCTGTAATCCCAGGACTTTGGGAGGTCGTGGTGGGCGGATCACCTGAGGTCAGGAGTTCAAGACCAGAGTGGCCAACATGGCAAAACCCCATCTTCATTAAAAATACAAAAGTTAGCTGGACGTGGTGACACCCGCCTGTGGCCCCAGCTACTCAGGAGGCTGAGGCAGGAGAATCGCTTGAACTTGGGAGGCAGAGGTTGCAGTGATCCCAGATCGCACCACTGCATTCCAGCCTGGGTGACAGAGTGAGACTCCATCACAAAACAAAACAAAACAAAACAAAACAAAACAAAACACTAGCCAGGTGTGATGGCACACACCTGTATTTCCAACTACTTGGGAGGGTGAGGTGGAAGGATCACACTTGAGCCTGACAGGTTGAGGCTGCAGTGAGCTGTGATCATGCCACCGTACTCCAGCCGGGGTGACAGAGCAAGACCCTGTCTCAAAAAGAAAAAGAAAAAAAAAAGTCCGACTGTTTCAGACCCACTCCATAATGACCAACCTGGACCAAGCCATTTCATCTTTTGCCTGGATAACTGCAATGGAGCCCCCACCAGCCTCCCTGCTTCCCTTGTCCCTTATAATTTTCTCAACGTCACTCCTCTGCTCAAAACCAACAGTGGCTGCCTCCCCTGCTTTCCCAAGTAGACACCAAAGTTCTTACAATGGCCTACATGCTCTCTACAAGGTGTGTTCCTGGCCCTCCCATATTCTGACTCACTGCCTACTTGCTTTCTCTACTCCAGCCACACTGGCTTTCTTGCTGTTCCAAGTAATCTACTGCCTCGGGGCCTCTGCCCTGTTTTCTCTGCCTGGAATGCTCTTTCAGAAGCGTGGTTCTTTCACTTCCTTCAAGTCTTTGTTCAAATGCTACTTTCTGAGTAAAGCCTCTGGGCTGTCTTGTTTGCTCTCCCGGCTCCCATCATTTTCTGCCCTTCTGTCCCCTGTCCTGAGCCTGGGGAGAATGACCCCTCTAGAATGCAACCTGGGCTTTCTTGCCTCAGGCTTCTGAGTGGGTTTGGCGAACAGGAGGTGCCACCAGGAGAAGAAAGGCAAGAGGGGAGAGACGCGGTGGGGGGGTATTTTTTTCCTGCACTTTCTCTGCTCTGCTGTGAGCAGTGGCTGTGCCTTTCTCGATCACAGCTGCATTTGGGAACGGATCCCACACTTCCCTGTCCCCTTATCCACGGACTTCCAATAACATGATTTCCCCTCTGCCCTTCAGTTCTCAAAGTAGTCATGCCTTCCAGCTCTTGCTTGTCTCTGATGACTAACACCCCGGTTGTCCGGGTTCCCTGAACCCTGCCATTTCTCTAGTCCCTTCCTTAAGACTTGAACCTCCTGGCTGGGCATGGTCGCTCACGCCTGTAATCCCAGCACTTTGGGAGGCCAAGGTGGGCGGATTGCCTGAGGTCAGGAGTTTGAAACCAGCCTGGCCAACATGGTGAAACCCCGCCTCTACTAAAAATACAGAAATTAGCCGGGCGTGGTGGCAGGAGCCTGTAGTCCCAGCTACTTGGGAGGCTGAGGCAAGAGAATCACTTGAACCTGGGAGGCGGAGGTTGCAGTGAGCCGAGATCTCGCCATTGCACTCCAGCCTGGGCAACAAGAGCAAGACTTCATCTCAAAAAAAAAAAAGACTTGAACCTCCTGAGTTCGATTCTGTTTCCTGGTAGACCCTGACTGGAACACGTTGTGAATCACTTTATTTCCAATTTCCCATTTCAATCCCAATCCACCCCCTCCCGCCTTTTTTGAGATAGGGTCTCACTTTGTGCTGTTGGGAATGTAAAATGATGCAGTCGTGGCCTGGCATGGTGGCTCACGCCTGTAATCCCCACACTTTGGGAAACTGAGGTGGGCAGATCACCTGAGGTCAGGAGTTTGAGACCAGCCTGGCCAACATGGTGAAACCCCGTCTTTACTAAAAATACAAAAATTAGCTGGTCATGGTGGTGCGCGCCTGTAGTCCCAGCTACTAGGAGACTGAGGCAGGAGAATCGCCTGAACCCAGGAGGCAGAGGCTGCAGTGAGTCGAGATTGCACCACTGCACTCCAGCCTGGGCACGGCAGCGAGACGTCTCAGAAAAAAAAAAAAAAAAGGTGCAGTTGCTATGGAAAACAGTATGGTGGTTCCTCAAAAAATAAAGCAGGCTGGAGTGCAGTGGTGCGATCATAGTTCACTGCAGCCTCAACCTCCTGGACTCAAGCTATCCTCCTGCCTCAGCCTCCTGAGTAGCTGGGACTACAGGCCTGTGCCAGCACGCCTGGCTAATTTTTTTGGTATTTTTTGTGGAGACGGAGGTCTCGCTATGTTGCCCAGGCAGGCGTCAAACTCCTGGGCTCAAGCCATCCACCCGCCTCAGCCTCCTAAACGGGATTACAGGCTTGAACCACTGCACCGGGCCCCGTCCTTGTTCTTGTACACAGCACATGTTACCATCTAACATATTATATTTCCAGTTTTTTTTTCACTTTCCTCTACCCTCCACACTCTAGATAGCAAGTCCGAAGGCGCAGGGATGTTTGTTTGCTCACTGTTGTATCTTAAGTGGTTGGCACATCGCCGGCTGTCAGCAAATGTTTGTGAAATGAATGAACCAGTGAATGACCGACAAGGGGAGCTAAGGAGAAGGCAGCGGTGCGCTCCGCGTTGCAGGCAGAAGAGCTGACTCCAATCTCCGCTCCTCTCTCCGCCCCCGCCCGGAATGCTGAGTGCCCAGGAAGGAGGCGGAAATGAGCGCGCTCAACAGCCCTCCAGCCGGGTGTTTACTTAATTAGGGCTTGCATCCCGAGGCTCGTTTGTGTTTAACCGTCCGCCTAATGGCTTCGTCTGGCTCCGGGCCGGCGCGGGGGAACATGCGAGGCGAGCGTCGGCCTGGCCACTCTGTCCCGCCTGGGGCCTACTCCATTGCGCCGCGCGGGTGCGCGGAGACCTGACCCCCCTTAGGCATAAAAAGCGCCCTGTGGGAGATCCAGGCCCGGAGGGCGCGGAGCTCAGAGAGCAGCCCCAGGCTTTCCCCACCGCGTGGTTCACCCCCAGCCTCAGTCCCAGCCCCAGCTGCTGGGCTCAGCCGCCGGATAAGGGAGTGCTCCCGAGATACCAGATGCCACTTTGCTCGTTGTACCCTCAGCCATGAAATTGGAGGATTACAACGCTTCTCTTCTTAGTTCAGGGGACGTGGGGGTGCTAGAAAGAGAGACGGCTCGCCAGGCATCTGAGAGCGATGATACCAGGCAGCATCTGGGCACCTGCTCTGTGCCAGATACTATGTTTAGCGTTTTAAACCTTCTAATTTATTTAATACTCACCTATGAGAGGGTAAAATACTAAGATCATAACCGCCCCATTTGACAGATGCAGAACTGAGGTCCAAGGGGTTTATTTTACTTCCCGGGGGCTTCACTGCTACTAAGGGGTGGGACCTGGGTTTGAACCCAGGCGGGGCCGGCCCAAGGGCCCGTGCTAGGCCTGAGAGAACAAGACCCCACACCCTCTCAACGCAAGCAATCCATGGCTTAGCCACTGGCCTGGCGGGGAGAAGGATGGGTAGGTTACCAAGTTAGCCCTGGAAGGTCAAAGAATCTGTCATTTAAAATTCCAGGCCCGGCGCCGTTTCTCACGCCTGTAATCCCAGGACTTTGGGAGGCCAAGGGAGGCGGATCGCCTGAGGTCAGGAGTTCGAGACTAGCCTGGCCAATATGGCGAAACCCCGTCTCTACTAAAAATACAAAAATTAGCTGGATGTGGTGGCGGGCGCCTGTAGTCCCAGCTACTCGGAGAGGCTGAGGCAGAAGAGTCGCTTGAATCTGGGAGGCGGAGGTTGCAGTGAGCCGAGACCGCGCCACTGCACTGGACGACAGTGAGACTCCATCTCAAAAAAACAAAACAAAAAAACTCTCCAGTCTCGTCCGTTCCTCAAACCCCTAAATCTGAGCTGGGGACGGGGAGGGAGAAGGACGAGGAGGTGGCATCCAGGGCTTCTCAAGGCAGCAGGAGAAGATGGAGGAGGAGTGAGGGGACCGGCGAGAGAGACTGGCCAGGAAAGCTCAGCTCCGTGGGGAAGGGCTTGCCAGGGTACTGATTGAAACTCAGGACCGTTTTTATGGCCAGAGCCCACTTGTGTACGGCAAAGAGGAAAGCACTTCATGTTTAACGTAGTGGAATGGGAGTAACGTAGAGGAATGAATCCCAGGTCTGGCGTTTATCTCCTAGGAAGAGTGTGGGAGAGCTGTTTTCCAAGGGAGACTCTCTGGAAGCTGCTTTGCGCAGCAAGCAGTTTTTACGCAGGTTATATACAGCATTTCAGACTAATTTCAAAACCTCTGCGTTTTAAAAATTGCCTTTATTTATATTTTACAGAAAGTTGAGAAAGCGTTATTTACATGGGGGGTAGGGGTGCTGGAGGTTATGGGACTAGTAACCATCCTCTTAGCTCGCACCCTTTGGCACCACTACAGCTTCCAAACTCTGGGACTTTCTCTCCTAGCTTCCATTTGTTTAGCTGTGTAATGGAAGCAGCAGCCTGGGTGTGGCGGCTCACGCCCGTAACCTGAGCACTCTGGGAGGCGGAGGATCGCTTGAGTCACGAGTTCGAGACCAGCCTGGGCAACATAGGGAGACCCTCCCCCCCTCCCAGCCCTGCCACATCTCTACAAAAAATTTTTAAAAATTAGCCGAGTGTGGTGGAGGAAGCCTGTAGTCTCAGCTACGCGGGAGCTGAGGCAGGAGAATCGCTTGAGCCCGGGAGGTCGAGGCTGCAGTGAGCCGAGATCGTGTCACTGCAATCCTGGGCAACAGAGCGAGACACTGTCTCCAAAAAAAAAAAAAAAAAAAAATAGATGGGGAAGTTGTATCCAATTCAGAAACGCAGTCCCTCGGGACCTGCTAGTTTAAACTCCAGAGAGGATCCTCCCCGGCGGGCTGGCACGGGAGGTGGAGAAAGAGGCTTGGGCGGCCCCGCTATAGCCGCGTGTAGGAGGACACACGGGCTTGCTTCAAAGCTTTGGGATAACAGCGCCTCCGGGGATCATGAATGCGGAGCCTCTGTTTTCAGTAGACTTCAGATGTGTCTCCACTTTTTTCCGCTGTAACCGCAAGGCAAAGAAACATTTCTCTTCCCGTACTGCGGAGGCTGAGGAGTACGCTGGGTGTTCTTTTCTCCTCTAACTCAGAACTGCGAGACAGGGGCTGAGTTCCTGCAGAGAACAGCTCCAGAAAAGCAAGGAGAGCGCAGGAGGGTATCCGGGAGGCCAGGAGGGGTTCGCTGGGGCCTCAACCGCGCCCGCATCGGTACCACCTGCGAAGGGGCGGGACCTCGTGGTGCTGGACCAATCAGCACCCACCTGCGCTCACCTGGCCTCCTCCCGCTCGCTCCCCCGGGCTGCGGTGCTCAAAGGGGCGAGAGCGGAGCGGAGCACCGGCCCGCCGTCGCGGCAGCTGCCTCACCCCTCTCTCTGCAGCCATGGGGCTCCCTCGTGGACCTCTCGCGTGTCTCCTCCTCATCCAGGTACTCCACAGCCTAGCCCTGGCCCCGACCGGGACCGCTCCCTGGGGGGCGGGCGGGGTCCGCCTGGGGAAGTGGCGTCGGGGAGAGCCCGGGGCTGCGCTCCCTGGGGCCAAGGGAGTCCCAGAGGGCCTGTGAGACTCTGCAGGGTGGGGAGTGCAGGGCCGGGCACTCCTATGACCCAGCCTCCGTCTTCCCCCTCTGCCCTCGGGCGCAGGTTTGCTGGCTGCAATGCGCGGCCTCCGAGCCGTGCCGGGCGATCTTCGGGGAGGCTGAAGTGACCTTGGAGGCGGGAGGCGCGGAGCAGGAGCCCAGCCAGGCCCTGGGGAAAGGTAAGACCCTCCGGGTGGAACCGCGGGGTAGGGGCCGCAACGTGAGCGCTCTGGTGTGGCCCGCGCGAGGGGTGTTCGGGCTGGGGCAAGGGACTCCTGGCGCCACCTCAAGTCCCGGGGAGGCGCAGAACGCGCCCCGGGGTCTAGGGCTAGGGTTGGGGGTGGTAGCTGACGAAGAAAGCTGGGCAGCAGAGCGCCTGTGACATCCAGCCCCCGTCCGGTAGCCACTGCCTACCTTTACCCCCTCCTCCGAGGTGCCGGATGGCTGAGCCCCTCACCCAGTCTCGACGTGGGAAGTTCTCCCCCGCTGGCCCCAGCAGAGGAATGCGCCGGCCACATTCTTCCCCCAACCCCCGCGCAGGTGTGGGGATGAGCCGTGCCCCGGGCAGCCCCCTTCGCCCCTCTCGGGCCCCCTTTGTGAACCGTGCTTTGTGTCTCCGTCAGACAGACCGGGTCTGTTTCTTTTCTCCGCGCTCCCCTACCCCGCCCCCCTTCTTCCTCGGCAGCTGGAATGCACTCTTAACCCTGCCCTTCCCGGAGGGCCTGCGCCCCTGCAGCCTGCCTGGAAACTGGGCCCTGGCACACCTGGGCTGGGGCTATCACGTAGGGAACCACCCCGCCCCCAGCGTCTCGGGCCTGGGATGCTAGGTCACTGGGGGAAGTCTGAGGGGGAGAGTGTCCCAAGCTGGCAGGCCTAGGGCTATGGGGGCGATGGACGGGAGATCAAAGCACATTTTTGATCCCTCAGTTACTCCTACACCCCACCCCAAGTTCAAAAACCTGAGGGGGTGGGGGGTGCAACTTAAGTGAGGAGAACCAGTGTCTTATGAGACCCAGACTGTTGCTGGCTAGTGGAGGGCTTTCTCCCTCTCGGTTAGGAGGACAATGGGTGGGGGCTCCAGCAAGGGATGAAACCTAAGTTCTTTTTTTTTTTTTTTTTGAGACAGAGTCTCGCTCTGTCGCCCAGGCTGGAGTGTAGTGGCCGATCTCGGCTCATTGCAAGCTCCGCCTCCCGGGTTCACGCCATTCTCCTGCCTCAGCCTCCCGAGTAGCTGGGACTACGAGTAGCTGGGACTACGGGCGCCCGCCACCACGCCCGGCTAATTTTTTGTATTTTTAATAGAGACGGGGTTACACCATGTTAGCCAGGATGGTCTCGATCTCCTGACCTCGTTATCCTCCCGCCTCGGCCTCCCAAAGTGCTGAGATTACAGGCGTGAGCCACTGCGCCGGCGAAACCTTAGTTCTTAAACGGGTATAACCCTGGATCCTTGGGTGGGGTTTCAGAGGATCCTTACACTGAAATTTTTGGGAATTTGAGTATTCATTTTTGGGGGGAAGGAACTGTGGCTTACCTGGCTTTCAAAACATTGAGAATCCTTGCTACCCAGCATTCTTCTAAAATCTCCATCAACTTACTCCTCATCCCAGGCACAAATTCCCACTGCTTGCATGTGGGGCTGTCAATGCCGAGGGGACAGAGTGGCTCTTTGATTTCTCCAAAAGAGGATTGAGGACCTTGAGTCTGTGGAAGCCCTTTTTAAAAAAATTCTTTCTCCAAGTAACTGTAGATTGACAAAACAATTAACACCCGGGCTAGGCTAGGCTCTTTAAACCCTTGGCTGTAGGGAGCTGAGGAGAGGCATTAAGAAGCCATGCCTCATAAACTTTAAATTCTTGCGCAGGGGTTTATTACTGGCTGGCTAACAAACTGCAACTCAGCCAACCTGTAAAAATGTGAACTCGGGCAGGGCCCCAAATCCAATTCCGGCTCCCTGAGGAAGCCTTATTGCTAACCAGACTTCTGCCAAATCTACACCCCACCCCCATTGTCAAGTTCTCTGACTACAGCCTCCCAGAGCAGGCTATAGCTTTGAGTCAAGTTGTCTGTACCTTCTTTCCTACTGAAGCAAAAAATATCAGATTAGCTGTCACTTCACTAGGCTTGAGGTTTTGGGGGGAAGCAGTGATCAGGTTTTGGATTTCATGGTTGAGTTGGCGTGTGCTTCCCGATGACGTCAGGCATTTTAAACCTTTAGAGGAAATTCAGCTTTCTCGGATGTCTGCTTTTCCACTGTGAAAATGGTGGGTTTGTGCCAGGAGCACACCTGGGTTATACAACAAAGGACGGGTTAATGGGCTTGGCGTACCTTGAAACTCCCTGCCACATGGCTGGGTCTTAGAGTAGGCTTCCGGTGGCATGGGCTGCTGCTTTCTTTTTTAAGTAAAAGCGCATTTCTTGGTCCAGTTAGTCCCAATAAATTGGGACTTCCCAACAAAACATCTTGCTATTTCTACCCTTGGTCTTCAGCTGGCACTTTTCTACCACCCCACCCGCACCCTAGTTCCTCATCCTCAAAACATACAGCCCCAGCCCGGATCCAGCCACGTTGAAAGGGTTATCCTGCAAGAACATATACACTCTCAAGTTTAGCCAAGCAGACACGTTTCCATATTGCTAAGGAACAATCACCCCTGTTGTTCGCCCCTGGGTTATGAATATCAAGGGCGTCTATGAAGTTCAGCTCAAAGAACTTATCTGATGTAATTAATGCCTTGTTTGTATGTGCATCTTCCCCTTCAAAGCCCTTTTGCAACTCTGAGCTTGGTTTATCCTCCTAACATTCCCTTGAAGCAGGTGAGGTAAATATTAAACAAGCTGAGCTTTTAATCTCAGAATTTTGAACTTCAGAAATCCCATAGTCTAGCCTTGCCTGAGGTCTCGAAGGTGGAGAAACAGAGGCACAGCTTAATGGATTGGATTCACTAAGCCAAACAGCTCATGAACTTCTTTGAGGGTGACAGACACAACCTTTACCTCTTGGTATATGTCCAGGACCTGGCACCTTACAGGATGCCCAGTCCTCTATGAATTATTAATTATGAATGAATTTGACAACCTTGTGAAGGGCGGCCCATTTTATAGATGAAGCCTACATGACTGTGGCTTCACCAAGTCATCACTGCAGTGATCAGGTGGGATTTGAATGGAAATTTCGGACCCCAAAGTTCCCTGGTTTTTTTTTTTTTTTTTTTTTTGAGATAGAGTATCGCTCTGTCACCCATCCCAGGCTACAATGCAGTGACCCAATCACGGTTCACTGCAGCCTCTACCTCCTGGGCTCTAGTGATCCTCCTACCACAGCCTCCCAAGTAGCTGAGACCACAGACATGTGCTACCATGCCTGGCTAATTTTTAATGTTTTCTAGAGATGGGGTCTCACTCACTATGTTGCCCAGACTAGTCACAAACTCCTGGGCTCAAGCAATCTTCCCACCTCAGCCTCTCAAGCACTAAGATGACAGGTAGGATCCACCATGCCCAGCTCCCTGGCATTTTTTTACTAGCAGAAAGCAGGGCCTGAGTGGAGAGGGTAGAATGTTGGATCCCTGAATCCCATAGCTCTAAATAACAAGCTCTCCTGGCCCCCTGCCCCAAGAGTGCTTAGTCTTTTTTATTTTTTTTTATTTTAGGGTTTTCCAGAAACATTCATGTAGAGGAAATTGGTTTGGCTTTAGTCTCTAAGGGCCCAAGTGAGGGGTCTTGCCTAGCTTAAGAGGAAAGGTTAATCTGGAGGGAAGGAGAGCTGGCACATTCCCCCATCCCAGTGCCACAGTCTGGGGGCCACCTTTCTTCAAGTGTAGTCTGGAAGCTGACAGTGGAGAGGTGGGAGGAGGGAACTTTCTTTTTTTTTTTTTTTTTTTTTTTTTTTTGAGACGGAGTCTGCTCTGTCGCCCAGGCTGGAGTGCAGTGGCCGGATCTCAGCTCACTGCAAGCTCCACCTCCCGGGTTTACGCCATTCTCCTGCCTCAGCCTCCCGAGTAGCTGGGACTACAGGCGCCCGCCACCTCGCCCGGCTAGTTTTTTGTATTTTTTTTTTAGTAGAGACGGGGTTTCACCGTGTTAGCCAGGATGGTCTCGATCTCCTGACCTCGTGATCCGCCCGTCTCGGCCTCCCAAAGTGCTGGGATTACAGGCTTGAGCCACCGCGCCTGGCCGGGAGGAGGGAACTTTCATGGTGTCAGTGCAGTGATTAAAAGTGAGTGACCTACAGTGGTCTACTCATCCTTAAGGGCGAACAACTGAGAGAGGCAGCTTAATGGCAGTCAAACAGATGCAGTCCTTCATTATGGCCTTCAGCAGGTTCAGCTGACCCATAGTCAGCCTTTGGGTCAGATTAAAAACTAACCATCATCAGCTTTGGGAGGAAACTTCCAGGTTCAATAATGCATCTGACTGAGCACAAGTTAACATCAAGATGATTTTGTCTATTTCAGCTCTGGGTGTGAAAACGGCCTTTTATTGTGGAAGTCCCTACTCTGGGGTATGCCCTTTATTTACATTTCATTCTTCCTGTAAGCATATATTTCGCATCTGCATAGATCAGGCACTGTTCTACAACTTCAACTAAAGCAATGGACAAAATGAAGTCCCTGTCCTTGGGGAGCTTAACAGTCTAGTAATTTTTTTCTTTTTCTTAAAAACAGAGGTTTTATTGCATTTGGTCCACAGTCGGTATTTCACATCTCACGGTGCAGGGCCCCTGGGTGGGGTGTGTGGCCATGGGAGATGAAACAGTATAGCTGGTCAGGCCCAGAAGGGGAGAAGGAGGGCTGGGAGCTTCTTAAAACCTACTGAGGGGCCAGGCATGGTGGCTCACGCCTGTAGTTCCAGCACTTTGGGAGCCTGAGGCAGGCAGATCACATGAGGCCAGGAGTTCAAGACCAGCCTGGCCAACATGGTGAAATCCCGTATCTACTAAAAATATAAAAATTAGCTTGGTGTGGTGGTGTGTGCCTGTAATCCCAGTTACTTGGGAGGCTGAGGCAGGAGAATCGCTTGAGCCCAGTAGGTGGAGGTTGCAGTAAGCCAAGATTGCACCACTGCACTCCAGCCTGGGCAACAGAGGGAGACTCCGCCTCAAAGAAAAAAAAACCTACTGAGGACCACAGTAGGGGGTGGTCAGCATGGAGAGGGGGTCAGGCTTAGCCCCAATGACTCAGAATTCTACTTCCTTGTGCGGGTCTCAGTTTCCCCACTGGGCCCCTAGGCAGGCTTGAGGGTCCTAGAGAAAGCCAGCCACTCAGGAGCCTGAGATATTTTAGCATCCTGGCCAGGCCCCCTCTCCCAGGGGACTCATTTCCACTGTCCCTGCCCCATTCCTTGGGGAAAAAAATATATTTATTTTTCTTTTTTTTGAGACAAGAGTTTTGCTCTTGTTGCCCAGGCTGGAGTGCAATGGTGTGGTCTCACCTCATTGCATCCTCTACCTTCTGGGTTCAAGCGATTCCTCTGCCTCAGCCTCCCAAGTAGCTGGTACAGGCATGCGCCACCACGCCTGGCTAATTTTGTGTTTTTAGTAGAGACAGGGTTTCTCCATGTTGGTCAGGCTGGTCTCGAACTCCCAACCTCAGGTGATCCGCCCACCTTAGCCTCCCAAAGTGCTGGGATTACAGATGTGAGCCACCACGCCCGGCCATATTTTTCTTTTGTTAATACTTCCTGAAACTTTTGTGGGTGCAGAAACCACAAACTGATTGGCCAGCAAACGGGGGAAGAGGCAAGGCAACTGGAAACCTTCGGGGAGCGATTACCTCCATGCGCAGGTCTCTTCTCTGCAGCACAGCAGCCCATAGCCTGGACATGCCAGCAGGGACCCTCTACACGCATCGGGATGCGGCCTTAATCCCTTCCCGCACAACCCAGTGGCCCAGTTCTGCGAAGGAACCAAGGCAAAGGGGCAAAACCCTGATACCAGATCCCATGCCGCCACTCACAGACCCTCGGTTGATTGGCAACACTGAACAGGTTAAAAAAAAAAAAAAACACAGAAAAACCCCAAAACCCAGACAGGGAGACGACGTGGGGAGAAAGCATGCTGGGAGCCTTAGTAGCTGGCCTCCTCCTGGTAGTAAGGGGGGTATTCAGGGGCCTCCCCTGGGCCTGGGCACTCATTGGTGCCCGAGGGAGCCCTGTCGGCCACTGAGCCTTGTGGGCAGTACTTGGAATTGTATATCTGCCGGCCCAAGCCAAAGACCTGGCCTCTCTGGTTGGCACCCTGCGTGTAGCCCATCTGCAGGGACATGGAGGAGTTGTCACACTTGTTGGTGCCCAGCTTGGTGTCATAGATCTGCTGCTGCGTCCAGGGAGCCGTCATGCCCACCTGGCTGGCGCACTTGTTTGTACCCATCTGGAGGCTCATGGTCAAGTGGTCCATGGGGGCAGGATGTGGTTCTTGGGGCTGTAGAGATGCCTTCCTGTGCTGTACATGGTCATGCCCAACTGGCTAGCACATTTGTTGGTGCCCATCTGCAGCCCAATGACTCACTGGCCGGCCTTCGTGGTGTTGTAGTCGAAGTTCCGCTCCTGCTGCTTTGAGTACCTAATGCCGATGTCCACCCTGCTCTGGAGCCCCTTAGTTTTGGCCTTCCCCACCAGGGCAAGAAGAGACAACACCTGCGTCATGTTCCCACTCTCAAACAGGTTATTGGCCTCAAACAGGTTCATGGGGTTCATGCCGTAGCTGACTATGGCCTTGATGAAGTTGGAGAGGTTTCCTCGCTGGTGCCAGTTCTGCATGGAGCGGTTGATCATGGGGACTGAGCCTGGCTGCAGCTTGTTCATGAGTGTGTGTAACATAATTCTGTCCTTCAGGCCCTTCTGGAAGTCGGGGCTGATTGAGAGGCTGGTGAGCCCCTCGATCCAGCTGCGGAGCTCTGCCTCCTTCTGGGGGTCGTATTTGGACAGGAGCCGGTTCTTGACCTCGGCCGAGAGCCAGTATGAGGGGCCCTTGTTGAACTGCATGGAGAACACAGCTGGCGGGTGCGGTGGCAGGACTGGACCAACTGGAGGTGACCAACGGGCCCTAATTTAGTAACTTTCTGTGCTTGTGGGCTGTCCTGCAAAGGAGTTGTTGATAATTTCCACTTAGCTGTAAAATGAGGTTGAGGAACTTAGTGAGAGGTCACTGGTGCAGTAAACAGACGGCCAGGATTTCAACCCTGGTGTTTTGCCTCCACAGCCCAGGGGGATATCCATAAATCTGGCTCTAAGGAATGAATGGGAACTGGAGCTTCAAGCCTAGCAGGCTGCCTTCCTGGCTTAGCAGCAGAGTAGGGTTACCTTGCTGAAGACTCTGTCCTGCATCACCAGTAGCTTGTGCCTGGGGAGCAGGTCTCAAACCTCTAGTCTCCCTTCCCACCTCCTCATGTGCCACTGTGTTCCTAGGTTACCCAGCGCAGGGTGCTCTCACCTCCCTACTGCACAAAGAAGTTATTGTTCATGACAAGCAAAGAGTTTCTAGGGCCAGAAACTATAGCTCTGCAAAGCATTTGGAGGATGATGGAAGATGAGGGAGGGAAGGGCCTCCCCAGCTCCAGTCAGTTGAGGCTTTGGTCCTGAGGCTGAATGGTCTCCATTCAGAGACTAGATGTTATTGAAGAATAACAAATGTAGACAAAAGTGCCCAAATGATGAGTGTGCAGCCCGATGAATGTCGCAAACTTAAAACCCCTGTGTTTCTGGCACACAGATAAGAAACAGCATTACCAGGGCCTTAGATGCCCCTTTCCTCCTAATTTCAACCCTTCTCTCAAGATAACCACTCTTCTAAGTACCACAGGTGAATGTGCCTGCATTTGAACTTTCTGTAGGAGGATCATAGAGTTATCCCCTTAGCTCTGACTGCTTTCACGGCACCCTTGAGAGATTCTTGCATAATTCTGGATGTAGTTCTAGTCGATTCTCATTGTATAGTATTTCATTATGTGACTATCCACAGTTCTGCTGTTGATGGGCATTTCAGTAGTTCCATTTTGTGCAAGTCTTTTGGTGACCTGTGCACCCCTAATTGTTAGTTATACACCTGGGGCACAATTGCCGGGTTAACTGACTGAGGATTCCAGTACCGTGATCCTGGACTGAGATATCGGCTCCTCTCTGTTCTGAAGTAGTGAGGTGTCTCCTGCATTCTCCCACCCCAACAGTCTCCCTGCCAGACCCACCCCTTCTGGAGTCTTGATTTTCATCTGGCCCTATGCTAAGAGACAGCAAGTCTTTATTATGTACTTGGCCTCATCCTTTGTCTTGGGGGAGAAAAGCTTCCCTTTCTTTGTCCTTATCCTGATGCTCGCTTCTTTCCTCAAAAGCAGAAAGGGAATCTGGAAAGGGCCCTGAATTTCATAAGTGAGAACTTCTTCCTGGGTGGAGATTTATTTGTTTTTAATTTTTTTTTTCTTTTTTGAGATGAGTCTCACTCTGTTGCCCAGGCTGGAGTGCAGTGGCATGATCTCGGCTCATTGCAAACTCCGCCTCCCGGATTCAAGTGATTCTTCTGCCTCAGCCTCCTAATAGCTGGGACTACGCATGTGCCACCATGCCCAGCTAATTTTTTGTATTTTTAGTAGAGACAGTGTTTCACCGTGTTAGCCAGGATGGTCTTGATCTCCTGACCTCGTGACCCACCGTCCTTGGCCTCCCAAAGTGCTGGGATTACAGGTGTGAGCCACGACGCCGGCCGCCTCTACTTTATCTAAAAAAAAAAAAAAAAAAAAAAAATTTTTTTTTTTTTTGAGACAGTCTCCCTCTGTCACCCAGGCGGGAGTACGGTGGCATGATCTTGGCCCACTGCAACCTCCTCCTCCCAGGTTCAAGTGATTCTCCTGCCTCAGCCTCTTGAGTAGCTGGGACTACAGGCATATGCCACCATGCCTGGCTAATTTTTTGTGTTTTTAGTGGAGACCGGGTTTTACCATGTTAGCCAGGATGGTCTCAATCTTGTAACCTCGTGATCCGCCAGCCTAGGCCTCCCAAAGTGCTGGGATTACAGGTGTGAGCCACCGCATCCGGCCTTTTTCTTAATTTTTAAATTTATTATTATTATTTTTGCGGCTGGGCACAGTGGCTCACGCCTGTAATCCCAGCACTTTGGGAGGCCGAGGTGGGCAGATCACTTGAGGTCAGGAGTTCGAGATCAGCCTGGCCAACATGGCAAAACCCCGCGTCTACTAAAAATACAACAATTAGCCTGGCGTGATGGCGTGCCCCTGTAATCAGAGCTACTCAGGAGGCTGAGGTAGGCGTATTGCTTGGGCCTGGGAGGCAGAGGTTGCAGTGAGCCAAGATTGCACCACTGCACTCCAGCCTGGGCAACAGAGCAAGCCTCCGTCTCCAAAAAAAAAATACATTAAATAGAGAAGGGGTCTCACTATGTTGCCTGGGCTAGCCTTGAACCCCTAGCCTCAAGCAATTGTCTTGCCTTTGCCTCCCAAAGTGCTAGGATTACAGGTGTAAGCCACTGTGCATGGCCCTGGGTGGAGATTTTTATCCTGACCAGTGTGTGGGTGGGCAGCAGCCTCCTTATTTGGCCAACATGTTCAAATCCAGCTCCTCTCTTATTATAGAAACAGTGAAGTGTCTGAGATCCAAGGCCAAGTTGAAATGGTCAGTCAGCCAACAAATGTCTGAGTACCTGCTGGGTACTAGATACTCAGGGTGAGCAAGGCCACTGCTCCTAACCCTCAGTGAACTCCTGATTAGGGTTCAGGTACTGTTCTAGGTGCTGGGGATTCATTACTGAACAAAGTGTGCAAAAATCCTAGCCTCAGAGGGCCACTTACCTGCTAGTGTAGAGAGACAGACAAAATAAATACAATATATGTATATATGAGGTTGAGGTGGGGCTGGACGTGGTGGGTCGTGCCTGTAATCCTAGCACTTTGGGAAGCCGAGGCCTGCGGGTCACTTGAGCTCAGGAGTTCGAAACCAGCCTGGCCAACATGGTGAAACCCCCATCTCTGCTTAAAAAAAAAAAAAAAAAAAAATTAGCCCGACATGGTGGTGTAAGCACCTGTAATCCCGGCTTACTCGGGAGGCTGAGGCAGGAGAATGGCTTGAACCCAGGAGGCGGAGGTTGCGGTGAGCCGAGATCAAGCCACTCCACTCCAGCCTGGGCGACAGAGCAAGACTCCGTCTCAAAAAAAAAAAAAAAAAGAGATTGAGGGGGAGGTGGGAAAGGAGTGATATAGAGTCACATAGGAGGGGCTGCTGACATGTTCTTGGGGAAACCTCGAGGAACTGATGTCCAAGCTGGCAGCTGAGGAAGAAGAATTAGGCAAGGGAGTTGGGCATGAGAGGTGGCGTGGAGTGTTCCGGCAGAGGAACAACACCAGGGTTCCAGGGACTTGGATACCTTGAATATGTCTGGATCATGGAGTGGGAGGTGGAGAGAGCCAGTGAGGCATAGGCAGGGTCCAGCCCCGCTTGAAATTTGTCTCACCCCATACCAGAGGCAGCAGAGTGTTGTAGCAGCGTGTTTGGGGAAATCCCAGTTGTACCAGTATGGAGACATAATAGCTGAAGTCCCAGTTGTACCAGTATGGAGACCAGGGTCTCTGAAGTCTTCTCTGGAGCCAGGATATTGGCCCCCACTCCCAGCAACCCTTCTTGACTCCCCTCACGCTTCTCAGACTGGAGGACCATATCTGCCTCAGTCGCCTTTTTCTCATTTCATTTAGTCACCTGGCATTGCCACCCCAGGCAGCAGGGCTGGCAAGGAAAGGCTGTGAAAACTCACCACCGCCACCCAGATACCACTTGAGAGCTCCCTGCATTCCACAATCACACTATGTACTTCATGTCATAAGCCCCTTTAATCCTCCTAAAAGCCCCGTGGGGTGGGTGGAATTGGCCCCATTTAACTGGATAGGAAACCTCGGCTTGTCACTTTGTAACTATCCAAGGTCACCCAGCTAATAAATTCTGGAGTCACAGTTTGAACACAGGTGTGACCCCCTAAATATGAGGCACTGACCATTTGGAAATCAGGGTGGGAAAGGGAAATACATTTGGAGTCTTCTGGCCCCAGCCAAATTAGAGGAAGATTGGAAATAGTTAACTTCTGGCCCAAGGGCTTTGAATTCCTGTTCCCTCCACAGGCCCCTGCTAATCGCCAGGAGGGTGGGGGGTGGCAGGCACTTCTGCCCAGGACCTCTGGCCTCCCTTTTAAGATATGGGGGAACAAGGAGGGTTCAGATACCAGGCCTGATAGCACTCAAACTGACAGTCCTCTGCAGAGAATCTGCTCTGCCTCTCCTCACCCCACCCCCACCTGCCTCCAGCAGCAAAGACCTCTCACCTCTTGCTCTGGGTAGAAGGGCTTGACAGACCCTTCCCCACTCACTCCTCCTCCCCCAGCCAAATCTGGGCATTCTCAGGGCTCTGGGTTACCTAGAGCATCAGAGGTCTGCAAATTCCTCCAGCTGACAACATTCCCTCCAGGCTGCAGCTGCCTCTGTCTGCCGGACTTCAGGGTGCTGGGGACCTGCTGCTTGGGCAGTGAACCAGAATGCCTCACCTGGGGAAAGAAAGCCAAACTGGCTGGGTGCGGTGGCTCACACCTGTAATCCCAGCACTTTCGGAGGCCTCTGTGGGTGGGTGGGTCACCTGAGCTCAGGAATTCGAGATCAGCCTGGCCAACATGGCGAAACCCTGTCTCTACTAAAAATACAAAAATTAGCCAGGCATGGTGGCGTACGCCTGTAATCCCAGCTACTTGGGAGGCTGAGGTAGGAGAATTGCTTGAACCCGGGAGCCAGAGGTTGCAGTGAGCCGAGATTGCGCCACTGCACTCCAGCCTGGGAGACAGAGCGAGACTCTGTCTCAAAAAGCCAAACAAATGTCTTCCTTTCTCCCTCGACCCCATCTTTGAACTCAGGACTCTGGCTCTGTGGCTATCTAACATCTGAGGAGAAGGCTGAGAGCCAAGGCCACAGAGCCAGGAGGTGGGAGGGCTGGTGGACTGCTTCCTCTCGTGGGAGCCTCTCCAGGTGATACTGAACACCAGGAGGAAAGATCTGGTTTTTCCTAGGACTCTGAGGCATGTTAGAGCTAAATGGGGAGATGGGGAATAGGGAGGTATAATCCCAGGCCCTCTTCTCCTTCAATCTCGGTAGCCCCCCTTTTGTTTGAGACCGCGTAAAGTTGGAAGTTACCTATTAGCAAGAGACCTTGACAGCCTGTGTTGTGCGCTAGGAGAAGTAGAAGGTATTTTTGCTTGAGTTCTAACTTTAGGGGCATATTCTCTTTAGGAAATCGTTGATCCCCAGGAATTAACTTTGTCTAAGAACACATGTACATCTTTCTGAGAAGTCTCTTCCTCCAAATTTGGGGACCACAGGTATTCCCCAGATCTCCCAGTCTTCTTTTTTTGTTTTAAGAGACAGGGTCTCACTATGTTGCCCAGGCTGGTCTTGAACTCCTGGCCTCAAGTGATCCGCCCACCTTGGTCCCCCAAAGTGTTGGGATTACAGGCGTGAGCCATCATTCCTGGCCCCCAGTCATTTTATAGAGAAGCTAGAACTACGGTCTAGAGAAATGATTTGTACCTGCGTCCATCTGGAAATTCTTCAGACTCTCGTCAAACCCAGCAGTGGGAAGAGACCTGATGGTGTACATCCCAGCATAAGCAAGGGAAAAATGGATTCTAAGCTGTTTCTTATCCCAAATCATGTGGCCTGAGGCGAGTTACTGAGTCCAGGCTCCTCAACCTTGAGGCCCTAACTCTCCTGTGCGTGCGTGGGAAACTGGCCAGTGAGAGGGCCCAGGTGGAGAGTTCGGCTGCTCTCCTGGGTGTCTTGCTGAAGGCTGGCTGCCTTCTGAGCGGCCTTTGCACATTTGCACAGCAAGCCCCATCTTGTCGTAACTTGAGGCAGGGGAGAAACAGCTACTTGTGAGCTCTCCCCACACAAGCCAGGACACGACGCCAGGCCCACACACTGCCCTCTCCCTGTAGAGTCGCTTCATCCAGGCTTCCCACCGCACTTCGAGACCTGCTCTTCTCTTGTCTTTTATGGTCTCTTTCCGCTTCCAGAAAGAAGTCTCCTGCATTCCCCAACTGGAGCTCAGCCCCACTCCAACTGGTTCATCCCTGCTTTTGGCCTCTGAGTCAGTAGTTTGCAAGCTTGGCTGGTGATCAGATTGCCTGGGGAGCTTTTTATTTTTTATCGTCTTCTCCCCAATGTATACCATTTTACGTTGTTTACACAGGGATGGTTGGTTGGGATTTCAAATTAATACATGAAAATATGTTCACTGTAAAGACACACTTTTTTCAATAAAATATGTGGCACTTATAATGTGACAGATAAAGTTCTTAGTACTTTATATGCATCAGCTCATTTAATCCTTAAACATCCCTTGAGGGAGGTACTATTGTTGTCCCCATTTTACAGGTGAGGAAACTGAGGCCAGAGAAGTTAAGTAACTTGCCCAAGATCACACAGCTAAGTAAGTAGTAGAGCCCAGATTCAAACCTAAGCAGACTGAGCTTACACCACTGAACTCTAGTGCCTGTCAATATAAGCAAGTCAGAAATAAACACATGAAGGCTGGGTTTGGTGGCTCACAACTGTAATTCTAGCATTTTGGGAGGTTGAGGTGGGAGGATTGCTTGAACCCAGGAGTTCAAGACCAGCCTGGGCAACATAGTGAGACCCCCGTCTCTACAAAAAATACAAAAATTAGCCAGGCATGGTGATGCATGCCTGTAGTCCTGTCTACTCTACTCAGGTGGCTGGGGCAGGAGAATCGCTTGAACCTGGGAGGTGGAGGTTGCAGTGAGCCAAGATTGTATGACTGCACTGTACTCCAGCCTGCGCAACAGAGTAAGATGCTGTCTTTAAAAAAAAAAAAAAAAAAAAAGATCTTTTGAGCCCGGGGGGCAGAGGTTGCAGCGAGCCAAGATCACACCACTGTACTGTAGCCTGGGTAACAGAGTGAGACCCTGTCTCCAAAAAAACAAAAAATAAAGAGAGAAAAATAAATACGTGAAATTTCTTTTCTTCCCCAGTTCTACTCTCTAAGGGCAAGCACACAGTTACTGATTTTATAAGAATCCTTGTAGACCCCCTTTTTTTTGGCACAAAAAACTTATGTATGCATACAGGAATTTTAAAAACAAGAATTGGACTATATCATGCATACAAATGTCATTCTGTAACTTGCTTTTTAACTTATCACAGGCATCTTTCCAGACTGTTAAATACACATCTATCTTGTTTTGAATAGCGCCGTAGTCTTTTACATGGTGAATGTACCAGGATTTATTTAGCCGATCTTCTACTTTTATCTTTTACAGATGTGGTGGTGGGGAAGCGTTAACATCAAAATTGTAAAGTGTTTGGATTTTTAGCAATCTAACTATCAGTAATTGCCTTATTAGGAAAGACTGCTGTAGAAAGATGATCGAGTGAACTGTTCATCTTAACATGATCCAGATAAATCGAGCTTTTATGTTTAAACAATACCTCTAAGACAGACTGTGCTGTAAACTTAAGGTTACTATACCATTTAAAAATAATTAGTTTTCATACTAACTTTTGTTTTAATGACTATCTAAATAATAGTAGTTTCAGAAGCATATGAATTTACCAAAACTCAAAAACTTTGAAATTGCATGACTCAGAAGTAAACTACCACATTGATTCACACTAGCATTTTTTTCTCTGGGTGTTGAGAGATTGAGAATGTGTCATCAGTCAATGCAAAGTGCATTTTTTCCTCAAGTTTTTCTTTAGATTTCAAAATCTAGTTAGCAAGCATTTTGCTGAATAAAAGTTGATTTCTAGTCTTAAAGCAGACACTCATTTCTGTTCTTATTTTTCCCCCAAGAGGAGCTTGTAAGTTTTTTCTTAAACTCAAATATTGCTGCACTAAAGCCTAGGACAGGGTGGTTGCATTGATATAAAGGATGCATTCTTGAAAACCACAAATAGGCCGGGGGCGGTGGCTCACACCTATAATCGCAGCACTTGGGGAGGCCGAGGTGGGTGGATCATGAGGTCAGGAGATCGAGACCACGGTGGGCGCCTGTAATCCCAGCTACTTGGGAGACTGAGGCAGGAGAATGGCATGAACCCGGGAGGCGGAGCTTGCAGTGAGCCGAGATCGCGTCACTACACTCCAGCCAGGGCAACAGAGCCAGACTCGTCTTGAAGAAAAAAGCCACAAATAATTCATAATTCCTATGATTCCAGTCTTATGTTCTCATATGAACACGTGAAGTATATGTATGGGGTAGGGGGGCGGCAAGGGGATGCTTACAATTCACTACTCTCTCCAGCTTTGAAATTATGTAACCTAAAAGTTTCAGTTTGGGAGATTTGCATTTCTTCAAACTTTACATAAAAAGCAAGACTAATATTTATGGCACCATTTCAAATTTCTGCTGTTGAAGTTTGCATGAAATACATCTGTATTATAATGTAGAGAGTTCCTAAATTGGGGTCCCAGAGCCACTGTGTCGGGGTTGAATCTGTCTACTTACTACTTGTGGAACCTTAGGGCAAGTTACTTAACCTCTGTGCCTCAGTTTTCTCATCTGTAAAATGAGTATCATAATGGGGATCTCATATGGTTATAGTGAGGATTAAATGAGTTTGTGTATGCAACAGCATGTAGTGAGTACATCAATGTTAAGTGCCTGTGGCAGGAGGAATAGCAGTATTGTTATAGCTGGAATAGTTTGTATACATATTTCTTTAGACTGGATTTCTAGAAGTGAAATTGTTGGGTCACGTGACTTTCATAGTTCATTCAATTATGAAATTGTTCATTCAACAATTAAACACAGTGCTAAATGCTGGGAGACAGTGATTAGCAAATTCTAGTGGGGGAGATAGGCAATTAATCACTAGTAAACTTTATTTTTTATTTTTTGAGACAGAGTCTCATTCTATATCCTAGGCTGGAATTCAATGGCGCGATCTTGGCTCACTGCAACCTCCATCTCCCGGGTTCAAGCAATTCTCCTGCCTCAGCCTCCCAAGTAGCTGGAATTATAGGTACCTGCCACCACACTTGGCTAAATTCTTTGTATTTTTAGTAGAGATGGGGTTTCGCCATGTTGGCCAGGCTGGTATTGAACTCCTGACCTCAGGTGATCTGCCCGTCTCAGCTTCCCAAAGTGCTGGGATTACAGGTGTGAGCCATGTCGCCTGGCCAATCACTACTAAAGATACAATCACAAGTTGTAATAAGTTCTATGGAAGAAAGTTATACAAAGCCAGAAGGGTTTTTCACAGGGGAATCTGATCTAGTTTGGGAGGGTTGAAGGAAATTTCCCTGAAAAAGTAGCTTTTGGCTTGGGATCTGAAAGATGTCAGGAGTTAACTGTAAAATCAGAGTGGGAATGCAAGGAGACAGAGAGAGAGAGGAGTGTGTGCAAAGGCCCTGTGGTAGGGGGGGTTATGCTGTATTTAAGGAGAGGCTCAATGTGGCTAGAGAGAGAGATTGGCACATGAAAGAATTTGTGGTTTAGGACACGGTGGCATGCACCTTTAGTCCCACCACTTGGGGTGGCAGAGGCAGGAGGATCACTTGAGCCCAGGAGGTCTAGGCTGTAGTACATGATGACTATACCTGTAAACAGCCACTACACTCCAGCCTGGGCCATATAGCAAGACCTTGTCTCTTTTTTAAAAAAGAGTTTTTTGGCTGGGCACAGTGGCTCACTCCTGTAATCCTAGCACTTTGGGAGGCTGAGGCCAGTGGATTTTTTTTTTTTTTTTTTTTTTTTTTTTGAGACAGAGTCTTTCCTAAGTTCAAGCCATTCTCCTGCCTCAGCCTCCCGAGTAGCTGGGACTACAGGCACCCGCCATCACGCCTGGCTAATTTTTTTGTATTTTTAGTAGAGATGGGGTTTCACCGTGTTAGCCAGGATGGTCTCGATCTCCTGACCTTGTGATCCTCCCATCTCGGCCTCCCAAAGTGCTGGGATTACAGGCTTGAGCCACCGTGCCCAGCCTCACTTAGGTGTTTTTCAAACTTTACTTAGTAAAGTTTGTAGCAGACTACAAAAATCAGTCCAGTGGGTTATGATAAGCATTTATTTTTCTAAAAAGTTTTACATTTTGTCACACTTGCATTATCTCTGCATAAATACATACACACTCTTTTTGGTGAATCCTTTAAAAGTAGATTTTGTATTTTTTAGTGGAGACGGGGTTTCACCGTGTTAGCCAGGATGGTCTCGATCTCCTGACCTTGT